>NW_006288615.1:15352146-15353348 GCF_000327345.1 Myotis davidii | reverse complement strand
CTTTTGCATCGGACTGGCTCCCTGGTGTGGTTTTCTTGGGGATCTTGAAATCTGGGCATAACAATGCCCTTGACCGGGATCGAACCTGGGGCCTTTCGGTCCACAGGCCAACGCTCTATCCACTCAGCCAAACTGGTCAGAGCCACAAATTCTTCTACATGAGGTCATCAAAGTGAGAGTCTAAGGTCAGAAAGAGAATGGTGGACGACGACTATGCTCACTGGTATTCAGAGCTGAGTGGGCGGCCGTCTAATCATCATGCCTCCTTCCTGCACAGCCTGTGCTTCAACATATGGTGTATGGAACTACAGTGACTCAACACTTTGCTAGATCATAAAACAGAAAACATGTACATGAAACACAGTTACTCACGTTTTAAATCGCACAGAGCTCTGTGGTTTTCTTGCACGACAGCAAGGATCAACTTAGGCTGCTCAAGACCCAGTCACAAAACACAACTTTCTTAGGAAGGGCAAAAACCTGGAACAGATGATGACAATATATCCATCGGGGTTGGAAAAATGAATGACTGAAACAACGTTCTGGGATATTTCTATGAACACATCAAACAAGCAAAATAACAAAGATACCTGAGCGATCACCCCTGGGTACTGAGGAAGAAGAGGAATTACATACTGGTTGCCTGGCTAGTGTGTTTCATCAGTGCTGACCAGGAGGACTTGCCTCACTTTGCGCTACTCGCTTTGCTGTGCAGGGTAGTGGCCACAAGTGTGGGCTCTGGAGGTTTGGAAATCTGACTCTCCTAAAACTTACTAATTGTTGAGTCTGACCTTGGGAAGTCAATTGAGCAAATGGATTAGCTGATGTTATTAGCAAAAAAAAAAAAAAGTTTTTTTAAAACTTGATTCTTGAGGTACCTGATATTCAGGAAATTTCTATAGAAAGAAATGTAGATATCATTAGTAAGATTTTCATAGACAGTATACAGAACATGTAAAATGCCATAGCCTAAGCCAGGGGGTGGGCAACCTTTTTGTGAGTGCGTGCCAAAACCAGCAAAATCTCTGACTCAAAATTCTTCTACGTGCCAACCCTAATTTTTTGAGAACATGTTACGCCTACTTGATATCTCTTAAGGTGAACGTATGTCAAGAACCTTGAAGAAATAATAAAATTCATTCGAGCAACAAAAACACAGTATATGATGATGAAAATACATTTAGTTTTTAATGTATACAAGT
>NW_006288615.1:15350726-15351392 GCF_000327345.1 Myotis davidii | reverse complement strand
GCGTGCCATGTTTGGCACGCGTGCCAGGGGTTGCCCACCCCTGGCCTAAGCCATTACAAAATAACATTCTTTTTTGTCAATCTGCAATGAGCATTTCCTAAGCTACTGAGCATTTTCTTTTCTTTATTTTTAATCCTCACCCAGGATATTTTTTCCAAGGATTCCTAAAGAGGGTGGAAGGGAGGGAGGAGGGGGATAAAGAAAGAGGTAAACATCCAGATGAGAGAGATGCATTGACTGGTTGCCTCCCGCACATGCCCCTCCTGGGGCTGGGGAAACGGCAACCGAGGTAGGACACAAACCCATGGCCGTTGGTGGGCAGGGCCACGCTCTAACCACTGAGAAAAACTGGCCAGGGCTACTGAGCATTTTCTAGTGCATGAATAGCAAACAGTGTGATAAAAAGTGTCATTTGGCCTGGCTGGTATGGTTCAGTGGTTGACTGTTGCCTTATGAACTAGGACAGTGATGGCGAACCTTTTGAGCTCCTTGTGTCAGCATTTTGAAAAACCCTAACTTAACTCTGGTGCTGTGTCACATATAGAAATTTTTTGATATTTGCAACCATAGTAAAACAAAGATTTATATTTTTGATAGTTATTTTATATATTTAAATGCCATTTAACAAAGAAAAATCAACCAAAAAAATGAGTTCACGTGTCACGT
>NW_006288615.1:15335678-15350512 GCF_000327345.1 Myotis davidii | reverse complement strand
GCACATGACAATTATATATGACAATAGGTGTGTGCGTGAGTGTGTGTGTGTGTGTGTGTGTGTGTGACAATTCCATATATATATACATAATATATTAAATTAAGCATGGGCGCCTGGCCGGTGTGGCTCAGTAGTTGAGCACTGACCCAAGAACCAGGAGGTCAGAGATTCAATTCCCAGTCAAGGCACATGCCCAGGTTGTAGGCTCGATCCCGTTTAAACATGCAGGAGGCAGCCAATCAATGATTCTCTCTCATCATTGATTTTTCTCTTTCTCTCCTTCTCCCTTTTTCTCTCTGAAATCAATAAAACCATATTAAGAAAAAATCAAGGGGCCCATTGGAAAAAGTTCTTGGTTAAAGCTTTATGAAGAAATGTAAAATTTACAGCAGTACAAGAGAACTCTTATACAAACACAGCTAGAACTCAATAAATTCCTATGAGCTCTAATGGGAAGTGAGGACTATCATGTAAACAGTATACTTAGAAGTTTCTCAAGATACAGTAACTTCCCTTTATCCATGGGGGATACATTTCAAGACCACCAGTGAATGCCTGAAACTGGAGGTAGTATCAAACCCAAACATACACTGTGATTTTTCCTAAATATACATACTTATGATAAAGTTTAATTTATAAATTAGGTACAGTAAGAGACCAACAATAATTAATTATAAAATAGAATAATTACAACAATATACTGTAATAAAAGTAAAATAAGGGTTACTTGAACACACTGATCTGATAACTTAGCTACTAAGTGACTAATGGGGGGTGGGGAGAGTATACAGTGTGGATATTCTGGACAAAGACAGGATCCATGTCCCAGGTGGAAGGGAGTGAGACAACAAGAGATTTCCTCGCGCCACTCAGACCAATGCACACTTTGAAACTTAGGAATTGCGTATTTCTGAAATTTTCCATTTAAAAAATTTGGATCTCAGTTGACCATAGGTTAAAAAAAACTTTACAGAATTGTCTAAAATGTCCTTATTTAATAGATATCACTTATTTTTCCCCCAATTCTACTTCAGGACTCAGAAAGTTGTGCCAATGCCCAACATACTTAACACATGAAATGGTGTCATCCAATAAGCTTACCAAAATGAAAAGGTAGATAATGTTTGTTTTTAAATACTAGGGAGTCTGGTTTTGTTTAACTCCAAACTTGATGCTGCTTTCTAATAAGAACATTATTTGTTATTCAAAAGCCACTGAGTGATTTATATCATGCAGCTGTGAACAAGCATTCTGTTGAAGATACTATCTGCATGCTTTACTGTACTAACATTGTTAGAATGCCCTCAAGGATGCTGAAAACCACAGATTGGAAAACAAAAGGTCATTCATTAGAAAATTTAAAAAGTTTTATCTGATTCAAACCAATATCAAGCACAGAGAAATGACAGTGATTTCCATGTAACTTTATCAGCCTATACGAGAGAATTAGTTATTTGTAGTAAGGTTTTTTAAATTCTTGTATTCTCATAATAAAAATAAATGAATTTTTACAGTTCAAATTTACAGTTCAAATTTTTACAATTTGATAATTAGGTCAAATTCAGTTTTCTCATAAACTTAAATAACTGGTATACTTTTGACTAATGCAAATATGCTAGTCTCAAATGTTTTCCCAGCAACAAAGACATACTCAAAAATAAAGGTAAAGTGATATGACTTAATAGAACTGGATGCAACTAGAGCAAGCATGTCAAACTCGCGTCCGGTGGGCTGCATGCCTCAGTGATTTGGCTCGTGTTAGCCTTTGAGTTTGACATGCTTGTTCTACTGTAAAAAAACATTTCATCACCACTACTAAAAGGGGAGGGGGACTTTTAAAGAACACAGGAAAAATTAAGCTATGGAGTTAGAAGTCAGGATAGTGATAAACTTCGGGGATACAGAAAAGCATAAGAGATTAGAAGGGGTTCCAAAGAAGGCTATCTAGGATACTATCAATGTTCTATTTCTTGGTCTGACTAGTAGCGACACACAAAGGTGTGTTCATTTTTAATAATTCATTAAGCTGATGACTTCTGTATTTTACTTGTTTACTTATTTGTGTATTTTACTCAAATAGGCTATGCATTGTGGTGGGTTGTTTTTTTTTCTGTGTATTACAATTTAAAAATGAAAAGAAAATCCCTTGGGAATAAATAAATATGGCTCCTTACAGTTCCACTGTTCTTAGTATAATGTCAGTAGTTCTACTGATCAGGCGTAAGGAGGGCGCAATGACTGTCTCAAATAGTGCTTGTTATGGGCCAAGAAATCTCAGGGAGAACCCCCCACAAATTTAACATGCCACAATTAAGGATAGAAGAAATGAGTAAAATTTATCAAGCTTTAGAACTCATGCATTCAGTCAACCAATTGAAAAGACAAATTCTTTCCTTGACATACATGCCTGCATTTTCTAAAGATGTGAAGGAAAAGACCTACAAAGAACACCTCATTTTCAGAATTTAATCCCGGGGGGGGGAGAGGGGGACCTGAAAATTGGCCCACCTAAAACCATACTCTTCATTTACCAATGGAAACAATC
The DNA here is from genome assembly GCF_000327345.1 of Myotis davidii. Taxonomy (NCBI): domain Eukaryota; kingdom Metazoa; phylum Chordata; class Mammalia; order Chiroptera; family Vespertilionidae; genus Myotis; species Myotis davidii. Next base: position 15,347,967 of record NW_006288615.1, on the reverse strand, counting down.
CAAGTCCTTTAAAAACAAAATCCTAAGATCTCAGAGCAAAGATGCCAGTGGATGAATCAGCCCTGTGTGCTGGGCGTACAACCCCGTCTGCTGCCACATTTCTCTGGCGGATGTTTCTCCAGAAAGGTCTTAGCTCAGAAACTAATTTAGCTTACATTCAATGTTTACATAAATTTAATGAAAATTATCGAGCTTTAAAGAGATTGTTTTATAAGTCTTTTTAAAGGAGATCCTGTGCAAAATGGTATGATGAACATTATGGCAACTTGAAACCAAACACTAAACCCTGGATGTTGGGAAGGGCAAGCTAACAAGGGGATGGTTTTAATGTGCAACCTTCCCACAGGACACACGTATTATTCAAACTCAGCAGCCAGTCCATACTATAAAAGACACCTTTGGTGGTTCTGTCTTCATATATAATAGATTTTTTATTCACAACCCTTCATAAAGAATGGTGAAAACAAATGACTGCTTTCACATTCATCTAAAATGTTGGGTTATAAGCTTCAATTTAGAAATTTCAAGTCTGACTTACTTTTCAAGAGAAGGTTTCTTTTACTCCTTTTATTCGATTATATGTCTTTAATTCTATTGCTTGACCACCTTTATCATGTGGCTGAGAAAAATCTGACCTAGAATGCTATAGACCTCAACCTAATTTGCTCTAAATTTTACTGGATATATTTTTTGTTTCAGTCTTTTATGAATATAGCTCTTTTCACTGAAATTATAGCAGGATTTCACAAAACAATAAACAAATATAAAACTTCCCTTACCAATCTCAACATACTTTCCATATAATTCCCTTCACAAACAACAGTGCTAAGGTACTGAGTACACATGTAAAACAGTATTAATTGAACACTAAATAGCCAGGGGTAAAAAGGAAGCTTAATGCATTCTGTGTTATGACTAGGTAAGTTCCAGTTGCCCTTCATTACTGTTCCACTTATTAAATCACATTCATAATTAAAGATTATGTTTTTAAATAGAAAACATAACAATTATTTTAGAACAATTACTAATCACCAGGACCTTATAAATGTCAATATTTTAAGATGTACTGAAACTATGCATATAGACCACATGTTCATAAATCATATATATTCTTTTAAAGTAAGTGTTTGAAGGCAAATGGAATGAATCCAGGCAGTCCTTAGAATTAAACAAATTCCCATTCTTTCAAAATAACCTTAAAATGTTCAATAAAGACTCTTAGCTCCTATACTAAAAATGAACACTGTTCAAAATGTTAAACAGAACCTCATCAATTTTTAGGAGTCAAGCTTTCTGGAAATGTAAGCTTTAATATTATTTAAAATACATAAATATTTAGATGTTTCTTCTCAAATTACCACATTTTCTTAAGCTAAGGGAAGAAGAGGAAACAGGTTAGCAAGTGCCATCTTGTGGATTCCCTAGGAAATGTTTTCACTCTATTCAGTGAAGTTCCAGAGCTAAGCCATTATAAATACTCAATATGATATTCTCAATATTCAAAATGTTACTTTAATTTAAATCAAAGTGTTCACTAAAGGTTAGTTTTCCAGGGGCCAAAGACCAATAGCTGTAATGAAGTGCCTTTGTGGATGTGAGGTACGATCCTTCTCCTAAAGCACGGGAAACATTTACAGCCAAACCATCACATTTGATCTTTATGACATCCTCAGGAGCTAAGCTGGAGAGATATATACCAAAGGAGTTTTTAAAAAGCATCTATTCAGTGGAGAAGAAGTTAGAATAATTCTCCTAACTTTGTAGAGTAGCAGTCATAGAATGTTGCCTTGTAAAATAGAGGCCTTTTCTTGTTTATAAATTCATCAAGAACTCTAAAATTCAGTGGAACTAGTAAGTACATACATCCATAGATGTGTGTGTCTGTGTGTGCACCTCTTACAAGAAAAAGTTTTGAGTTAGAGGTTAAGGTACATAGCGTATAAATATGAAAAAACAGTAACAAAAGAAAGACTAAAAGGAAAGAAAATGCCCCCAGAAACATGTTTTTAATTCTTTGGACTTCAGAAATAGCATTATTTTATTTTTCTTATAATATTAAAGAATACTAATATTCTAAATGTACATAGTAGCCTGGAGTTGCCTCACCTGCCAGCCAAAAGATGTATTTTCTTTGGCCCACAGGGTGCTTTTTAAGGTCCCAAATAATTACCAACATTTAAAATTAGGAAATTCCTCAACATTCCCTATTGTCTATGTTACTTATCTGCTCATTGTAGGCATCCAAGTTTCGGCCTTTGGTTTATATTTTTTTCTTTCTAACTTCCCTGATTTTTTCTTCAGGGTTATTTCTCCTGGAACCCTTTCTTTTTGGGGGGGGGTTCATAACAGCAACCAAGCTCATGTCTTCCAATGTCAGGGAGCAATGCTAACTGCTTGAGGATACTTCCCCAATCCTCTACTTATGAGTTCTTAGTCCCAATTCTGCTACTGGCTAATGATGCAGCAACACCTACTGAAGTTTACAGAGTATTCATCTTTTAAATCTATGTTCTGAGATACAGAACTTTAAGAAAACTTTCTGCTTTGTAAGGGAAAACCCAAGCATACCACAAATTGAAAGAAGGAGGAAGATATGGTTTGACATTCACTTTATGGGAGGGAATAAAGACTAAATAATTGGGGGGAGATGAGGGAGAACATTACTGTGGCCAAGTATAAGTTGGTTAAGATCTGATGGCATTTTAAATTTCTATAACCTCCCACATCTATTTTAATAATTTTGCTAGTGTTACTAATGATTTTTATTATTAGAGTTTTAAAAGTGATTATTTACAACATAACTACCATCATGCATTTAGTTACCTGGTAACAATACGACAGACAATTTTTCTATCGCAGCTTTCTGAAGGAATCTTTTTATAATAAGGTACTAGAAAATAAAATGTGAAGCCTATTAAACTTCATCTTTGATTTGAGTTCTTTAAAAAAGAGTATATTAAGTAATAATAAATACAGTGTTAAATGTACCAGTTCATCCAAGTTTTCAGCATTAACAATGTATTTTTATAATTAGGAAAAAGTTTTAGATAACTGTAATTTTTTAAAAAAATTTATTTTAGAGAGGAAGGGGGAGGAAGAGAGAGATAGAAACATCAATGATGAGAGGGAATCATTGATTGGCTGCCCCCCCACACACACCCTACTGGGGATGGAGCCACAATCAGGGCACGTGCCCTTGACAGGACTTGAATACGGGACCCTTGAGTCTGCAACCGACGCGCTATACACTGAGCCAAACCGGCCAGGGCAGATAGATGTAATTTTTAAAAATAGATTTGAAAAACAGAACTTGAGAGTTTAAAATGGCAGATTTCATTTCAGTTTATATTACCAATTCTAGGTCTGGCTTTAAAATCATGAGTTTGAAAAAGTGCTTCTTAATGATAGTTATTATTATTTAAAGCTGCTGCATTTTTCTCAATAAAAAAATTAGCTAAAATTTACCTATTATATTGCCCTAACCGGTTTGGCTCAGTGGATAGAGCGTTGGCCTGCGGACTCTGGGGTCCCAGATTCGATTCCGGTCAAGGGCATGTACCTTGGTTGCGGGAACATACCCAGTGGGGAGTGTGCAGGAGGCAGCTGATCGATGTTCCTCTCTCATCGATGTTTCTAACTCTCTATCCCTCTCCCTTCCTCTCTGTAAAAAATCAATAAAATATATTTTTAAAAATTTACCTATTATAAATTCTTGGTCTCTAAATCTAGGGATTATTCGTTAAATGCATTTTAATTGTATTTCCATAAACCTTCTGTTTAAATTTTTAAAATTGTACCCTGCCTTCGAGTTATGCAGCTAAAATATATATGAAAGCAACATACTAGAACTGCATATTTATTTTAAATGAAAAAAAAACCTACCTTGGGACAGATTTTTTTTTTTGCAAATTATCTAATATTGATACACTTAACATACATTAATTTTCCTTCTTCCCCTGGTAATAGAAAATAGCTTATTATAAGACCTGAAAATGTTGGACTTTTCTGTTAAGATTTTTATCAACTTTTCATTAAATTAAAATGCTTTCCAAAAAATCCTTTTTAAATTTTCAAATGCCTCTATTTTCCCTAAGGCCAATTATTATAGTTGAAAAATAAGATGAAAGAGAAAAGTTTTGATTAGCTTGAGCTGAATGAGATGTCACCCCAAAGGAACAAGTCCTGAGACCTGTGAGTGCAATCACTGCTCCTTCTCTCCCAGCCTTCCTAAAGTTGGTGTGTGTGTGTGTGTGTATGAGAGAGAGAGAGAGAGAGAGAGAGAGAGAGAGAGAAAAGAGAGAGAGAGCAAGGGCTCCTCTGTCTGGAGAGGCCTAAGAACAGCAGATGAGGGGAGAAGGTGCTGTAAAGAGGCTTGTGTCTCTCCAAGAACTACAGAGCCATCTGTCTGGAAAATTCAGGATGACAGGCTTCTAGGTATCCTGCAAGTGTCCTCAGTGTATAGCCACATTTGTTTCCTCCTTCCTTTTTAGTACCGTATTAATACATCGTGTTCCTTTTCCTTCTACTTTTGAAATAATACCCTTTTGACTTCAACTAAGAGTGAACTGACAAGTTGAGAATCATTTCACACTCAAGGAATAGAACCTGGAGTCTCTAGTTAACTTTTAAACATAATGATGAAGGAGGAAAAAACATGAACTGTGCTTTGTGTTTTTATGGCTCTCAACTGTAACTACATATTTTTCACACAGATATAATGAGGGAACATCCAAACCTGAGAATATTTTTTAAATATATCTTTATTGATTTCAGAGAGGAAGGGAGAGGGAGAGAGAGATAGAAGCATCAATGATGAGAGAGAATCATTGATCGGCTGCCTCCTGCACGCCCCCCGACTGGGGATCGAGCCCGCAACCTGGGCATGTGCCCTTGACCAGAATCGAACCCGGACCTTTCAGTCCGCAGGCTGACGCTCTGTCCACCCGGGCCAAACCAGCGAGGGCTGAGAATATTTTTTTAATCCTCACCCGAGGATATATTTTCCATTGACTTTTAAGGAGAGTGCAAGAGAGGAAAAGACAGAAAGAAACATCGATGTAAGAGAAACACATCAACTGGTTGCCTCCTGCACAAGCCCTGACCAGGCTTCGGGCCTGAGGAGGAGCCTGCAACCAAGGTACATGCCCTTAACCAGATTGAACCCAGGACCTTTTGGTCCGCAGGCAAACCCGCTAGGGCCAAACCTGAGAATATTAACAAACAAGAGGCCTGGTGCACGAAATTCGTGCATGGGAGGGGGTGTCCTTCAGCCTGGCCTGCACCCTCTCCAATCCGGGACCCCTCGGGGGATGTCTGACTGCCTTTTGCAATCCGGGAACCATTGGCTCCTAACCTCTCGCCTGCCTGCCTGATTGCCCCTGACTGCTCCCCTGCTGGCCTGATCGCCCCTAACCGCCTCTGCCTCGCCCTGCACCTGAGACCCCAGGATCGCCTCCTCTGGCCGGTCACAGGCACCCAGGACCTGGGCTGGCTTCACTCAGGCTGGCTACATGGGCCGGTCACAGGAACCCGGGACCCGGGCCAGCTTTGCCCAGGCTGGCCACAGCCTGGCTGGTCCCCATTCCTCTCTCCCCAGTGTTGACTGTCTAAGCCATTACGGTGTGACAGAACGAGGGTGTGACGACCATTTGGATATTAGCTCTTTATTATATAGGAAGCTATCCTAATACTTAAATAAGTAGTATCACCAAAAACAACTTATAGGAGTTGCGAAGTCAGCTTCATACTTTTATTTTCCCTCAGTGAAATGAAGTATTATTAGCAACACATGAAATGTCCTATAAGCCAGTGACTTCATCATTCTTTTGGAGTTTCAGCACATTCTGGAAAACAATCTTTGGCATGAGCTCTTTGGTCCACTGCTTAGTGACTTCTATTCTGCAACTTTAAAAACACTAAGACAGTTTTTAAACTGAGGAGTAATATGCAAATGTCCTATAAACTTGCCTAGGCCATCCAGGCCTGAAAGTGAGCTTGAACAAGGAAGGACTTCCCTTCACCACCTCCCTGCTAATGGCCTGAAAAAGTCTAAAAGAATAGAGTACAGATAATAAAGGACACTCCCGTATTCTCCTTATCTTTAGCTCGGTCTCACAAGAAGTTTGTTTCCAGGTGAATACTGGACACCTGGCAAAGGGACCAGCCAATCAACCTGGATTAACAAACCCTGTGCCTGCAGATGCTCTTTAGTGTCCCTTCCCCTTGCCTTTGAAAGTTGAAAGAAGGACAAAGTGCAGGGGTCCTCAAACTAGGGCCCACGGGCCACATGCAAATACAAATATTGTATTTGTTCCCGTTTTGGTTTTTTACTTCAAAATAAGATATGTGCAGTGTGCATAGGAATTTGTTCATAGTTTTAAATTTTGAAAAAAGTCAAGCTAACAAAAACGATCAATCCCACAGTAAATGATATTTTAGGACTATATGTATCTCCTCCTTTAAAGAATGAAAATAGTATTATTAGGCAATAAAAACAATATATGAGAAATTTGAGATATGTTGACTACTATTATCTTGGTTAAAGTATTACCAAGTTGTAGAAAAATTAAAGAATGCTTTCTATTTCTGCCTTTGGAACTGTTACACTGCAGAAATACTATGGTTTGAGAACTATTTTATTCACTTAAATATTTTTAAGTACCTACTACATGTGAAGCACTGCACCAACGACAGTAAGGCACACAGAAATGAGAACGTATGACTCTTACCTCACAGAGACCATCAGCCCAGAAAAACATGATAAAGATACATAACTACTGTGAAAGGAACATACCGACAGATGTCACAGGAGATTTGCAGATAAAATGATAAAGAATTCAGAAGCTTCCTTTTGGATGGGTGGCAGGGGCAGGGCAGAGGGTAAGGGAGGCAGTTAGGGCAGACGTTACCAATTGCAGTACTGAAAGTAAGGGTAGAACAAGAGTCGGAAATACAGAGAAAGACATATGGAAGCTACTGCAAAGACCAAGCTGCAAGTTACTTAGCCGCTGATTGGATAGTGGAGGCAAAGGAAGAGAGGGTGGTACAACACAAGCTAAGGACTGGGGACACATGGAGTTCAAAGTGTCCGCAGGAAATCCTGATGGAGATTTGGAGGGTGTGGAAGGGCAAGGCCGAAGACGGAGACTTGGGAACCATCCACATGGTGCTCACTGTTGAAAGCCCATATACTAGTATTCCCCAATGAGAAAGGGAGGTCAATTCTTGAAAAAGCACTGACATTTGCAATAGTCTTGAATAAAGTCTTCCTTGTGGTTTTAACAAGTGTCAAAAACACTTCTTTTCTTTCATAGTTGCCTACCTCTCTTTCCCCGTGAGCTGAGTGACAGTCCCGAATTCCTCATAAATAAGCACGATAAAGCACAGTAGCTGGATGGGATGGTGTAGACAGGGTTACAGAGCAGGCACGCAGGAAGAGGAGGGGGCAGCTCACTCAATAAACCTCTGGTAAGAGGAGGGCCACCAACAGCTCATGATGGTGCTGAGACGGTGCCAACGTCGAGGAGAGGCATTCTTACTCAGAACAGGAAAGCATGACAATTCCGAAGGGAAGTGACCCAAAGGAGGGGGTGAAACTAATGATACAGGACAGACAAAAACAAATCCCCGTGCTTATCGCTTTAATCCTTCTGAATTATACCTTTTTGAAAACCACCTCAAATTCGTTCTTGAACAATGAGAGGTATTAATAAGCAACAAATAAAAATTTCCCTTTATCCATTTAAAAATATGAATGATTAAACTGTTCTTTATATCTGCTCTCTTAATAAACATAATAAACTAACAGGAATGTTGATGTAGCACACCAATTTGTTATTATGAGAGAAAGATTATATTGTTTTTATTTTCAACCCTCTAAGAGGTTAAGTTGGCCATTTTCATATTGAATTCCCATTCGATTTGATTATGTTCCCTACTGTGAGGGTAAAGCGTGAATAGACCAAACTAATTTATGTGCGATTCCTTTGTACCGCTGAAACGAAAAGGAACAACAGTTTAATGAAGTGGAATTTGTTATCTAATTATGCCAAATAATTTAGAAACATCTGCTGGTGGTTAGTAATACTACAGTTAAACCTCAAAGAATCCGCTCCCAGAAAGATTTCCAACTTATTCAAGCCTTTGTCAGCATCCAGTTGGGGACTCCATGTGAGAGTATGGAAGCAAGGGATGACATAACGGCACATTTACTAATTTTTTTTTAAAAAAAACAGACAAACAAATGAACAAGAAATAATGAAAAGTCAAAGGAGTGTATCGTATGGATTTGGGCCTTAAAATTAACCCCCAAATTTAAGAAGTACAGCAGACTACTGCAATATCAAACCTTCATTCAAATGTTTACTGAGGAGCTGGTATGCATCAGACACTGGCAGTTGTTAAATAGACAAAGAAGACATCCACAGCTCTCCCATGAGGAAACCACCAAATGGGAAGGCGGGAATATAAACTAATCATCACATCACCACATGACAAGTAGCAGAGCGGAAATGTGTACAGGGAGCTACGGGTGCAGAAAGGGTAGAACTAACTCACAAAGAGTCCTTAGAAGAGATGACTGCTCGAGCTGAGGGTTGCCAAGACGTGCCGTGGTGGGGGCAAAGAGGCCTTGGGAAATGGCAGTGCCAAAGGCACCCTGAGTACAGTCCCTCCTGGACACGCACAGGCGGCTCAGTGTGGCTGAAGCATAGCCTCTGAGGAGGCCAGAGTAAGAGATGAGGCCAGTCGGGTAAGCAGGGGTCCTAACTTGACAGCCTTATCTGCAAGCTAAGGAATCTGGACTTCGTGGTGATAGGGATTCACTGGAGGATTTTAAGTAGGGAAGTGAATTGTTAGACTAAACAATTTCTAAGAGGCAGGTTTAAATTTCCAGTTATGGACTCTAACGTAATAAACAAAAATAACCCAAAATAATAAAGGAGGGGAAAAAATAAATGAAAACAAAAGTTTAAATTGAGTCAAGGTCATTCACAGGCTAAGTAAATAGAGTGATAGTCCACTGTTGCAGGGTCACTGATTCGTTCATTCATTCATTCATTCATTCGCTCCATAAACTTGGATTGAGCACCCCCTGTGTGCCAGACATTGAGCACACAGTTCTTGATATGCAAGTGCCACGAGGGCAGGGGCTAGATCTGATTATATTCTGGATTACCTCCCAAAGGGAAAGTAACATTGCCTGTTAGCCAGGGTATTTTTCACATTTCCAGGGGTGTAACAGAAAGTATCGCGTGTCCAGCACTAGCAGAAGTGAGTCTGGTCTCCACTGTAGATCCCCGAACTGTGTCTCCACCAGAGCATTCTCAGGCAAAGCCTACAATGGCACGTGGTGTGTATTTAGCCACACACATAAAGAGAAACAGTGCAGGCTACTTTTTCAAGTGAGCCCACGGACTTGTGTACGAAAGAAATGGAGAAACTCTGCTGGTATCTTGGATCGTTGTTTTAATATTTATAATAACAATTAGTGACAATATTAGCTACTATGTATCTTCAACCACTGCCTTAGGGCCTTATATACATGACCTCATTTATCTCTGTGTGAACAGGAGAAGATAATAGCCTCTGTTCACACATGAGGAAAACAAGTCTGGAACATATAGGTGGCTCCTGGCAGAGAAGGGGTTAATCCCACGTGCTATGGAAGTCTCCTCCACCAGCTTTCCACCTCACTCAGACTGAGGTAAGGACTCAGCTGAAGTCCTTACCCTGGGTATATCATGTGACCCCAATATTCCTCCGTCCCCCAGGTTGCGCTCTGTCCTCATCTCCTAGACACTTTCCCTGGCTTACTCCACTCCAGCCATGTTGCCCTTCTTTCTAGTTTCAAAACTGCCCAGCACATTCCCCAACTTCAAGTTTCTCCCCTAAATTCACCCTAGCCATGAGGTCATCACTGAATACTCTGCCACGGAACTGGTCCCTTCCCCTTCACCCTGCTTTATTTTTCTTCATAGCACTATTTTTTAGTTGTCTGTCTCCCTCTACTGTAAACATAAATTCCTTGAAAACAGGAACTAATAGATCCCCAGCACATATCAGGAACCCAAAATTCATTGAACAGAAGAGTAAACAAATCACAAAGTAGAAAAACACATACCAAGCCTCCGAGATACTCTTCAGAAAAATTATGAAACAGTGTACACTTCTTGTTTTTACTTCCTTCTCTCACTCTCTGGTTCATCTAGTGCTTCCCCCAATCCCAAGTGTGCCATGTTTTCATACTGTTCTGCGCTTATACACTGCGCTTTTACACCCACTACGGTCCCTCTTAGTAATACCCCAACCTCTAAATAAATACTTTTGCCACTTTCTTTTATCTTACAGTGCATCTCTCAGTCAAAATGCATGCCCTGCCTTAGTAATAGAAATCTTCAGTTCATAAATTAAAATCATTCTTTCATACTCTATGAAGATACGTACATATATTTAGCATGTTATTCCTCATAGGTAACATGCTGAAGACCATGCTTTAGTGTTAATATAACACTGTACAATTCATTCACCAGGGAAGGCCTGCTGGGAAAATAGTTTGGCTGTTAGACGTTTATATACCCCTCAAACGGACATTTACACCACTCACCCCGTCACGTGTCCTACCTAGCACAAGTCACTTCAAATCCCAAAAACATCTCTGACAAACTAATTTCACTGACATCAAGGAGCTAAAAAACAACCATAAAGTCCTATATATAGGCACACATACTATACAGGCTGAAGATATGTGCTAATGGCAGAAATGGGAAGATCAGGAATGATCAGCAGTTTAAAGAAGAGGCCCCACTCCATTTCTGAAATGGCAAGTTTGTGGCCATAAAAACCCATCAAAGCAGAGACGTATTTCTTAGACCACATCCTTCCTCTGCTTGCTTCACACCTAGAACGACACCGGCCAACCCAGAGGGAAAAGCGTGGAAAGGGAAAGGGCCGCCTTCCCTGCAGCTGGACGAACACAATGAGGTGGCCCTTTGCCACACCACGCAGCCGCTGGCCACAGGCCTGGCCCGGCTCCCCTTCCCTTCTCCCACAGGCTACCCAACTGTCCGATTAACTCTTTCCAAGAAGTGCTTATTTTTCTAAATTTACAACAATTCAAAAGGTGTAGAGGCATTTTTAACCTATCAACTTCTACTTTTGTTTTTTGTCCCTTGGGAAATAAACGGAAAAACATCTTTCTAAAACCATGAAAAGTCCTACAGGTTCCCAGATATAAAACACTCTTAAAAATAGAACTTTCTGGGTCTTACAGTTAAAGTTAAGTAAATTTTCCTTCTAATCAATCTGCCCCACCCTGGTGACTTTTTTTTTTTATTAATAACAGCTTATATTGAGAATTCACATACCGTAAAAATTTCCCCTTTTAAAGTATCCAATGTAGTGGTTTTTAGTATAGTCACAAAGTATTCAAGCTGTATGGTTTTGAAAATACGGAGCCGAATTAGAAATGTATATCTGTACCTTATCTTCTCAGGCATTATTTTTTTCAATATGATTTTCAGTGTAAAATATGGTCACACCATCCTGTTTTCCTAGTTTCTTCCTATTCTGTTCTGTGAGAGAAATGGGATTATATTAATAAAAATCAATATTTATGGGAACCGTTTTCTACATAAGAATGACGTATGGCTGGTAACTTGGTTGCAATGGCAGGCTCCAGGACTTGTCTTGCACTGCATTTGCACAGAGTAGTTCAATAACTTCATTTAGTTTTATATATTGCAGATAAATAATAAATTTTTTTAAAGGTGCTGTTACTGATACCTTATGTAAGACTGAGACAACATCAACTACCCATATCAAAGGGACTTAGAGAAAAGCTACACACCCCCAGCCTCACACCAGGAACTCTTTGCTATAGCTGTTCTCAAGGTGACAGTAACTGAGGTTAAACCAATCTGATGAAAAATGTGTAACTTATTATGCTAATGCCATTCCTTCAGAACTATTATTATCTGACATACAAAGCATGATCAAACAATATTTTTCTGCCTAATTCTCTTATGATAGCTTCACATGAGTTCTCAATGGGTGGTAACAATGCCCTCAAGGGAGCAAAGATTGACTTTAGGGAGTCAAAAAAACTTACTTTTCATGCCTAAAGCAGATAAACCATACAGTCCATAAACAGATAATACAGTGTATCTCTGGTTACATTAGAGTGTTATGGAGAGAACGACTAAGAGAAAATTTCTAAAAGGCATCTTGTGGACAGTGATTTTTTAAAAAGGTTGAGAAATGCTGATATAAAAGAAACTTTTCTTAACAAATA
>NW_006288615.1:15330680-15333918 GCF_000327345.1 Myotis davidii | reverse complement strand
CATCAAGGCGAGCCTCTGATGGTTACTGAAAATTCTTTGCTCCCGCGCCACAGTCCCACCTGGCGCTCACACCCGCTGCTAGCACCCGGCACTGGCCCCGGTCACTCGGCACCTTCAGCAGGTGTGAGCGGCAGCTATTGGCCCCAATCGCCCCTCAGGGCTTCTCCACCTACCCTGCTCCTGAGGGGAGATCGGGGCCAGCAGCCGCTGCTTGCACCCGCTGCCAGCCCGGGCATCGGTCCCAATCACTTGGTGCCATCAGCGGGTGTGAGCGACTGCTGGCCCCAAGGGCTTCTCCACCTCCCCCTGCTCCTGAAGGGCAATTGGGGCAGCAAGCCACCGCTCACACCCACTGAGGGCACTGACCCTGCTTGCACCTGCTCTAGTGCCAACCCCAATTGCACACTGTCAGCGCATGGGAGCGGAGGCAACAGGAGTGGGGCTGCCAGCAGATAGGGAATCAGGGGCCACAGGGGGAGGGACCGGGTGGGGTGTACAGGGTGGGCCGAGACCCGGCCCTATGCCCACCACACCCTCGCGGCCCGCAGTTCCTTTCAAGGTGCACAAATTCATGCACTGGGCCCCTAGTGCCCTTATAAAAAGAGACCACAGAGTTTGCTTTCTCTTCCTCACCATGTGTGGCAAATTAGCTGGTACCTTAGTGTTGGACTTCCCAGCCTCCCAAACTATGAGAAATAAATGTCTGCTGTGTAACCGACCCTGTCTATGGTATTTCAGTACAGCAAGCCAAGCAGACGGGGCTAACCAACTCACACACACACAGGATATACACCATGGGGTCCTGACAATGGTTACTGTTGGGCGGCTCAGGCAGAACTCTACTGAGGTCTGCCTTTGATGATTGAGAAGGCACGCCTGTCTAATTTCTTGTTCCTACCTTCTCTTCACCTCCCACTCGCAGAACTTGATTATCTCATTGCTCCTCTGTTGTAAATTGGTTACTAAGAGTAAATATGAAGGACTGAGACCAATTAGTTAAAAATAGTAGTAATATCTAAAATAAAATCCACTTCTTCTAACTCTTGAGGACTGCTCTTAACATATACAAAAGCTAATTGTGAACTGGACAAGTTTGAGGAAATCCAGTATTTAACTTTAATACAATGGTTTTCAAACTCGAGCGTGCCTAAGAATCACAGGGGAGTCCCTTTAAAGTTCCCTCCCCACAGAAAGGCAGATGCTGTTGGTCTCTTGGAAAAGGAATCAACATTTTCAACAGGCATCTCAGATGACTGATGAGTGGAGTGTAACCACATTTTTGAGAGCAGCTGCTGCTCTATCGTGACTAGAAAAACAGCCTCTACCAGCCGTGGGCAAACTACGGCCCGCGGGCCGGATCCGGCCCGTTTGAAATGAATAAAACTAAAAAAAAAAAAAGACCGTGCCCTTTTATGTAATGATGTTTACTTTGAATTTATATTAGTTCACACAAACACTCCATCCATGCTTTTGTTCCGGCCCTCCGCGCCAGTTTAAGAACCCATTGTGGCCCTCGAGTCAAAAAGTTTGCCCACCCCTGCTCTACACACAGGTGTAGTAGTTTGCTTTATAACAGAGGAATGCTCTTAAAAATTGCAACCAAACTGGATTTTGTAAACTAAATTATATTTTCTCACAAGATAACTTTAGATTTTTAAAGACACTTGTTTCACTTTAAGGGTAGAATGGTTTCTTATACATTCTCCTAAAGGTCAAATTCCATGTTCCTTCTTTCCTTACCTCCACTCAGGAGTTAAAGATTTCACAATTTAGGAATCCTTTCAGGAACCTTATCACATACTGCTCAGTATTTCTGTTTTACTCACCAAGAATGTGAGGATTCTAAAAGTGGTTAATTTGTGAACATAACCTTTGAAAACAAACCTTGAAAATGCAGACTATCTCTTTAAGAAGGACAATAAATTTAGTCAGAAATAGTTTTAAAGAGAAATTTACTGCTACGTATTAGCACCAACAGTGTAAGATAAATACTTCTTCAAAAGAAAATAACTATGAGTAAAGCCTTCTATCATTGTTCGAACAAAAAAGTCACTACTTAAGGAAAATGCTTCTAAGCAATGCAGATTAGATACAATGTATTGGGAAGCAGTGAGATTTTTATTATTTCTTTCAGACAAAAAAGAATACTTTTTTAAAGCACCTATGAAGAACCAACACAAAGTAAGAAATGTCACTTCTAGTCCTGTGGGTATGTGGACAACGTAAACAGCCCCAGATTGAAGACTGGCAAATTGTGTTCTAGGCTCCGTTTTGCCACAAAAAAGGCCATATAACCTTGATCAAGCCTTTCTGGGTCTAAATTTAATTTCTAAAATAAGATGCTTAAATAAAAGTAAGTCTTTGATTCCAGCAGATTAATTCACTCTTAAGTATTTACATCAAAAGGCATTTGTGGTATGTGATGCATGATCAAATGACATTACTAAAATGTAACTGGAAACTTGATATGGTGAGTAACTTACTAAGACTGTGCTTGTAGCTATCGGTTACATGCCATTGTACTTTCTTTCTTTGAAAAACTGAATACTTTGAACATGCAGATTTTCACATACTGCATGTCTTGAGTTTTCTGAGAACAAGGTACATATGTACCATAAGCTGTTTCTGTAAAAGGAAGGAATGTATCTTTTCAGTCCTTCTTTACAACCCATTGTCATCTCTAAGGGAAAAAAAAACACACCTTTAAGTCTTAACCACCGAAACAATAGTGTTGCAGTAATTACATCACAGAAATAACATTTCTTTCCTGAAATAACGATATTCTCCCGAGATTACTTCCTTCCAGTAACCAACTTTCTTCTGTCTGCTGTCATATGTTAGAGCAAACATTTTCAATTTTAACGAATAAATTCACCACTTACTCTAGTTTTCAACGGAATATACCGTCTCCAAAAAAATCCACCCCGCCCCCCAAATCCAACAGGAATCAACACATGCATTTGGCAATTCCTGAGAGGTTAGGCTGCACAGACATCTTATTCAAAATAAATAAACTTTCCAAGATCTTTATTTGTCGACTTGAGAAACGTAAGATTGGAAACAACCAGCCAACTCCGCTCCCAAGTTGGCATCGTAGGGAACCCTCCGTTTACACAACACCCAGGACCTCTGAGCCTCCCGCACCAGAACTGGCCAGGGGAGCACACGCCCATCGGCCCTGCCTGGAGAGGGAACAATGGGAGAGGCGCGAGGGAGCGAGCCCGGCGCCCCGGGCGCC
>NW_006288615.1:15327017-15330132 GCF_000327345.1 Myotis davidii | reverse complement strand
AGGGAGTCCGACGGGGCGGGGCGGGGCGCGTGTGAGCTGATATCCCCGGGTTGTGTTTTTTTTCATGAATGGGATTGAGGAGGCGCAGAGGGGAGAAGCCCTGAGCTGTTATCCAAAGAGGGAGCGTCACTGGATGCTCCATGAATACGGACCCAGCCAGGGTCATCTGGGGATCGGGGTCGTGTGGGGACACTCCCTCCCCTGGCGCCCACGGCGTTAACGCAGAGTCTGGGCGAGCGACCTGAAGCTACGGGACTCGGGAAGGGCGCCTGGAGTCCCCCGAGGGGCGCTGAATGCCGCTGTCCTCTCCGTTTGGGCTGAGGAGCCGCTAGGAGTGGTCTGATCAGCTTGTCCGACGAGAGGAAACAGGAGTCCGTTACAACGCATCTGGGATTACCTAAAATAAATTGTGACAAGGTCAATGTTTACGCCCAGTTTTCTCCCCTTTACTTTAGAGCGCTTTGATACCGTCTCAGGAAACGTCCACATTTCTCACTAATTGGCGCTTCCCCGTTACCACAAAAGACTGCTCCCCTGAGCTTTCGCATTTATCAGAGAATCACGGGCAACATCCTTCTTCCTGTGATGTTCCCCGCTGGCCTCCGTCTCGGCTTTAATCAAGGAGAAGCCATGTAAGGCCCTGAGATGATCAGCCAAAAGATGTTCTTGAAAAGCTCGGTTATGATTTTTTTTTCGTTTAATGTATTCAAAAATCCAGTGTTCTCTGGTTGCTATGTATGTTCTCCGTTTTAAAAATTCTCCTTTTTAGTACTTGAGTCTCTGCTTAGGGAGTTGATCCTATTTCCGCATCTAATCATGTAGATTTTCTCTTTGGTCCTCATTTCTTCCTTCATGCGTCTTTCCTCTTTCAGTTCCTCAGATTCCCTAGTGTCATTTTCCTCTTCTCTCTAGTTTTCAACTTTTAAAAATATCCTATCAGTAACTGGTTCAAATAGAAACACTGTTAATTCATCATCATTTCACAGCTGACTCCAACATCAGAAGAAAAAGAAAAGCGGGTTAGAAGGAGGAGCCAAGCCTTTTGTTTCATGTCAGTTAACGCAAGAAAAAAGAAATAGTGAAATCATGCAACATGAATGGGCAGATGTGTTAGGTGCAACATGCTGGAAATTTCCTGATGTAGTAAAATGGCTCTCCGTTAGCCACGACTATCAGATAAATCTTGAAATCCCCAGAATTTTAAACCTTTAATGAAAAAGATTCCTGATTTTGAACAGCCTTTCTGCCCATGAAAAATGGCAAACGCATGGCTCATGAAGATAAATGAGAAACTCCAGAAGGCTTTGTGGGACACATTTTACACCCATGTAAAGATTGCTGCCAGTCTGCTCTGCAACCAGATAAATCAAAAACTAAAGAACCCTTTACCGTCTCAACCGGTGATCTTCAACCAAAGAAGGTCAAAGGGCCTAATTTCCCTTTGAGGTTCTAATGAAAAGACAGTCTTGTCCCTTTTCCTGGAAAAATGCTTATGGACATCTATACACTCATTAGAAACGTTCACCCAATTTCAGGGGGATTTATAGTCTATTCCAGGGACCTTAGTTTAGCCCTCAGCATACCATTCGCAATCTCAAAAGTTTTTGCCTTTGTAATCATAAATTCTAAAGACTTCTCCTTTCACATAAAAGCATGGAATTTTCAAGAAGCGGCCAAACTACCCTAATTTACAGATAAGGAAAGTGAGGGCCCAGCAATCAAAAGATTTCCCCAAATGTGTACACCAGTTAGTGGCAAAATGAATAGGAAAATCTAATGCATCTGTTGTTGTCTCAGACCACCTCCCCCACTCACCATTCCCCACCCATTTAGAGGGAACGTGGTTTGAATTTAAAAAGAAAAACCTGTTTAGTAATAGAAGCAGAGTAGCAAGGAGGGTACTTCATCTTCAGCCGTGTTTGTATGTTTGGGTCTTATAGTTTGAAAAGCGGAATTTTGTCCCAAGAGTCTATTCACAGGCTCCCCTACTCAGAACTGCGTGTCCAATCAGGCTAAGAGAAGCCGCTGCTTTTCTCTCTTCGTTAAGCTCTCTTAAAAGGAGGTGCCAGAGCATCAGGGTTTCAGTGCTGCAGCTCCAAAGCTGCAGCTCAGTCCCTGGGGAATTCCTTCTCTCTGTCCCATGGGCAGGAGTCAGGGAGTCAGACTCACCCCCCACCCCCATGGTACCAGGCTTTGGTCACTAGAGCAGCTTTGCACTCGCTAGTTGTGGTCAAACACAGATGAATCCTAGTGTTAGACTCAGCTTAGGCTCAGATGGGGATCTTCTTCCCCTCCCCTTCCACTCCTATACAAGTCTTGGCACTCCTATACATCCCCTGCCCCAACACACACAAACACACACACACACACACACACACACACACACACACACACACACAGGTATCCCAGGGGATGTTCAAAATACTATTTGAAACAATAGAGCTGAATGTTGCCATGTTTTCCTTTTCAAGCACCTAGCTTTCCACAAGTGACTCCCTTCTATTGATTTCTGAGGGACCTGTATATGCCCTTGTCCTCTCCCTTGTCCTCTCCATGCCCTTGACCTGAATCAAACCTGGGACCCTTCAGTCCTCAGGCCAATACTCTGTCCACTAAGCCAAACCAGTCAGGGCTGTTTAGAAGGAAGATAAAACAACCTCAAAAAGAATTGTTTTCAATTTCCAATTGAGGGGTTATTTTAAAGCAAATAGATGAACCTGGTGAAAGGGAGAAAGTGAGGAGGGAGTGTGGGAAAGACAGGCTTTGTAATGACTTCCATGTGAGGACAGCCTGGGAGCCCTTTCTCCGACCTCATCTCCTTCCATCCTTTCTTTCACTCTATGTTTGGAACACATCATAATTCCCCAACTTGTACTGTATTTCAAGCCTGTGGGGTCTTACTTGGACTGCTCTGTGTCCAAGTAGAGTTCTTTATCCCTCCTTTTGGTACGGCTTTAAAACCCTCTACTTTATGCCCTATAAAAAAAAAAAGAGAGGAGAAGAGCGCAGATTGGTTTGGCTCAGGGGATAGAACAGGTTTTTGGAGCAGGAGCAGGTTTTTGGAGCAGAAGCAGGTTTTTGGAGTGTGTGAGGAGGGGGAGAGGGTGCGGAGGGG
>NW_006288615.1:15326054-15326578 GCF_000327345.1 Myotis davidii | reverse complement strand
TTCTGCAAGCCAATGCTCTATCCACTTAGCCAAACCATATAGGGTGATGTCTCAGCACTACTAACGTGGGGACAGATAAGATGTTGGGCTTGTCTTATTTCACTCCTTCTTCCATTCCCACGTGGAATCTTGGGCTGTCAGCCATGTCTCTTGCTTCTCTTTCATCGAACACCAGGTTCATCTATTTCAGTGGTTCTCAACCTTGGCTGCCTCCAGAATGAGGCCCAGAAATCAGGATTTTAAAAAGATTCCCAGGTGATTCTAGTATGCAGCCAAGGTTGACAACCACTGGTGTAAATGATCCTTATTCATCACATATGCAACTTTGGTATCGGTTGGTTTAGTACAATCACTCAGGAGGGAGGAGACAAGGGAGAGAATATAATAAATCTAACTTTGTTGAACTATTCATTGGTTTCTGGGGATTTTTTACTATTGGGTTTGATTTCAAGAAATAGTTCCTAAGGGAAAAAACATTGAGAATGGACTCCCTCCAAAAAAAAAGAAAAAGAAAACATAGTTCT
>NW_006288615.1:15311033-15325204 GCF_000327345.1 Myotis davidii | reverse complement strand
TGTTTGCTCTGTTACCAACTAGTTCCATTTTTAGACAAATGTTTTACTCCTGGTTCTTCACCTCATTTGTAAAATGAAGGGATGTGACTAGGTTACCCCTCATGTCCCTTTTAGGTTTAGCTGTCTTGCTGTGATATTTTAAAATAGTTAAATTAACTGGATTATGGGTAAAACAAGGCATTTTTATTTGACTCTTTAGTATATTTAAAGTGCTAGTATATCTAGTAAGTCTAAGTCAGACCTTACAGTTTCATAAGTACCTAGTGTAATAAGGAAGCCATATTTTATTAAAACATTAATACTGTGATTTCATCTACAGTATCTTATACTAACTTTATATTTATTGAACAGATAGCAACCCTTTTTTCAGGTTCAACAGGATCAACATTTAAAGTCTGCACTAAAAAATCCATTACAAACTGACTAGAATGGTTTCTCATTTTTAAGTTTTGTTGACTAAACAGAACTTAAAACCCTTTAAAATTTCTTTCTACATTTCAAACTAATGACAAGTGTTTTGCTTTCTTCATGTTACTCCTTTAGATTCACTCCCATTGGTAAACATTGATTTGTTCCTCGGTGTTGAATGAAGTAGAAATTAATGAGGTGGTTTCTGCCTCACAATAACAAGTTAAAGTTATAGCACTTTATCATGTCAACATAGCTTCGAACACGAGCAATCCCAGCACTATTAGCACAGTTCCCAAAATAGAGCAGAAGTTTGCTGGTGAAGAAAAAAAATTACAAAGCATATTTCAGCTAATGTGATAGGAACATGTTCTATTCCTCAGTTATGCTGGTTAAAGTTCAGATTTTTTATTTAAAATATTCACCATATGTGACATTCTCCCTAGCCTATATTTACATCACCAGTTGAAGCATTTATGTCCATAATGTGAATTTATTCAGAGGAGATTTGTTTCTGTAACAATGTTTTCCTCAAACACTTAATCCAGGTGAGCTCCCCCCTCTTTTATCTGAGGCTTTCTTAATGGATACTGTCCCTGATATTGGCATGGCATGCCATGGTTTGTAGGTAGCACTTTCATAGGGCAAAGCCATATATACGTACCAGGCATTGGAGGCAGCACTTGCCTTAAACGTAAAGATTTAAGAAAACAAAAAGAATACTTATGTCATAATATGCTATACAATTGGCCTTGAAGCTTAAATCACTCAGGTAATGTTGAGGAGACTTAACGGTGTTCTGTTGACCACCAGAGGGTGCCTGAACTATATCCATAGGAGTGATCTTGGATCTTAGAAACGAAGTAAAATTTGAAAAATACTTAAGAATTGAAAGCCTGCTCAGTTCCCTGACACGGGGCAGGAAAGAATCCCACCAACGTTATGCTGATGAGGACGTGCTACTGACTGGTCAGGCGCAGATTTGGGGTGGGCATGACCGAGGAGCTGCATACTGCTGAGCAGTGCAGCTCACTGCTTATAGCACTTCCAAAGCGAAAAGAAACTGCTTGTAGAAGGGGTGTGTGTGTGTGTGTGTGTGGAGAGAGAAAGAGAGAGAGAGAGAGAGGGAAATTGAATTCAAAAACAGAATAAAAAGGTTTTCTATTCCTGACCCAGGATAATAGATTTCTTGTTAATTGCTCAGCTTGAAGAGGAAAATTTAGTTCAGTAGGTGATGGAACCACAGCTGTTACTACAAACCTTAAGTTAGAATCCTCTAAAAGCATAGGTCCTTTTTTTTAATTTTATGATAGAATTTACTTTGACGTGTTAAAATGACCTCTGGTTTGGCATGGCTAAGGAGAAAAAAAAGGATACAAAGGTCTGTCTTTCATTTGTTTTGACTGCATGTTTAAAAGAATACTTTATTTTCTGGTAAATAGTATAGCAGATCTTTTGGAAATTTTTATAGGCTTAAAATACATTTTCAAATACACAGGAGATAAAATACAGAGATTATGGCTGCTTTTAAGTACGTTTTTGTTCTGAACTACAATCATATTATAGTGCTCTAAGCCAGCATTTCCATTTGTGTGTTTTTCTGAGGTCATCAGGCATAACTAATGCACAGTGTAGCTAAATGTCTATTTGACTTGAGCAGTTGGATTCCTGCCAGATTTTGTTTTCAAGGGGGTATAAGGAGATTTGGCTATAAATCAAATCTCCCTAACATGGCCATGGTTTTCCTGGTTAATGTGGGTGTCCACGATAAGATGACTTACTCGAGTTAATTACATTGTGAGTTATAAATCCCCAAAATAGCTGTGAACTCTGGGAGAGAATTACACAATCTCTAATTAAATAACAGAGTGAAAAAGAGAGAGGTATATGTCTATGCTTAAAATCACAATCGAGGCTCAAACCTTGTCTACCCCTGTGAGGGATTTTTCCTAAAGTTCCTTTGTATACTGCGGTACAATAGATCTTGTATCAGACATTTAGGACAATGCACCAACTGGAATTCATCCATCCATCGTTCACCCAATTAACAAATATTAACTGGTACCTATGTTATACCAGGCATTTTGCTAGATTCTGGCAAAAGACTCAAAGATGAATCATACATGTAATCAAATCTTTAAAAATTTGCAACCCCTGGGGATAAGATATAAACAAGACAATGACAAAGGCCACAAGAGGGGTACAGATGAAATATTGTGTAAATTCAGAGGAGAGAAAGATTATTTCTAGCTGATGAAATGGATAAAGGCTTTATAAGGGATGAAGCTGTGCTTAGAGTATGGACTGAAATTAGGCCAACACAAGGAAGGAAGAGGTGGGGTTAAGTGAGGGAAAAGCATGACAAAATTCTTGAGGAAAGAGGTGGAAAATCCTGAGAAGAATGCCAGGTAGGACAATTTGGCTATTATAAGGACTCATGGGAGGAGAGATTAAATATGTAAGTTGGAGACGTGTGTATAAGGCCAACCTGTCACATTGATGTGTATTATGTTATCTCAACCCTTCTATCTTTCTACATGTACTTGAGGCAACTAGGAATTTGGATTCATTATGTAAGGTAAGATGGTAAGAAAGATGGCCAAGACAAAATTCTAATAAATTTTGTCCCCAGTTTAAAATGAGTGCCAGAAATGGTGTGAAATCCTGTGCTTATCTCTTCCCATTTGAACCTCACGGCAAACTGGTGGTGTAGACCTCAGAACCTAAGACTTTGGATTCCCAACTCCAGTACTTGGTTAACTAGAGTACACCACCTTTCTTTGTAAGCAGGTCTAGCCACAGACACATTTTTATCATTGGCATATTCAACTACATGGATATAGTTTGCTCATTGAGGACCTTTTATTGTAAAAAGTAGAGGCCCAGCGCACAAAATTCGTGCATGGGGGGTGTGTCCCTCAGCCCAGCCTGCACCCTCTCCAATCTGGGACCCCTCTCACAATCAAGGACTGCTGGCTCCCAACCGTTCACCTGCCTGCCTGCCTGCCTGATTGCCCCCTAACCACTCCCCTGCCAGCCTGATCAATGCCTAACTGCTCCCCTGCGGGCCCAATTGCCCCCAACTCCCCTCCACTGCCGGCCCAGTCACCTCTAACTGCCCTCCCCTGCTGGCCTGGTCCCCCCTAACTGCCCTCCCCTGCTGGCTTGGTCCCCCCTAACTGCCCTCCCCTGCAGGCCTGGTTCCCCGCAACTGTCCTCCCCTGAAGGCCTGGGTCCCCCCCAACTGTCCTTTCCTGCAGGCCTTGTCACCCCCAACTGCCCTCCCCTGCAGGCCCACTTGTGTCCACATGGGGGTGGCCATCTTGTGTGTTGGATTGATGGTCAATTTGCATATTACTCTTTTATTAGATAGGATAAGCCCAATATCATAAACAAATATTTTGCTATTAAAATAATTGAGTTTATCAAAATGGATAAAGGACTTAACCATAAGACGGGAAACCATAAAAATTCTACAAGACTCCACAGGCAGCAAAATCTCAGACATATGCCGAAGCAATATCTTCACCAATACAGCTCCTAGGGCAATGGATACTAAAGAGAAAATAAGCAAATGGGACTACATCAAAATGAAAAGCTTCTGTGCAATAAAAGAAGGCATCAACAAAACAACAAGAAAGCCCACTGCATGGGAGAACTTATTTGCCAATGTTATCACCAATAAGGGTTTAATCTCCAACATTTACAGGGAACTCATATAACTTAACAAAAGGAAGATAAACAACCCAATCAGAAAATGGGCAACGGACCTAAATAGACTCTTTTCGAAAGAGGACACTCAGAAAGCCAAGATACACATGAAAACATGCTCAAAGTCACTAATCATCCAAGAGATGCAAATCAAAATGACAATGAGGTACAACCTCACACCTGTCAGAATGGCTATCATCAACAAAAAATGGTGACAAAGGGGTGAATATATGGTCCTTAAGGTGCTCCCCAAGGCCAGAAGAACAATGCATAAACACAATGAGAATTTCAACAATACAAGTAAGTACCAAATAGAAATCAGTGAGATGAAATATATTGTAACTGAACTGAAAAATTCCATAGAGGGGTTCAAGAGCAGACTAGATGAAAGTTCAGCAAACTTTAAAATAAGACAAAAAGTAATAAGTTAAAGACAAGGAGAACATCTTAAAAGAGAAAAACAACAACAGCAACAACTGGTTATATACAAGGAAATCTCCATAAGACTCTTGACTGATTTTTCTTTTTTCAGTAGAAACTTTGGATGTCACAGAGAAAAGCATAGATCAGACCATCAAACCTCAGAGGGAAGGTAGGGGAGGGTGGGGGTAAGAGGGAGAGATCAACCAAGGGACCTGTATGCATGCATATAAGCATAATCAATGGACACAGACAACAGGGGGGTGAAGGCATGAGGGGAAGGGGAATGGGGGGATAAGGACACATATATAATACCTTAATCAATAAAGATAAATAAATAAATAAATAGGTTTAGGATTGATGCTCCAATTTGAATCCAGTTTAGAAATTAAACATTTATTCACTTGACAAAATATTTATTGGTGATGACAATGTGCCGGTAGCTAAGCTACACAAAGAGATAAAATCCAATTAATAAAGCAAACAACATGTCTATTTTGAACTCAATATTTTTGCAAAGTGTTTTGATAAAAATCTTTTATATGTGTTTTGTGCAGGCCCAAGGAAATAAACATTATATAATTGGGGTGGGGTTGAATTTTTAAAATTCTTGGAGAGGGTTAACCTGCAGCTCTTGCCCTCAAATCTCTTTGGACAACACTGGCTGGTGGGAGCCAGCTAGCCAAGCAGTAGAGAGAGGAAGAGGAGCAGGGAAAGGGGTCCTTAGAAGCTGCCTCTCACTAGACTAGCCGTGCCCCCAGAATGCCCAGACACGGCTTGCCCAGGACTGACAAGGGGTCCAAAGATAATAGGTTCTTCAGCAGATGAGTGCCAGATTTTAAAATTCCAATCTGAGGTAGAATAAACAACTTCCTATTGAGTGTCTATTGTGTCCATGAGTGACTTCATCAATACTCCTTGTTCTCTGAGCTTGGGTTAGCCTGATTCTGAGGCTTCAAAGACGTTGTGAGTGCCTGATACCTCTTGAGCAGTGAAGGGAAGCGGGCTGTCTTAGGTATGTCTTCCTGTGTTCCCTGTGTTTCCTCTGAGGAACAATGCCAATTAGAGAAAGATAGCCTCCAGGGACAGGGTGAAATCAAGTGCCAGTTCTAACAAAAAGAAGAAAACACCCAGAATGAGAAAGGCTCTCAGATCCGGTCTTCACTCCGCACGGCCCTGCCTCTGGGTTCTCTGCCCTTTTCCAGTCCCTGGGCACATTAAGTTTGTCCCTTCAACTGAAGCTGTCTCCCTTGGGTCCAAAAAGCACCCCTCCCCACTGTGATGGGAAACACAAGGCTTTCTATCACTCAACAGACATTCTTATCTCACGACTTCATGGAAAGAAGTAGCTAATTCATTTCTCCATTTCCCTTTGTTACAATGCAATCTCCTTCAGGGAAAAACGGGTGTTGGCTTGTCTTACTGTAACCAGGGTCCGCCCCAGGCATCGCTTACAGTAAGGAGTCAGGCTGGACAGCATCCGCAGTCTGCAGTTCCTCCTCTCTCCATACATCCAGGCCTTCAGACTCGGCCCTGCTCTTCCCTCCCGCAAACTGGGGACTCAGAGTTTCATTTAATTGAAAATACTTAATGCCAGCTCTTCTTTAGGACCTGCCTGTACAGGCTGTGACAGTATAGGAATAGGCTGATACAGATGCTTGATTAAAACAAAACAAAATATATATAATGATAGAGTAAATATACATTTAGTTGGCCAAGACATGGAGACAACCAAAGTGTCCTTCAGTGGAGGATTGGATAAAGCTGTGGTACATATATACAGCGGAATACTACTCAATCATAAGAAAAGATGAAATACTGCCATTTGCGATGACAACACAGATAAACCTTAAGAATATTATGCTAACCAAAATAAGCTAGTCGGAAAAAAATAAGAGCCATAGGACTTCACTCATTTGTGGAATATAAAACTGAAACTCATAGACACAGATACCAGTATGGTGGTTACCAGAGGGAAGGGGTTGGGAGGGTAGTAAATGGTAAATGGGGCCAGATATATGGTGACAGAAGATGATTTGATTGTGGGTGGTGGGCACACAATGCAATACACAGATCATGTATCATAGAAACATGTACTTGAAACCTATATTATCTTATTAACCAATGTCTCCCCAATAAATAAAAATATACTCTCTCTCTCTCTCTCTCTCTCTCTCTCTCTATATATAGAAGGGTCATCCGGAAGATGTTCAGTCTAATTAGCATATTACCCTTTTATTAGTATAGATGATTTTGCTCAGCTGAGGTCCCAAAACAATAATTTAAAATGCAATTCTACATGAAACCACCCCACCCAGAAGTAACCCATTCTTTTAACTACCAGATAACTCTGTGTTTCAAACTCAAATATGAGTCTAAATACATTTTACATTGAATTTATTATAATTTATTTATTATAATTGAATATATGTGCAAATATATAAAATATATGTTTGTGAATATATACACTTGTGAATAACACACACACACACACACACACATTCTACCTTTCTATATACCGGATCCTTAGCTCAGTACGAGTAGGGTTCTATTGTGTTTTTCTTTATATTTTCCAGCATGAAGATACTCAGCAAATGTAAGTTGAATATGTTAATGTAAAATAAAAGCTGATACACTGATTTCGAGTAGGCTGCTATGTGCTGGACCTCCCAGTGGGGAGCATGCTGGGACATTGGTAACAGCCTGGCCACTGCTTACATGGCCCTGCTCCAGGGCCTATATCACGGCAAAGCAAATGGAGGTGTGTTTAAGGTTTGTACTGACAGCAGAGTGCCTGATAGAGGACTCCAGATGCAGGAAGGTTAATTATAACTGCTTTTCCACGTTTCCTTTGTTTGCAGTTCAGTGAAATAAGCTTTGCAAAGTCAAGCCACATTTTTTTCACACCCCTTTCAAGAAAATATTTTATATAAACAGTCTTTCTATACCCGATAGCTAGTGGCGCTTTATGGGCATACAGCCAGACATGTGCCTGCTCTTCCCTTTTAAAAACTGTTTTCAATTAGAAAAACATTTTTTTTACATATTTTTATACATATAACAATTACAAAAATATGAAAAAAAGAGAAACCATTGTTAATTTCCATTACAAAAAAAAAATGACCACAATTCACATTTGAGATTTTTTTCTCTGCCTCTGTAGATGTGGCACATGCAAGCATGGATGTGCCCTTTTCCTTCTCTGCCTCCTCAAGTCCAAATGGTTACAACATGACTTTACCCCCTGGCACAGCCGTGGGGCAGGGGCATGAATGAACACTGACCCACGCCAGGCCATTCAGTTACCCTTTCTCTGAGGATGAAACCATCATGTTGGAGTTAGGGCTGCTGGAAGTAATCTTTGACCACATAGAATAAGAGACAAAAACAGTCTAGCGTGAAAGAGTTGCAGAGAAAAAAAGAGAGAGGAAGAGAGAGCCCTGACAGCATCCAAGTGTCTGGTTCCAATTACTCTAAGGCGTGGAAAGATGCAGACTTTAAGTTCTGTAGATAGAGAAGACGCTTGGTGTGCTGCCCAGATTCTCCCCATCAGAGGTGCGGTACCTGTTCCCCCAGATGCTGGGACGTCTGTTGTTGATGGGTCATAACAGCAATTCCCCTGGATTTGTCCGTGGACTAAAGGAGGGTCACACACCCCCTCCATGAGCAGCCTACATCCAATGCTTGGTTGCTATGTGGGTGCAAAGGTTTTAGTATGTGACAGTCCATGGCATTGCCTGGGGCACTGATTACAACTGCAACCAGTTCCACCTTGCCCTCTGTGCAGTCCTCCTTTCCTCGCTCCCTTACTAAACCTCCCACTAAACTTTCTGCATGCAAATCTGTCCCCATGTTTTCTGGGGAGCCTGACTTAAGACAGAGGGTGTGGCAGAGAGGTCTAGATGTCCCACATAGTGCCTTCTCCCTTTCTTCCTTTGTAACGTGGCTGATGATGTATCCTTGTAATCAATCACTCCACCATTATTACTTAAGCTAGCACAAGGGGCTTCTTGTGTTGTGCAACCCAAAGGATTCTAAATAACATATCATTTTCTTATGATAAATCTCTAGAAGTAAAACTGTTACACAAGAGATGCACATTTTTAAGACTCTTGATCCCTATTGCCACATCATCCTTCAGAAACATTGCGCCAACTCGCATTCTCATCAATAGTGCCTGAAAGTCACCATTTCCCAGACTCCGCACAACACTAATGTTATCCTTTTTAAAATTCATTCACTCAACAAACGTTTATCGAGTGCCCGTTGTGCACCGGGCTAGGTACTAAATAAGGGCTGTGGATAAATCCCTGCCCTCATGGAGCTAGAATTCTATGAGTGAAGAGAGACAATTAACAAAATAAGTAAGTTGCATTGTGTACCAGGAGGTGGTGAGTGCTACAGAGACATATAAAAGGGGCTGGGGAGGGAGGCAGGCAGTGCAGGGGGAGAGCACATCCGTGTAAGCACAGTGAGAGGGTAACTTTTCAGCCAAGACTTGAAGGGTACAAGGAACAAGGCATGATAATATTTGGGGGAAGAGCATTTTTGGCAGAGGGAACAGCAAGTTCTGGAGGCTGGACCACACCTGGTGTGCTCAACGACCACCAGGCTGGAGTGCAGAGGGTGGTGTTGGGGGTGGGTGGGGAGATGCAGCTAGTGAGGTAATGGGGGTTGCTATGTGGTCCTGGGGATCCTGGCTCTCTCTAGACCAGATGAACAGCCATTAGAGGTACTGGAAAGGAAGAGTGGCACGTTCTGATGTGTTCAAAAGGCGCCCTCTGGTGGCCCTGTTAAGAAAAGACTATAGTAAATGCAAAATTAGAAGTGGGAAACAGTTGGGAGACTTTGCCTATTGGCTAGACAGCGATTTTCAACCGTGTGCCGTAAGAATTTTAAGAATATGCAATATTCAGTCAAGGGCACTGACCTCTTTCCCCTTAGAGTGTCAAATAAAAGGTTGACAACAGTCAACACAACTATAGCCATTGGTGTAAACCAATCAAAATTATTGCCCCTTTTTCAAATCAGCAAAAAACATATTTTTTGTTGTGTTGAAGAATTTTAGTAATTAGTTTGTGTGCCATGAGAGAAAAAAGGTTGAAAATCACTGTGCTAGACCAAAAGCGTATTTCATTTTGGTTTCTTTTGCACTTGAACATTTTATATATAAATTGGTCGTTTGTATTTCTCCTATTAGAAACAGCCTATTTTAAGACCTTTGCTGATGTTTCTATTATCGTATTTACCTTTTGTTCTGAATTTGCAGTGATATTAAGAATGTAGCTCTTTGTCTGTCATATAAATGTAGTTCTCTGTCCCCAATTGTTCTTTTAATTTAATCCTGCTTATCATATTTTTTCGGTAGAGAAATTTTTAATTTTTACGAGGATATATATATATATATTTCCTTTATGGATTCTGCTTATGATATAATACTTAGAAAGTATTTTTCCAAGATTATTGCTTCAGTGTAGGCTTTCTTATTTGCGTACATAGAAGCTGGCTTCACTAAAGGGGAATTTATTATAATACTTGTGATTTAAACTGGAACCCAGAGGTAGGATTTTAACTAGGTCACTTGAGATTCTGGAATCTGGAACCAAAGCTTTACCTGGAACCAAAGCATCGCTCCCATTTCTGTCAGCTTATCTGCTCTCTCCTCTCTGCTTCTCTAAGCATCTGCCTCATTCTTCTCTGATAAGACATTTATCCACACTGTGGACACCCCAGTTTCAGCACCACTGGCAAGTGGACTAGCAGCTCTGTGCCCCAGTTTTGACTCATGGAAAAGAGAAGCTAATTTACACATCTAGTAGCTAGGCCTACCTCTCTGACCCCTCCCCCCCCCCAAAAAATAAAAAACAAATAAGCTGTGTCCAGGAGTGTTAGAGACACAAGTTCTGGGGGGGCTCCTCTTCAGGGGGGAATGGTGGAGAAAGAGCAGCTCTTAAAGGGAACAGAGGGCATGCATTGAACATATACCATAAAAGAAGTATAATCCATATCCATCTATATTTTATTCTAGTACTTTTATGGTTTTAAGTGCTCCATACATCTGAAATTCATTTTTGTGTCCGGTATACCATAGAACTATCACTTTGTTTTATTTCATATTTTATTGCAAAAATTGTTCCCAAATTTGAAGGAAAAAGTTGAGCTTGTACCAAAATTGCTATTGAAATGAACCAGATGTCTTACATCTTAGATTGCTTCAAGGACTTGGATGACTACTGCTGTTTAAATAATGTTTATCTGATTGTTGGAAATTCCCCCACAAGTTCTGTTTTGTTGTTGTTGTTGTTGTTGTTGTGGTTGTTTCTTACCAATGACAAAAGCGGGCCACAGGAGGGAATCAGCCGGACATGATCACTCTCCCCAATGGTTCATTGACATGAGGATGGGAGCCACCACCAGGCCACCATGTTCCAGGAATTCTGTCCAGACCTTTGGTGGAGAAAAACAGCTGAATTCAGAAAGGCACTAGCAGTCCAGTGCACGCCACATCCTTCCCATCCCTTTTTCCTGTGGGAGAGGGTATCTCTAGATTAGGTAAATCACAGAGATGACTGAAGAAGCAGAAACCAGTCTAATAAAAAATTAGACAATATTGCTCTTAGAATTTATTTTGAGGGGTCTTGTCATTTGCCAAATAAGGTAATTTTAAAATTAATTATATCGTGATTTTTTTTTTTAAAAAAAACAGCCAAATAACTAGGCAAATTACTTCTTTGATTCTCAATTTTTTTCCCCCACTTACTACATGTCCCTGTTGAACTCGGTGATTTTGAATGTTCCTACAAACATAAACATTCTGATGTAGTCATTTACCAGTTTCCTGTGAAGGGATGCGCTGGGTGTATGAAACCATGAACTAACTAAATGCTGCATTCCCCCAAGGCATTCCACCTCCACTAGAGCCAACACCTTCGAAGACTAACTCACCAAAGACACACTAAGAAATTAGCACACATTTCATAATTTCTCCAATAGTGATGCGTGGAGAGGAGGAAGAGCACCTCTTTTCCAAGCCTTTAGTGGAGACTGCAGAGAACGTTTTATTTATTTATTTTTTAAAAAATATTTTTATTTTATTTCAGAGAGGAAGGGAGAGGGAGAGAGAGAGAGAGAAACATCAATGATGAGAGAGAATCATGGATCAGCTGCCTCCCGCACGCTCCACAATGGGGATCAAGCCCACAACCCAGGCATGTGCCCTTGACTGGAATCGAACAATGACCTTTGGGTTCACAGGTTGACACTTAACCACAGAGCCACGCCAGCTAGGCTGCAGAGAACATTTTAAACAGATTTTCTGAAGTATAACTGACATATGACAAATTATGCATATTTAAAATGTACACTTTGATATAATCAGACATCTGAGTACCCATGAAACCATCAACACACTCAGGGTAGTAAACCTATCCATCATCCCCCGAAGTTTTATTATTCTCCTTTGTAGTTCCTTCCTCTAGCTAGCTGTTCCCCGGGAAGACCACGGACTTCCTTCTGTCACTATGGGTTTCTTTTCTGTCACTGTAGATTAGTGGTTGTTTTAAAGAATTTTACGGAAATGGAGTCATGGCCTGGGTAGCCTCTTTGGACTGGCTTCTTCCAGGCAGCATCATTATTTTAGATTCACCCATGCCGTTGGGTGCATCAGAGTTCACACCTTTTTATTGTGGCATTTCACCTGTGTCCAGTTTGGGGCCATTCTGAACAAAGTCCTGTACACATTCATGTACAAGTCTTGACACGCATGCTTCCATTCCTCGTGGGTAAATATTTAGGAGTAAAATGATTGGGTCAGATGACAAATGCATTTTTAAAGTTTTAAGAAGTGTTTGTCAAGTGGTTGTGAATTTCTCGCCAACAGTGTAGGAGACCTGTCCCTCCACATGCTTGTCCACACTTGCTATGGTCAGTCTTTTCCATTTCAGCCATTCTAATCGGTGTGCAGAGGCATCTCAACATCTTGAGCAAAGAGACATGATGGGGGTGGAGGGAAGGTTGGTGCTCATTCATGCTAGGGAAGGCACCTGCCAGTTCATCTCATGCTCCTTGGATCCCACAAACTAGTGGCCCTGGTTCTTTAGCGGATTTTATGATTCTACACACCACCTGTGCTCCAATGCATTTCCTTTACCTTTGAGGTAGCCAGAAGAGGCCTCCACGCCTGTAACCCAGACTTCCACCTGCTGTTCAGTGTCTCTTGTTGATCCCTGCCTGGCAGGCTTTCCCTTATCTTCCTCTGGTAACAAATCCCACCCACCCCCTAACCACAGCATCTTTGCCTCTGATCCTATTGCCTCAAAACCAAGATGGATTCCTTTTATACTTTGGCCATATGAGCTAATAAATCCCCCTTGTGACTTCATCTAGTTTAGCCAGACTTCTGTCACTTATGATTGAAATTACTCTGCACCAAACTTTCCCCTTGCTCAAATAATTGGACCTAAGATGATTTAACAGAAGTTCAGGTAAGACAGACCCTGAGCTGACCACATGTTCATTTTGAGCTGGTAGAATGGCAAGACTATGATAACTCAGGCGGAAGGTTAGACTGTGTTCAGGGGCTCAGGGGAAGGACTTGCTCTCTACCCACGAGGGCTGTCTGGTGATGGAGAGGGCTGCCTTGCAAAGCTCCAAGTCCCTGACCCCCAGAGGAGCTAGGTGAACGTAGTTTGGGGACACATGAACAAAGAATCCTAACTGTGGGAGGGATGGGTCATACAGGAGCGCTTTGTTTCATTCCACATCCTAAAATGATGTGACTATTTTTTGGAAATTTTGTTTAGATATAAAGGAGGTTAGATATAAAGGAGGTTAACCAAACACTAGTAGACCAACGAATTGCAACTTTTGATAAGTAGAAGCAGCTGCATACAGTGTTTGCCTTTTGCCCTAAAGGCCCAGTTGGAGAGCAAAGAGCCAGGGCTGCCTCCCAGGGCAGATTGTTTGCAGCTGGTCCTGTCTTCGGGCCTGTGCCCCTGCTGTTAGTGCTGAGTCAACCTTCACTATTGCGCAGACTCACACCACAGCCTTGGAAGGACCCGGAGAAGGCTCTGGCCCTGCCCTGGTGTGATGCTGAGATGAGGTTAGACGTGAACTCATCTAATTGCTGTGTTTCATTTCCGTCACTTCCCTCTCAGTCCTGGAGGCACAGAAGACAGAGCGAACAGCGCAGATCCTATCTGCGAGTGCATTTCTTTCTAAAGAAAGAGTTGCCAGAACATTTGCTTACAGAACCACTGCTGGCTGGCAGAGCCCACATGAAATAAACACAAAGGAATGAAAATGAGTCAGGGGGACCAGAATTACTGTTTACTCCACAGCGAAAGTGGTTTAACTTTTCTTTAGAAAAAAAAAACCACACCCTTTCTCTTGTTTCCAAACACTACTCCACCTCCATGCTGCTTTTGAAAAAGAATATATATATTTTACACAAAGTATGTATATTCTTCATATATATGTATGTGTGTACATAAACACACACACACATATATATACACCAATAGTATATTGAAAGACTATTATTTAAAAATCTATTTCTTGTACATTGTAGATTCAAAAGGCAGTGAAAAACAACCCATGGACATTTTGATATATGTGTGTTTGTAGGGAGAAAA
>NW_006288615.1:15309882-15311002 GCF_000327345.1 Myotis davidii | reverse complement strand
ATAAAATAAGTGTAAAATAATCTGGAATATATGGAAAGTTATGAAAAACTTCCTAGGTTCAGAAAATGAATATAAAAACAAAAATGCATATTCTAGGTGGTTAATTTTACATTTATTAAATGTGCTCTATCTGTTGTTACTCACACTTCTGACACCAAATGTGTTGGCTTTTCCCACACCCATCGGTTCTCCCACTTCCCAACTGGGTAATCTACAATTCAGTGCTGACACTCACTACACGGCGCTGGCACAGGCCCCAGAGGACTGCCCAGTCAGACGCCCTGGGTTGTCACCTGTACTTCTGACCAACCAAACGGCTATCAATCAGGAGTTCCCATAACTCCCTCCTCAGTTCCCAGGTTGGGTAGAATGGCCACAGAACTCAGGAAAGCACTCCAGCACCTTCACGTGCTCATCAGCTTGGAAGCTCTGTCAGCACCGTGGGTAGAGGTGTTTACGGAGGTATAATTATGTAAACATGGTTGATGAAATCATTGGCCATTTGGTGATTAAGCTCAATCTTCAGCCTCTCTCCCAGCAATGTAACCCTTAACCAGTCAACCTGAAATGACCTGGTCAGCACTAGTGAGCTAATCCCCAATCCCCGGAAGTCGGTTACCTAAGCCTGAACCAACCCACTCTCTGCTAATAACCCTCCTTTTCCTGTCCCCTCTCAGCCTGTACAAACCTTCCCTTTTCTGTAGCTCTTGGGAACGCCTTTCTATCTGCTAGATGGGATGCTGCCCGATTCATGAATCATTGAATAAAGCCACATTGATCTGTAAATGCACTCAGTTGAAATTTTAACACTGGTTAATCTCCTTTTGAGAATCTCAAAGCAATTTACCAATACTCCTCTCTAACTGTCAAAATAGGAGTCGTCCAGTGTTTGAAAGCATACAGATTCTTTCGAGCTCTTAGTCAGTACCGATTGATTCACTCATAGTCTCAGAGTGCCAACGTACTGATCCAATCTGTTCATAACTTTGTTGACCCTTTGATGGAAACAGACTGACCAAAGTGTTCTGGGTCAGACAACAGAAAGCCAGAATTTAAAGACCATCAGCCAAGTACCTGGCTATTTCATACAAATTACAATTGTTCTGCTAATGGGCTTTTC
>NW_006288615.1:15305403-15306081 GCF_000327345.1 Myotis davidii | reverse complement strand
CAAATATATGTATGTGTGTACATAAACACACACACACATATATATACACCAATAGTATATTGAAAGACTATTATTTAAAAATCTATTTCTTGTACATTGTAGATTCAAAAGGCAGTGAAAAACAACCCATGGACATTTTGATATATGTGTGTTTGTAGGGAGAAAAGTAAATACCTTGTAATACAGAAATTCTTAATTACAACTGTTTATCCAAATAGAGGCAGCAAGAGAGGTCAGTCAGTGAATCATTTAAACCTCTTCAACCTCTATTGTTGTTTTCCCTGGCAACTTTTTGTTTTGTTTTGGAGTTTGCTTTCTCTAATTATAAGAGCAATATAAAATAATTGTAAAATAATCTGGAATATATGGGAAGTTATGAACAACTTCCTAGGTTCAGAAAATGAATATAAAAACAAAAATGCATATTCTAGGTGGTTAATTTTACATTTATTAAATGTGTTCTATCTGTTCTTTCTCACAACACTTCTGACACCAAATGTGCTTCCCACACCCATCGGTTCTCCCACTTCCCAACTGGGTAATCTACAATTCAGTGCTGACCCTCACTACCCGGCGCCAGCGCAGGCCCCAGAGGACTGCCCAGTCAGAATCCCTGGGTTGTCACCTGTACTTCTCACCAACCAAACGGCTATCAATCAGGAGTTCCCATAACTCCCT
>NW_006288615.1:15296732-15305263 GCF_000327345.1 Myotis davidii | reverse complement strand
CAGTATGGTGATTAAGCTCAATCTTCAGCCTCTCTCCCAGCAATGTAACCCTTAACCAGTCAACCTGAAATGACCTGGTCAGCACTAGTGAGCTAATCCCCAATCCCCGGAAGTCGGTTACCTAAGCCTGAACCAACCCACTCTCTGCTAATAACCCTCCTTTTCCTGTCCCCTCTCAGCCTGTACAAACCTTCCCTTTTCTGTAGCTCTTGGGAACGCCTTTCTATCTGCTAGATGGGATGCTGCCCGATTCATGAATCATTGAATAAAGCCACATTGATCTGTAAATGCACTCAGTTGAAATTTTAACACTGGTTAATCTCCTTTTGAGAATCTCAAAGCAATTTACCAATACTCCTCTCTAACTGTCAAAATAGGAGTCGTCCAGTGTTTGAAAGCATACAGATTCTTTCGAGCTCTTAGTCAGTACCGATTGATTCACTCATAGTCTCAGAGTGCCAACGTACTGATCCAATCTGTTCATAACTTTGTTGACCCTTTGATGGAAACAGACTGACCAAAGTGTTCTGGGTCAGACAACAGAAAGCCAGAATTTAAAGACCATCAGCCAAGTACCTGGCTATTTCATACAAATTACAATTGTTCTGCTAATGGGCTTTTCTTCTTTATATACGCCTTGTGTGTGTGTGTGTGATATATATACTCACAAAAGTCAATGAATAATAAATATATATGAATACTAAATTCTATTATATACATGCACATACACACACACACACACATGCACACACACACATGTTCCCGTCGAGTGGAGGGGGTGGAGCTCTAAGTGTGGTCCTGAAGAGAAGAATGGAATCGTCTGGGAACTTGTTAGAAATGCAAATCCTTGGCCTAGTAATGTGGGTTTTTTTGTTTTTGTTTTTGTAGTTTTTTTTTTTTTTTAAGAATTCAGTATTTCTTTTTTGTTTTGTTTTTTGGTATTTAATTAATTTTCCTCATCGGAGGACATTTTTCCATTGATTTTTAGAGAGTGGAAGAGAGAGGGGAAAACCGAGAGAAATACCAATGTGAGAGAAACACATCGATTGGTTGCCTCCTGCAGGAGCCCTTACCAGGGCTCGGGCCAGGGAGGAGTCTGCAACCGAGGCACATGCCTTTGACTGGAATTGAACCTGGGACCCTTTGGTCTGCAGGCCGATGCTCTAGCCACTGAGCCAAACCAGCTGGGGCAGCAATGTGCTTTAACAAGACCTCCGGGTGATTCCGATGATTCAAACGTTTGAGAACCACTGTCTTCGATGTCCCCCAC
Organism: Myotis davidii; assembly: GCF_000327345.1. NCBI lineage: Eukaryota > Metazoa > Chordata > Mammalia > Chiroptera > Vespertilionidae > Myotis > Myotis davidii. The sequence continues at coordinate 15,303,993 of NW_006288615.1, read as the reverse complement.
CCGCATCCTGGGGACTTGACTCTCAACTCTAATCACATGTATATCTGGATCTGGGTGGCATTTCCACGGGTACATAAACCTAGAAAAAGTCTTCAAGCTCTGCCCTTGACTTGTGCATCCTACTGAATTTAATTAAACCTAGGTTATTTTATATATTTTTAATCACAGCCAAATTGTATTTCTAAGAAAGCCGGTTGGGGCTGGGCTTGCTAGCCTCTAGGAATGAGGGTGGTGAGACCCAGGGAGCTTGGCCATAGTAGCATCATTCTCTAACCAGAGAGCATCAACCTGCCCCATGGGCGGTCCCACAGTCCGACAGGCAGGGGGCCTGTGTGCAGCAACTGCAAAGGGATTTATGGACATCGTCTAGCAGTGACTTAGTCCCCAAGCCACAGCCTCAACTTGTGCTACACCAGCCTGGGTATGTCTCCACGACCCGAAGGCACAGGGAGCCCTGAGGTGACCTGTGCCAGCAGGTGGGAGGCAGTACTGGTCCCTCAAGCTGGAGCAGGGATAGCACTCAGCTGATCGGGGCTGTACTTACAAGCCTTGGGCAAAAGGAAAGCAGGCGACCGAGAACAGACCTGCTGGGCCGAACCGAGCTGGAGAGGCCGAGGAGCAGCAGCCCCGCAGCGGCCAGAGCTATGGGCCGAGGGTCCCGCAAACTTGAGCGGCGCTCGCGCCTCTGTGGAAGCGAAGAAGATGGTCGAGGTTCTACTCCAACAGCTGCTGCCTGTGCTGCCACGTGCGCCCGGGCACCATCCTGCTCGGAGTCTCGTACCTGACCGTCAATGCCGGGTGCTGTTGATTCGGTTGAGCGCCCTGGCGGACCCGGATCAGCTCACTTTCCAAGTTCGGAACTGGGAGGTGACTTTGAGTTCGTGGGTGATGCCCACACATGCAGTGCTATCGCAGTTTCTCTTCTCATGATCCTGATCTGTGCAATGGCTGCTTACCGAGCACACAAGCGACGTGCTGCCTGGATCGTCCCATTCTTCTGTTACCAGATCTTTGATTTTGCTCTGAGTGCCTTGGTTGGCATCACTGTGCCTGTTTATCCAAACTCCATCAGGAGTATATAGGACAGCTGCCTCCTAATTTTCTCTACAGAGAGGATGCCATGTCAGAGAATTCTACCTGTTTGGTCCTTGTTGTTCTTCTGTGCATCAGCATTGTCTTGGCTTTCAAGGGTTACTTGATTAGTTGCGTTTGGATCTGCTACCCATACCTCAACGGCAGGAACAACTCCGATGTCCTGGTGTATGTTACCAGCAATGGTAACACCAGGGGTGCGGTGCTGTTACCCCCTACGATGATGCCACTGTGACCTGCGCCCCCTTATGTATCTGCCTGAGCCTGACTGTGGGCAGAGCTGAGCAGAGCTTGGCTTTGCAGACATCACAGCATTAGTTCTTTCATTGCTCTTCTGAGATGCCCTCTCTGAGTTATTTGTTGCTGAAATATTGCAACTTAAATTTCTAGTGTGAAGTTGAATCCCTCTGTAGTTTTAAACATATGCTTTAGCTAGAGCACTGTGATAGGTTAACCTCCCTGGGCCCCCTGGGCGCTGAAACTCCCCCGCAGTCTGGGTGGACCTTGAGGCAGAGAAGTCTGGTTTTGTACCCCTAGGCCCCCTAGTTGGGGGATTAGTCACATTTTCCCCACTCTGTTCCCTCTCTTTCAAAAGTATCAAATAAAATCAAAATGAAAAAGAGAAAAAAGAAAGAACCGGCCTGCTGAGGAAACCTCTTCCGCGGACAGGATCCTCGGAGGAGCCTGGGAAAGGGGAGGAAGGACCCCCAGGACCAAGAAGGGCCCCGCAGGGCCACGGCCTCTAGCGGGCGTCCGCCCTCTGTCCTGGCCACCGGGCTGGAGTGCCTCAGAACCACAGACGTTCTCTGCCTCATCCCTGAGGTGCCTCATATGTCTTTTTTTTAAATATTTTTTTTATTGATTTCAGAGAGGAAGAGAGAGGGAGAGATAGAAACATCAATGAGAATCGAACCTGCAACCGGGGCACGTGCCCTTGACAGGAATGGAACCCAGGATCCTTCAGTCCGCAGGCCCACGCTCTATCCACTGAGCCAAACCGTGGATAGAAATGGAAAAGCAGTCACCGTTTCCAGTCTCCCATCGCGACGCACCAAGAACAGCCTCCCTGGTGGACCACCCTCCCCGCTCTGACCTGGAGAAGCCACACCGGCCTCTGCACCTGGGCCCACTTTAGCTCATCCCCGCGCAGCTGGGAACCCGAGCCCCGCCCCTGGAAGGCCCCGGGAGAGGGGAGTGGGAGGAAACTGCACCGGCACGTGGGCCCCGCGTCCACCCTCACCCCGCGTCCACACTCCGGCCCGCACAGGCGCTCAGCCGGGTAGCTCCCGGGCCAGCCCCCAGACTCAGAGTTCAGAGCTGCTTCAGCGTCCTGGCCTCTGATGTCAACCGTGAGGTTGATTCCAGTATGGTTCCCCTGCTCTCCAAAGCAGAGCGCTTCCCATGAGAACTTTTGAATTAGGCGTAAAGCGAAGAAGCAATTACCATTAATTTATATGAAAAAAATGTGGAGTCTTCCCAGCCCCCCTAAAAAACCTACCAAATCGTATCAAATAACACTAACATGCAGTAAAACAGTGCCACTCCTGCTGCTCCGGGTGCAAACAAACGCTGAATGCAACCTCTGCCTGTTTTGTAAAAGTGAAAATCCTCTCCCTTAATGAAAACAGGTACTAAATGGTGGTCTTTAGCAAAAAAGTGGTGTGACATGAACTTTCAACAAGCAGCGGATAGCTGGACTCCCTACAAGGCATTTTGCAGTGCGCCCTTGCCCAGTGGAAATGGAAACACATTTAAAATCATTCCTACCTACGTCCGTGAAGTCTTCCTGCTTTTCCCAGGCCACTTCAGGCTGGAAGGCAGGCCTCGGAGTTGTGGGTGCGACCTCCGACCCGGTGTTCCTGATGCTGTGATTGCACTGGTGTAGCCAAGGTCAGGGCTGGGGTTGCTGTTAGTTCCTCTGGGTACCCAGCATCACAATGTTATTTCTACACTAGAGGCCCAATGCACGAAATACGTGCAAGAGTAGGCCTCCCTTCCCCCGGCTGCCGGCACTGGCTTCCCTCTGGCCCCAGCTTTGTCCGGAAGGACATCCGGAATGATGTTCAGAAGAATGTCCGGTCTAATTAGTATCTTACCCTTTTATTATTATAGATTAGGAGAGCCTTCCATTGCATAAGTCTTGGTGGGGAACGATCTCCCACTACAGCACCTGAAGCAGACCCCTAACCCCTCTCACCATTCCCTGGGAGTTAGTTAGCATGGGCAGCTGGGCCACTCAGATGCTGCCACCTGCAGCTTTCACTCCTGAGCAGCAATGCAAAGACAAAGGGGCCCTTGAGAAAGCGTTCCCTGGGCCAACAGTGCAGTAAGTGCCCAGGGGTAACAGAACGAGTGGCAGCTTCCCATTGTCCTAAAGGGCGACCCTGTCAGCTAACCAGCCCAGGCTAGTTTCTGTTCTTGGTCTCTTCTGCCCACTTTAGTGCTTGCTGCCCACTCTCCCCTTCTGTGAGACTTGAGCACCTGTCCCCAGATCCAGGGACACCCCTCATCACTGCCACAGCAGGCTCTGCAGCCCAGCACCCCGGGCTGACCTGCGGTGGGCTGCCGATCTGGTTGTGCACGAGCACGAGCTGCACACCTTCTGCTAGTCTGCTGAGAGCCAGCATTCGGCTCATTTTTTTGGTAGCTCTCAGGTTTCTTGGTTACAAATACATGTAGAAGCTCAGCAAGTTGGACACCAAGGAACACGGCAGGAAGAACAAAGTTCAGGAGGACGCGTGGCATGAGGGGTTTTTCCATGACCTGCCCGTTCCATGCCTGGACTCTTCCCTGCCCCTCTCCTAAGTCCCTCGCTCCTCAGCACAGTCTCTGCTAAGTTTCCAAGTGTTTATTCGGCACGACGTCCCATCTTTCAGCGGATTTGCCCCCTCCACCCGCTTCTTCCCAGTTGACATTTTGGCTCAGAGGGAACTTCAAATTACCTAACAGCAGCGAGGAAGCTGTCATCTGTTTTGCTAGCATCCCCTGAGGTCTTGTCCCCTGGTGTGCTAGAGCCCCGGGGCCTTCGATCACTGCACACGGCTTCTCCCGCTGTGTTGGTGAGTCTTGCCCCAGGTTCTCTGGAACACCATGGTCTGAACCACCAACTCTCCCAGGCTGCCAAGTTTCTCAGCACTTCCATGCCCCTCCTTTGGAGTCCAGGAGCTCTTAGCTACATGTCCTGCCCGTTCTGGAGAGTATGGGCCCCTGTGAAGCCGCCCTGGGGCCTCATCTAAACAGCTGTCCTGTCCAGGCTAATCCGCCTCCTGGGGTCCTGTTCTGCTAGCGCCATTCAAACACAAGGCATCTCCAAGAGGCTAGGGCTTTCTCTGCCAGGTGCTGGAGAGCAGCAACAACCTCATTTGCTTTGAATTTCTCCCAACCTATCTGCTGGTCGTCGTCACTCCCTGGCATCATAAAGTTGACCTCGAAGTGGGGGTCAAGGAACAGGCCCTCATGTGTTGAGTACTCATCTCCCCAAAGCCTTCTAAGTTCCTCCCCAAACCAGGAAGCAGGGCCTGTACTCACATTTTGCATTTTTTCTTCTCCATGGTTCTTGGTACACTTTGTGATTCATTCTCCAAGCTTGCCTCTCAGTGCTAGGAGGCATAGCAAGAATCCTTTTTGCGTTAAAGTGCTTAGTTCTTACAGTAGAGATCCAGGCCTCTCATTACTATTTTTGTACCACGGGCTTTAAAATACCTGTTTGAAAGTCAAAATTGAGCTACAACCTCTTTTTTTCTAAACTATCTCAATTGTTTCTCTGTAGGTCATGCACCTAGAAAATTATTCCTGCTTGATGGTTAGAGTGAGAGGGAGGGTAAAGAAATAGAAGTTGTATAATTTACTATGAAAACATTACCCCATTATAGAATCCTAGTTCTGTTACTTTCTAATTGTGTGCCCTTGAGAAAATTATCTGCTCAGAGCCTCAGTGTTTTAATTCACAAAACATAAGAAATAAATAGAACCTGATTCATGCCTTTGTTGGGAAGATTAAATGAGATAATACATTTAAAGTGCTCAATGTAATATGTAGCATGTAGTTCTTACTTTTGCAGACACATAGTTGCACCTCATTAGAGAGGCCTCCATAAGAAAGGAGTTTTCAATGATATTTGGTGCAACAGGATTTTATTTGTCTAGCTTTTAACAGTTATAGCCAAGAAAACAGACAAACACACACGCACACAAACCCCACCTATGTAAGCCCTTGTATATTTTAATATTAAATTAATGTTAAGCTAATAATTACCTGCTAAAATAAACTGATAGTGTTTCCATTTCAAATTTTCTATAAGAAACTTATATGTTCTCTTCACTTTCAAAATACTACCACTAGGTGGTGTTTTGTTCAATTAATTAGAAAGTAACATTTCTTTTGACTCCTATCTCAGAAGGAAATGTACTGAAAAGTAAACATTACCACCTGCATTTCAGTCTTAATATTTACTTTCCTACTAATTCCAATTCTCTAGACCCGCTATGGTAAAAACGAAAAGTTTGCTTTCCTCAAGTGTTACACACACCGTTCGTTTTTCTTTCAATGAAGCGGAAATGACTAGGTCTTTCTTTTCTCCCCTTGGAAGGACCTGGGAACGGAGTATGCAGGAGGCAAGCCCTGACACAGGAGAGAAGTATGAATTGTTGGCTGTGTGAGAAATCACTTTTATTTACAATTCTTGCACCTTTCTTTTAAAATAAAAAAATTCATGTTTAAAAAGTCAAATTCTCCTTTAAACTAAAGATACTAGACTTTTAAATTCCTTATTTAACAGTGCCTACTGCTCCTATTCTAGACATACTGAGTCTTCTTTAGTAATTTTATTACTAAAATCACTTCGTTTAAAACCCAATTTATGGATTAATGTTCCCAGCTGGAGAACATTAGTTAAGTAAAATAACTTTTTTTTTTTCATTAGAAATAGTATCCACTCAAAGTCTTCCTTTCCCTCTATGTTCAACCTGGATTCGAACTCTAATTCTGCTACTTCCCGGCTCTATGACCTGGGCAAGCCTCCGTCTTCCCTGGGGTCGCTGTGGGCCGGCTCAGCGCTCAGCGGCTGTCCCGGGTCTGTCAGGCAGCCCCTCCGCGCAGCACTCCCTCCGAGCTTCCCATCTACCCACTCCTTGCCCCGTAGAACTAGCCCAGTGACAACACTTGCACATCCTCTATGCCCTGCCCACCCTTCGTATCAGTCCCTTTATCAAGCTCTCTCACGTTGCCTAACCATTTAAGGGCACCACCTTTTTGGTCGGGGTCCCTGTAATCCAGGGTTCCCCTCCCTGAGGAGCAGGCCCGATGGGAAGATTAAATGAGATAATACATGAGAAGCCCTCCCCCTCCCCCTCTAAGGATCCCGAACACATTCACCTTTTGTGAGGCTCTGGGACCTTGCTGAAGAGTGGGCGTGACACGACAGGGTCCCCATCGCATTCCACCCAGACTTCACAGCCATCTTTACTGTCTCCCCAAACCTCCCAAATGAACCCCCATTAACTGCCGTCTCCTGTCAGACCGTGCTCCTCAGCGCCCACTGTTTCTCTGACCGGAGCGCCCATGGCGGCTGGGTCTCTCTCCCCCGCCCCTTCCCAATCCCAGGGGCAGGTCTCTCCTCTGTGGCCCCGGGGGGGACAGGCCAGCAAAGCCCCGCAGTGCCCGGTGCTCTGCACCCCTGCGCTAGCTCCCACCTACCCGCCCCGCAGGGAGGCCCCAGGGTCCCAGGGTCCCACAGCGCATCCCGGAGGAGCGCGGCCTGGGAGCAGTTGGCAGAAAACAAGCCAGACGTGGGAGCCCAGCGTTTCCCAGGACTGCACTCAGGAGCCACCTGCTTGGTGGATGTGGGCCTTTCCCTCCGGTGGTTCCAATAGCCCCTTTACACAGTTTTAGAGCTCCTCCAAACCAACAATTAAATAGCCCAGCCCCACCGAACGAGCAAAGAACAAAACCTGGCTGTGGAAGGAGCCCCTGCCCGGGCTGTGGGCCCCTTGCCTGGAGCCCCTTCCTCTGGCGCAGGAGGGGGGCCGGTGGGGAGGTGCCGGGCCCAGAGCCTCTTTGGCCAGAGTGACAGGGACTGCAGACTCAGAGCAGGCAGTAACTTCTTTTTTTCATTCAATATTTATTTACCGGTTGGAATGATAAATGGGGGCAGCACTGGAAGGGTTGATG
>NW_006288615.1:15290383-15296685 GCF_000327345.1 Myotis davidii | reverse complement strand
GGCCTCCCCTCCTCGCGCTCCTCCCACTGGGCTGACCTGCCCCGCCCCGCCCCGCCCCGCCCCGGAGCGAAAGCTGAAACCAGGTGGGAACATTTAAGTAGGCTTTTCTGACGGTTTAGGGATCATGGGAAAGATAACCTACAGGAGAAGGGAAAAAAAGCACAAAGCAGCAACACAGTAGCGACCGCATCCACTTCTACACAGGCCCTGCCTCACTCTCAGCCCCGCTGAGCCGGGAGTCGCTCACCTCCAGCGTCCCCAGGCCCAGCCGCCCATTTCCTGGGACACCCCTCTCTCCCTCCCAAAGCTTGGTCACTGTGCGGGCGGAGCTCTTCCCAGCGGGACTACTCACCCCTTCCTGGGAAAACCCATTCTCCTAGAGCAGTGGTTCTCAACCTCGGCTGCACATTAGCATCACCTGGGAATCTTTTTAAAATCCTGATTACTAGGCCTCCTCCTCCTCCGGAAATTCTGTTTCTTTGCTATGGGGTGGGGCCACGACATTAGTAACAAAGAAAAAGACTTTCCGGAGGAGAAGGCACAGAAATCAGGATTTTAAAAAGATTCCCAGGTGATGCTAATGTGCAGCCAAGGTTGAGAACCACTGCGCTATAGAGTTAAAGGGGTAAGGGCCCTGTGATTACAGATGCACTTCTCTGGTTCTGTCTAGTCTGTCTCATAGAAGAATCGTTTTAACATCACACTGAATTGAAATTGGGTTGTATAACAAGCTAAGTTCAGTTCCAAGAATTAAAATATTTTGTGAGCCAGCTTATGCATGGCATGCTCTCTTACGATACATTTTGGTGAGGTATTGTTCGGAATGAGAAGGTTTATTTATATTTTTGATAGATTTCCCCATCTAAATTTAAATAGTTTTTTGTCTCATTTAATACTGCATCCTTTGAGCGCTAGTTTGCCCAATATCCATATTGTCTGACCTCTAATTTTATTAGTTTGCATTTCCCAGCATATCTTCTGTCATTTCTTTATTTTCAACCTTTCTTCTTCTGTCACACGTCTCGAATAGAGTTAAAGGCTGATTGCTTTGTCATCTAACTATGTTTATGCTCTACTGTTGTTTCCCTCAATTTCATGATTTCCACTATATTAATTTTTTTCCTTTCTTCTTGCCCCCTATAAAGCCTTAAAGAAGCGGTTCTCAACCTGTGGGTCGCGACCCCTTTGGCAGTTGAACGACCCTTTCACAGAGGTAGCCTAAGACCATCCTGCATTTCAGATATTTACATTACGATTTATAACAGTAGCAAATCACAGTTATGAAGTAGCAACGAAAATAATTTTATGGTTGGGTCACAACATGAGGAACTGTATTTAAAGGGCCAGAAGATTGAGAACCACTGCTTAAAGTTTCAACAAGCCCAATTAAGCCTCTTTCTTTTCATTATGTGCCTCAGTGTTTTCAGGGACCCAGATCTTTTTAATCTTATTGCTCTGCCATCTGTAAGGTGTTCACCTCACCTGTGTGACCCCGTGGCTCACCTCTAGCTGGACATTGCAGCCCAAGGAAAGAGAAGAGGGGACGGATGGATGACCCAGGAGTTACACGTGTGATTTCCATTCATCCAATGAGCTGGGCCAACATCACCTCCCCACCCGGGGAGGAGGGAGGCTGGGAAAGCCGTTGTGTGGTTATTGAGCTGTCATCGCTCAGATGCATCCCCAACCTCCTAAACGCTGGTTTTTGGCGCTGGGGTTGTGGCTCTGCAACTACATTTCTCCTTCGTCAGCTGACTTCGTGCTAAGTTTCAAGAAGAGGCAGTGGAAGGACACTGGAAGGTAGGAGAAACAAATTGCTTCTTCCTTATTTGCTTTCATGTCACCCCCAAGAATGGTGCTGCACCCCAGTTGCATCAATTGGTCCCAGTCTCCAGCTTCTTTTGCCCTCCGAGATCTAAGTCATAGCCTGGAACCTGTCCTCTGAGCCTTTAGGGTCTATATAACCTCAGCGTTTTCTCTCTGTTCCCACGCCTCTGAGAGTTGTAGCTGCTTCCTAAAGTTATTACCTCTCTTTTACCTCAATGTTCCGACTTTTCAGTTTTCCAACATCCATTAAACTCATTGGTTATATTCTATTCTCTCTGTTTAAATGCCAAGTAGAGCTTTGGTTTTCCTGAATGAACTCCGCCTGACCGACGTATTAGTCTGCAGCTGGTTGGCCCAGTGCCACTTAAATATTCTACTGCTGTTTAAGAAGTGGCCATGGATACTGGGTACAACTACCTTAGAACAAACTAAGAATCTCAGTACAATTTCATTCTTCCCTTCTGCCCCACATACCTTTCAAGATTTGTTGAATCCATCTTGTGCTTTTGTTCCAGTTAATTTTTGTAATTTATGCCCATAGCATTTTAAGACCTCCTTAAACAGTTAAACTCACAAATACAGTATCAATAATAATTTGGACTTAGCTGTACATCTCACTGTTTTTATTTTTTCACAACTCTTTCTGGTATATCAGATCTTCCTGGATAATGAGTTATTTATTGTCAATCTTTTTCCTTCCCTGGGTAATGTTTTAAGGGGAGGATGTATGTGTATGTGGGTAGGGGGCGGGCACACAAGTCTGGGTGTTAAAAAATGTCTTACAGTGAATGGGTACACAAGTCACTAGTGCTGTGTGTCATAGAATAAAGTTAGTTTATCGAGAAAAACAACAGAGAACTGGCACAAGGCCCTGGCACAGAGCTCTCATTATTGCAGCAAGCTGATCTTGGGGTGCACATGACCCAGGAGAGGGGCCCAAGTGTTTTATATATTTATAGGGAAGATGGAAGAGAGGATATAATTGTGGGATTGCCTGAGAAACAGATAAAGAAGCTCAGAGCTCAGTCTCTGGTATTTACCGATTTTCTGCTGAACGGGATAAGCTGCTGAAAGAGGTGAGGGAATGAACCCCCAGAGCCCTTTGGGTATCTCCTTAGTAACGTTTGCGCTAACATAAAACAAGATAATATGGCTGGGATTTGGAGTCAGAGCACTGTAAAGATTACTCTGAGATATTAGCTACGGTTCCCTGTGTCCTTGAGAACTATACGAGGTAACTTGAACCCTGATTTCACATCTTGCACGTGCCTAGAGCACTTCCTAGGATTTCTTCAAGTTCTTCTGGATTTGTGTAGCACAGTGGTCAATAGCCAAACTGCCTGCATTCAAATTCTAACTCTGTTGCCTGCGTAACTATGTGCCTGGGTTACTTAAACTTTCATCGCCTCATCTGTGAAATAGGGAGGTAATACACCAACTGTACTGACCAAATCTTTCCAGTTCTTCCCTTCTGACACCCTTGTGTTTGGGTCAAGCTATGTCACTCATTCCTAGCTGTGAGCAGAAGTGACATTTTCGATCTCTGGAATTGCTGGTTTGAGACCCTTAAGAGTTCTTTATGTTTTCCTTTACTTTGGCACACTAAGAAGCAATGTTTAGGATAAGAATTGGCGAGTTTGCACACAAAATGAAAGGGAATAATGTGCATCTTGAATTGAGGCCTAGTGGATAGGCCTACCTATATTTAACATTTTAGCGGCCTGGTATCAGGGTACAAAAGCATATATGTATATATATGTGCATATACAGGGTGGGACAACAGGTTTACAGTTGTGAATATGTGAAACACAGTTTATTCTTGTATTATTAATTATTGCATTATTTTCCATAAACCTACTGTTGTCCCACCCTATATATGTGTGTGTATACATGTCTATATATGTATGTATGTATATATATATGTGTATATATATATATATATATATATATCAGTTGTCTAGGTTTTTGAGTTATAAATTAAGAAAACAAATGATAAAATAAACCCTCCTGCCTTGATATTTCCATAATTTAAAAAATAAACTTATTTTTTATGATCAAAAGTCAGTAAAATAGGAAAGATGACTGAATTTAATTATTGCACATATTTTAGATGTTCTTTAATGGATCAACAATATTTACAGGAATAAAAAAATTAAGACACAAAATCTGACATTTGATATATTTATTCTTGCCCTCATTTCAATAAAATCACTATGTTAATATAAGATTTTCATAAATTCTGTTCTCTTGACAGTAGTGATATAAAGGGTTAAAAGCAAAATTAATTATTCAAACTATACAAAATTATAATTTTATCAAAATGGAAAATTATATAAATGCAAAAATAAAAAAGTAATTTTGTTCTCAAAAACATTGTATTGTCCTATAATGGTAACCTATGAAAACGTAAAATAAAATTATAATTAATGAATATCAAACTTACTGCAATTTTTATTGCCATTTTAATTTAATGTCTATCTAATTGCCAATATAAAGGGAATTGCTATCACTTCATGCATGCATTAAGACCTGAAATTTACAAATTTAAGAGTAATAAAAATTGATATTGCAAAATGTTTCTCAAGCACTGCATTGAAACAGGAAAATGGGTGTTTGACATTACTGGGAAATGATACTGTGCTTTGCAAGAATCTATTACATTTATGTTGAAAGACAAAATTTGACCAGTTAGTCTTTTTTCTTACCCAAGCATTCTCACTACTCAGATCTTTCCTGTACAAACTAGTGTTCATCTCTGACATCAGAGGTGACATACTGTCCCTTTTGTTTTGATGACAAAGCAATGCAGGCAAGTGTCTTCCTGGGGCCTGAATGGTGTACGTTGGAAGCAGCTGGGTAAGGTCACGGGTTGTGCTCTGTCGGGGCTGAGCCTCAGATCTCAAGTGATAGAGGGACTTTTAAAGGATGGAGCTCAGAGAAGCAGTCCCTTCTGCCCAGGAGTGAGGGGACCACAGTGGCAGAGTTGAAGAAGCCATTAGCCCTTAAGGTCTAAAGAATAAGACATTAAATGGTTTGGATGTCAAAAGCCAAACAGGACTAAACCTAAATAAGTTAGATAATAGAATTTTGGGTTGACTGTAATTTTTCCCATCAGTGTTTAAGAATTTTTAAATACACTCTTTTTGTACTATGGAAATTTTCAAAAACACCAAGAGAAAATAATCCAGGGTTAACAATTATGAACATTTCTTCAGCACTTTGGAGATATTATTACATTTTCCTCTGACCCCTGTTATAAGTCCGTTGTCATTTTTATTTATTTGTGAGATATCTTTTCCCTGCTTTTAAGATTCTTTGTCTTTGGTGTTCTAAAATAGTAACAGGAGGTTGTCTAGATAGAGACTTAATTTTATGTAAATTGTTTCTTGTATTTGAGAATTCAGGTCTTATTTATAGTAGCTAATAGTCATTATTTCTTTGAATCAATCTCTCCCATTCTTTTGCTTCTTTTCTTTTGGAACTGCAATTAGATATGCAGGGACTTCTTATTCTATTCTTTGTCTCTTTTTAAAAATCATTATTAAGGCCCAGCCAGTGTGGCTCAGTTGGTTGAGCATCGTCCCATGCACCAAGATGTTGCCAGTTTGATTACTGGTCGGTGTACTTGCCTGGGTTGCAGGTGTAAGGCAGCCAATTGATGTCTCTCTCTCTCTCTCTCTCTCCCCCTTCCTCTCTGACATCAATAAAAAACATATTAAAAAATATTCAAGTATAGTTGATATACACTATATTAGTTTCATGTGTACAATATAGGATTCAACATTTATATACCTTATAATGTGGTCACCATTATGTCTATTAACTATTTGTCAACATATAAAGTTATTATATTATTATATTCCCTGTTGAACATTAAATCCTTGTGACTTATTTTATGACTGTAAGTTTGTACTTATTCCCCTTCACCTTTTCACCCTCCCTCCCCCCACACACAGGTACCTGTTTTGTTCATTTGATTTTTTTGTTTTTTTTTACATTTCAGATATAAATCATACAGTATTTGTTTTCTTTTCTGACTTGTTTCACTTAGCATAATATACCCTCTAGGTTCATCCATGTTGTTGCAAATGTCAGTATTTCATTCTTTTAATTGTTTAATATTTCATTATGTATATACTAGGGGCCCGGTGCACGAAATTTGTGCACTTGGTGTGTGTGTCGGGGGAGTGTCCCTCAGCCCAGCCTGCCCCCTCTGACAGAGGCGTCAGGCCTGGGCAGGGGACCCTCATTTCCCCCCATCACAGGTTCTGCCCCCAGCCCAGGCCTGATGCCTCTGGCCCAGGCGTCAGGCCTGGGAAGGGGACCCCCAGACCCCTCCGATTGCTGGCTCTGCCCCTTGCCCAGGCCTGATGCCTCGGCCAGAGGCGTAGACCCCCATCACCCTCCGATTGCCTGATCGGCCCCTTGCCCAGGCCTGATGCCTCCGCCACAGGTGCCAGTCTTGGACAGGGGAC
>NW_006288615.1:15278151-15290087 GCF_000327345.1 Myotis davidii | reverse complement strand
CGCCCCCCTGGGTTTCTGATCACTGTCAGTGGCAGGTGGCTTCTTCCCTTTCGCCTCCCTGCATTGTGCCTACATATGCAAATTAACCACCATCTTGTTGGCAGTTAACTGCCAATTTTAGTTGGCAGTTAACTGTCAATCTTAGTTGGCAGTTAACTGCCAATCTTAGTTGGCAGTTAATTTGCATATAGCCCTGACTAGCCAATGAAAAGGGTATTGGTCGTACGCCAATTACCATTTTTGTCTTTTATTAGATAGGATATCACTTCTTTACTCATTCACCTAAAGATGGACACTTAGGTTGCTATAGTATCTTGACTATTGTAAATCATGCAGCAATAAACATAGGGGTGCATATAACTTTTTGAATTAGTATTTTTGTTTTCTTTGGATAAATGCCCAGAAGTGGAATTGCTGGGTTGTATGGCCATTCTATTTTTAGTTATTTGAGGAATCTCCATACTATTTTCCATAGTGGCAGCACCAGTTTACAATCCTACCAATGATAATGGATAATGCAAAAGGGTTTGTTTTTGGAGAATAATGGTATTGATAATTCCCTCAGTTCCTCATAGACCTCACATATGCATTTGTTCCCAATTATAAGAAACTCAGACAACTCTATATCATCTTAAATCCTGCTAAATAAACCCCAGTAAGTAATTTTTGCCTAATTTTTGTGCCAGGCTATGAAAAAGTTGATCTTCTTAATTTACATGTATGACATCATTTCTTGAGCTAGAATTTTTTAACAGAAGTTACCATGGTTTTAGCATGCATTACCTCAGAAGTGATTTTTTTCTGAAGATATGGGTAAACAATGCGATTTAACAGCCTTTAAATCGTGTATATATCCCACGTTCAAAGGCTGTTAAATCGCGTTGTTTACCCCTAAATCACTTCTACTGTCATGGTAAACAACCTGCTTCCCTATTTATAATGGTTTGGCCCTCTAGGAACTTCAGTGTGAAATTATACCTAATTTGCCTACAAACGTCAGGTCGTCATAATAATCTGGCCACTCAGTGTAAATTCTTAGTGTCACACATCAAAATCTATAGTCTCAGATGTAGAATTATCAAAACTGTATTTAACAGTAAGGACATAAGTGAGAGCTAAGACATTATCTTTCCTGTCATCTAAAATACTAGTAAACATGCCTTTGCGCTTTTAACACGTCAGTTGTCAAACTGTTACAGAAATGCGCCAGCTTGTCTTCATGCAATCTTTTCTCTCATATCACATAATCCAAATTAAGCACATGTCAGAATGTGTACCTTAAAATAAAAAATAGCCATGATTCTTTGTATCTTCAGATTTATTTAATCGGAGATAACACTGAAACATTACTCTATATGCTGTAGCAAAACTAGTCTTTTTCTTCAACCAGCACTAACCACTTCTAATACCATATAACACACAAGCTACTTACTGTGTTGTGTTTCCCAACACACACCCTCCCCTGCCATGTAGAATGAATGCAAGCTTCACAAAGGCAGGATATTTGGGTGCTGGTAATTGGTGTATTCCAAGAGCCAATGAATAGCACCTAGTAGCACTCATTCACTGAATAAAATGATGTGATAGGAGCCCTGGCCGGATGGCTCAGCTGGTTGGAGCATCATTCTGTTGTGTACACCAAAGTTTGATTCTCAGTTGGGGTGCATACATTGGGTGAGAAATGATGGCACAGATCAGGGTGATTGCAGTGTAAATGGTGAGATGTGGCTGAATTCTGGTTTATTCTGAAGGTAAAACAAACTGTTTCCCAGCGAGTGAGCTGTGGACTGTGAAAAGAGGGGAAATGAGAATGACAAGGTTGTTCTGGCTTAAGCAACTGGAAGAATGGAGTTGCCATCAGTTAACTTATGGAAGACTGTGGGAGAATTCTATGTGAGGGTAGGGTGGGGGAAGACCAATAGTTCAGTGTTGGATATGTTACTAGTATATTTAAGATGTTTTGTCAGGGATGCACCAAGAGACACCAAAGGCTGGTGGATCTGTGTGTGGGTGAATTTGAAGGAATGTTTCAGGTTAGGGACCTGAATTAAAGATTCATTGTACATGAATGGGGCTTAAACCGAATGCTGAGAAACAAGGAATAAGGCCTGAGCACCCTGCAGTGAAAAAGTCTTTGAGAATGAATAAATTTTATCACAGAAATAGAGTATCAGTTCTTCTCAGGTGATAAATGCCCTGAAGGAAAAAAAAATATCATCAGGTGATGCTACTTTATGAAAGACAGGTAAGAACAAGCCAATTATGAACATAATTTAAAGATAGAATTTATTCTCTGATGGTTTACTCATGCAAACTGCACATGAAAGAAAATAGTACAGTTTGTGTAACATTGCAAATATAAGGACTCAAAATGCTAGGTACAGAAGTAGTGTGACATCCTGAAAGTCCAAATGGAATTTGTGTTTATACAACTAATAATGATTTTTATTTGCTGAGTACAGACTGATTTACAATGAAAGTTTTGCTAACGTTGGTAAGCTCATTAACCGTTTACATGACTTCTTACATCTATGTAGCTTTATTTTACAGTTGCAAGAATTCCTGTTATCAAAGAACTTTAACTTGCATAAATAATAAAATGAAAGGAAAATGCACCAAAGGACTTAGGAGAGAGAAAAATTGAGGCTTTTCCTAACCCATCCAAACTACAATAAAAATAGCCTTCTTGCAAAATTCATATTTTGTGCCTTTGAGATCAACTCCTTAGCATAATTATGGAAAAATCATGATTAGAAATTGATTACTTTAAAATTATAAAATCAGTTAAAAATTTTAAAAAATTTAGAAGAATTATCAACTAAAATGTTCTCAGTTTTAACAAACCAAACAATAAGATTCCTATTATCTTCATAACTTAAAAGTCCTAAAATGTCATTTGTATAATTTGAATGCTTCCCAGTCTGGAACTTAGGCAGGTGAGATATTTCCTTGAGTTGTCAAGGATATTCCATGTAGATTTTAAATGTCAGTCTCATTAGGAGATGGCACTGAGACTTTAGCAAAGAGTGTAGTATGGATGCAGAACAAACTACACAACTTATTATAAATGCATTATAGATATTTACATAATGGAATCCTGCTTGAATGCCAGAAGTTGCTACTGGGTAGGACTCATAACTATGTTACAAAGTTCTCTTACACACATCTACTACTTTTAAATTTTTAACAATTTAGTCTATTTTAAAATATTGTACTGTATTTTGAACGTAACTGCAGAATAAAAATAGATAATGGCACATTAGAAAACTCAGTATCCCACAGATGACTGGATAATGAGAAAAGTGTACCTACAATCATCTCATCAGAAACAAACTACATCATGGAATGTTAGTTATCCAAGCCTGCACAGTAATGACGTTTTAAATTGCAATCACCTATTGGCCAGCATCACACTGAAGGCATCGTTAAACATTCAAGCAAAGATTGCTGGCATAAACTATTGAAAGACACAAACACCCACACACACACACACAAATACTCTCTCTCACTCACTCTTGCTTCCCACTTTATAATTACATTGTTCTAAAGATAGATACTGATTTTTTCCCCACAAGAAACGTTATCAAAATTTGCTACTAAAAGATGACAGTGCTTTCACAAGAATAAGTACAAGTTAGCTTGCAAGTACAAGACAATGGGGGTAAACAGTCTTAAATTTTCTAAGTAGTAATTTTAGGCTTTTCTGGCAACTATACCATACTTGATTATGCATAAACTTCTCAGTTTGTAACCTGAAACCTGAAAAAAACACCCAAAAACCTAATTTCAAAAAATTATTAGATATCTGATAACCCTGTATTGTACATTATATAATTTCATATTTTATTAGCTTCAAAACATAAGGTTTAAAATACTGAAGTTAAAACTTGAAAAATAGTCATTTTTGAAATGATAAAGGATTCCAAAATTCATGTTTACTTAAAATCTTTACAAAGAAAAATGCACTATTCATGATCTTGATTTAGTTTAAGATTAAGTGTGCATAAAAGCACTGTATGTCTTCTACCATGTTTTCACTCAAAAAGTGTTTTCTAATGTTCTTCCTTTTGCATAATGTGCAAAATAAAAGGCAAAAAGGTTAAAAGCAACTTTCTTTCTC
The DNA here is from genome assembly GCF_000327345.1 of Myotis davidii. NCBI lineage: Eukaryota > Metazoa > Chordata > Mammalia > Chiroptera > Vespertilionidae > Myotis > Myotis davidii. The sequence continues at coordinate 15,285,967 of NW_006288615.1, read as the reverse complement.
TTGCTAGTGCTTTATGACTTTGTTAACGTACAAAGTCAATAAGGATTTAAGCAGAACTTTGGTATAAATGATATAACAATATTACCATCACAGTTGAGGGATAAAAGGTGGTCAAAAGAAATGGAAGTGGGAAGAGAGATTCAGGAACACCCCCATTTATTAAACACCACCAAATTAAAAATGGAATAAACCACAATGAATTATAATACAATTTATACATTGAGCACAGAAAAATTAATCTAACAATATTTATAAAAAAGCAAAATCAGCCTTTTTCCAGAGAATAAAAACTGTTGTTCAGTCTGATCATCAACTGCTGCTACCCCAACTTTAGAGCCAAATTTAATTTCAAGTAAAAAAGAAAATTTACAACCACAGATTTCGCATAAATGGAAACTGGTCTTTCCTTGATTTCCCTTTGAAGTCACTAATGAGTATCTAAAACTGCTGCACTGCAGGTTTCTAATCAACTTCCTGAGGGCTGGGCCTGGGAGGAAGGAGCCATTACGATCTGAGAAAGTGCAGGCTCTGTACTCTGGTCCGCCATCTGGGTGAGGACTGAAGTGGCTACAGCTTCTGCCTTGGAGGTTGAACTGACTCCATTGGATGTGCTGACAGAACTATGCTGTATCGCTTCCGTATGTGGACTACTTGGCACTGACAGGTCTTCTGAACTATCATCTTTATCAGCAGCTGAGTGGAAAAAAGAAAAATTTCTCAGTTTCTTAAAATACTGTAAGAATGTTTCAGTAGGCTGAGTCCATATACAGAGTAAAAAGTGACAAGATATTCTGTAAAATCAGTGATTTAGAAAAGTCGGTATGATGGGAACTGAGTAACTGAAAGGTGGCTGTAAGACATGAAGTGGGCATTTTATCCCCAAAAGGTCAAACAAAGGCACAACCACACACATGGAAACATCTGGGTACCCAGTGCCTCAGAGAATAAAGCTGAAGAAATATGTGCTAAATAGAGTTAAACTGGGGTAGGAACTTGGGAGAAAGACCCCCATCGCTATAATCAAACCCTTATCAAACAACACATTTAACAAAACCAATGTTTGTCTACATCTCATTCTTATTAAAAGATAAAAAAATGGATTGCCACATGCATAAACAAAATGAATTCTTATATACAAATTACATCTTCAAATTATTCCCTCTGCAGTCTCCAGAACTATATTTATTCTAGCTGACTTTCCATCTCCTGCAGCACTGGGTGATTACAACACCTGATTCTAATGATGCAGACACATGAGAATAAGCAATATTTAGAATTTAAATGCCACCAGCTGTTATAGTTGCATGAATTAACTGAGATTCAAATAAAAATCTACATAAAAGTCTACAATTAAATATATTCAGGAAAGGGCATTCTATTTATAAAAATAAATCTACCAATTTGTAGGCTTTTGAATAACAAATCTCCCATATATTTTTTATTACAGAAAATAATCCAATAATCTCATTTAGTGAAAAATTTGATAGGCACAACACACAAACAGTTATAGTGTATTAAGTTATGAGACACAATGACAACACAAACACCTATGAACCGAGCCCCCAACTCTGAAAGAGAACATTGCCTTAGTAACCCTGATGCTTCCTAGCAGCTCCTCTTTACCAAAGATAATTACCGTCTGCTATTTCTTTAACCATTCCATATTTTTTCTTTCAAGTTTTGCCAAGTAGGTATGTATCCCTAACAATACTGTTTAGCTTGTTTACTAATGAACATTCTAAAAACAGTATCATACTGGACATATTCTTTTGCACCTTGTTTTATTCACTTGGCATTAAAATAATTTTTATTTAGTGTTTAGAAGAGACAATTAGCAGGCTTTCTATCAAATCTGAGAATGCATACCGGCCTTCTTCTCAATGGCTAAGTCCCCATTCTGAAAGTCAATTATTAAAAGGTCTGCACCCTATGAAGCAGAACTTATCCTATGATTTATAATATGGAAGACGGAGGGGGAGGAACCCCACAAAGCACAACTTTTATTCAAATAAAATTCCTTATTCGGAGGGTTTTCGTAAATATAGTAATTTTTAGGAATTTTGACATACTTGCCCTCAATTCACTGATTTTTGGAAAGCAGATTTTAATAAATATAAGTGAGAAAGAATCCTATCTTCTCCATAATCTGCTATGAATGCAAAACCACATCCTTGGATAAAAATTTGACCTCAAGTTATAATAAAAAAAGTCACAGTAACTCTTTTAAAATTATAGTAAATGTTATAAAACACAATTTCAATGGCCAACACAATAGTTTTGTGTTCAAAGAAAACACTAGAGACTACTAAAAAGCCCTCTTTGTTGATGTGACCACTAATCTTCAACAGGACAGCAAACTGACGTTTCTCTCAAGGTTAAGTTCTAGGGGTGCACCAGCTTTCAAAAATAAAGAGGCTGATCTGTGATGAGTGTAATAAGGAAATGTAAATATATAGTGAAGGCAATGACTCAAAATTAAACAGTACATTCTAAGGAATAAGTGATTGTCTCCAGTCTTTCAGAATTAGGTAACGCAAATCTTTAGGCTATACAAAGAACAGGTACTCACTTATAAATTTTGTAATTATAAACTTTATAAAGACCTTTATAATGTGATATATCTGCACCCATATCCATTTCCAGAAATTACTAGTATAATCACAAGTACCAGACAGATACAAGAGATCTTACGGCACTCAAGAGCCATTTTCAGGCCTATATAAGTTTAAAGAAACTAGCTGTTTGACAATTCACTCTTTAAAGTTCTCTACCTCTGTTCATATATATTTTCAATACTGAAAATAGGGTATGGCAAAAGTAAGTTCACAATTGTTTGTATGGAAGATAATAAAAATAAAAAATAAATAATAATAATACAAGAATAAACTGTTTTGTGTACTCACAACTGTAAACCTACCTTTGCCCCAACTATATAAGTTCTCAAGGACATTTGGGACCAAGAAGCTTTTCTTCCCACTTATGATTATAGAAAAAACTATTATATAATTTTAATTATGCTCAGTGATCTAGAGAATATGACTTAATGGCAATAAGATCACTCTTGTGCTTTATTCTTGATGGAATCCAAACATTTAGAAAATATACTTTCATTCACATTTTATACTACTTGACTCTTAAGGTGCCAACTGTCACAGTTTTCCCATGACTGAGGGTTAAAACTGCAACCCTGTGACAGTGTGACTTTAACTGTCACCTTTACCCATAAGATTTTGTAATATTCCTTAATTTCTACTAAACCTTAGTTTTCTCTCTCAAATGTTTTGAAAGAATTAGCACTACAGCTCACCACCATTAGTAATTGCTGTGTGCAACATGATTAACAATGTTAGGTATTTGTGAATTTCCCCATATTTTCTATAAAATTTAAATATTCACTTAGTCAATCTCTATATTTACCTTAACTATTAAACAACAGAGAAGTTGTATTTTTGCAAAGACTTCAAATTTGAAAATAGACATTACTTTAAAATTTCTACAAAATCCAATTATCTCCCCAGAGCTGAAGAGAACAAATTTTATGCTACAACTATACTTGTTAATTGACTATCTAGATGACGAGACAGGAAAAAAGGCAGGTATAGTTCCCCAAATTAAAAATGTCTTTCATTCTCACAATATAGTATAATAGATATTCACTAAAAACTTATTCATCTAGATTTTCAGTCAGTTTATTTAAGGGTATAGGACATAAACCCATACACCTAAACATTTAAAAATACCTTTGTAAATTATTGACTAAAATGAAAAATTGGCTTATATTTGCTGAACATATTCTGCCTAGAGAATAGAAAGAAAGCTGTTGGGATTATCTAATAAGTTACCTAGGATTTAAAAATTGTAGATACTTTTGAATTGAATGCAATAAGAGTTAATTTTCTTTCTAGTTTATAGAATCAATTATACATTTACTTTTGAACTATACTATCAAAATTCATGGTAACTCTCTTAAGAAAACCATGTATGTATAATGCTGAACTCAGTAGCTTCTATATGAAATTATGTTAAATCAGATGGGAGCCCAAAAGGCCTCATCCCTGCAGCAATCATTGTTAATACAAACTCCAAACATATTTCTACATGGGCTCAATTTACTCCACAATGTGTTTCACCATCCTGTCAAAATAGTCGACTAGATATCAAGTATACACTAACTGAAATAAAGAGTAATTTACAGGAATTCAAGTGTAGGGCAGAAGATTCTGAGAATCAAATCCATGATTTGGAATACGAGGAAGCAAAAAACACCCAATCAGAAGAGCAAAAAGGTAAAAGAATCCAAAAATATGAGGATAGAGTAAGGAGCCTCTAGGACAGCGGTTCTCAACCTGTGGGTAGCGACCCCTTTGGGAGTCGAACAACCCTTTCACAGGGGTCGCCTAAGACCATTAGAAAACACATATATAATTACATATTGTTTTTGTGATTAATCACTACGCTTTAATTATGTTCAATTTGTAACAATGAAAATACATCCTGCATAGTAGATATTTACATTATGATTCATAACAGTAGCAAAATTACAGTTATGAAGTAGCAACGAAAATAATTTTATGGTTGGGGGTCACCACAACATGAGGAACTGTATTAAAGGGGTCGTGGCATTAGGTAGGTTGAGTACACAGCTCTAGGACAACATCAAGCATACCAACACTCGCATTGTGGGCGTGCCAAAGGAGAGGAGAAAACAAGCTATTGAAAACCTATTTGAAGAAATAATGACAGCAAACTTCCCCTACCTGGTGAAAGAAATAGACTTATAAGTCCAGGAAGCAGAGAGTCCCAACAAAAGGAAACCAAAGAGGCCCACACAAAGACACATCATAATTAAAATGCCAAAGGTTAAAGACAAAGAATCTTAAAAGCAGCAAGAGAAAAGCAGTTAACAAGAAGAGCAGCAGGAAGAAAAAAGGTAAAAAATACGAACAATAAAATGGCAATAAATACATATCAACAACTGAATCTAAAAATCAAAACAAACAAACAAGGAATCTAATGAACAAAATAAACCAATGAATAAAATAGAACCAAAGACATGGAAACATGGAACAGATTTGACAAATCTCAGAGGGAAGGGGGTGGGAGGTGGGAAGAGATTAATGAAAGAACTTATATGCATTACCTATGGACACAGACAATAGGGTGGTGAAGGCTTGGGGCAGGGCAGAAACCAAGTGGAGGAGGGAAATGGGAGGAAAAAAGGGGACGTGTAATAATCTCAACAATAAAGATTTTAAAAAATTATTAGCTATCAAAGGACTGAGATCTATTTGCTCAAAACTGACAAAAATCAATGTTCTATATATGGCAATAGAGTTGCTAAATCTATTGGATCTTTTAAATTAAAAAATATTGCCCATTCTGATGAAACTGCTTACAATGACTACAGTTGAAGATGGTGGCCATTAAGTTTTATCTTGAGCACCTGAGGAACAGTTTGCATCCCATATAAAATGTTTCTTTCTTTTGAATCACTGACACTGGCAAATTAAAATAAAGTGGATACATATGGTTGAAACAATCTTCACATTTACAAATATCCTGAAATACCTCTAACTCATAAAAACGAAAGCTGTGGGTTATGTATTATGAACGTTGCCTAATGCATTCCCAGTTCTGTTATTTGTTACAAATTTATGTACAATGGACAGGCCATTTATTCAAGAGTTACAGCTGGTTCCAACATTGTGCATATTACCAAAAAGAAGGACATTACAAGAATTAAAAAACACAATTAACCTCTAAAATGCTGAAAATGGAAGAACCTCATTTTTAGGGAAAACATTTAAGAGGAAAGTGATAAGCAGATAATGTTCTATTTTAGCATTTTTATGACTAACTAGAAGATTGAATACAAAGTTTCACAATAATTAAAAACCCCACATACAATGCTGATATCTAAGAACAATAGGATCTGATACTGTAAATAGATACTACATACAGGTGTCCCCCTAAAAAATGTATACACATTTTAACAGCTTGATAGCTCAATTTTGAAAAGGAAATGTATTTTAATAAACACTGACTATGATTATTAAAAGTGAGTGTATAAATTTTTGGGGACACCCTATTTTAGTAAAGACAGTTGATTTAAAAAATACACATCATTACTCAACAAAGGCTGGACGGGAAATGCTTCACCATGTCAATCTAAGACAAAGTGTTATACTGGGGTGATAAACAAAATAATCATCAGTATTTATAGTATATTTTAAGTTATTAACTAACCCATTTTGCTAATCCATAGTAATCCCTAAAATAAAAGCTAGAAATAGGAAATTTTTAAAAATAGATTCTAAGAAGTATACCCCATTCCCTAATAACCTTGTAGAAGTCTGCTATTTTATATTAAATATAGAAATTTCAGTCTCCGTTTTTTGATGGAAGCTTGGTTCACTGTGGCAGTATTTCACTGATGTAGCCTAAGGCTGTAGGTAATGGAACATTACTCACTGTGATAGCCAGATTTCTTCTGCATGGCGGTTACAGGGCAATCTTTATGAGCCAGAAGAAGCTGTTTCAGCTGTGCCACTTCATTTCTCAGCAGGGTGACTTCACTCTGGAGAAGAGACAAGTTATGTACCTTACCAGCATCAGATTAAACATTTCTTACTGTTTAAAACAAGGGAAGGTTAAGATACCGAAAACTGAACATCTTTAATGGAATATCAAGGAATAAACAAAATATGCTGCTTAAATATGTTTAATCAGTACATATCAGTTTTCTATTTTAGCATTTGTATAAAAACTGCAACTTTTATAAAAATTTAAGATAACACAACTAGACAACATATTTTAAAGTTTTTATATTACTATTTGCCTTGAAGCTGCTTATTACATATTAGAGATTACCTGTCGAAGATATTTTTTATTATATGTTACATGTTCTTTTGTTTGAATAATTAGAGACATCAAGGGAGTCAGGATAAATTTTTAGTCATCTATTCACTTGAAAATGAAAAATTTATCCTGAAAACTCAATCAAGTTTCTAAGAAACTTGGAAAAGCTCCTTATGGGAAACCACAATAACCAAGGATTCACAGATACCTAGAATGCAATGCAAGACACTGTGTTGGACACGAAACCAAAAAAGTAAATGTAATATCTAAAAGGCAGAGTTGCCTTTGACCTAGACAATTCGTACATATCTAAATTTAAATCTGATAAATCAATGGTGATTTGTACTATTCCTTATTACAAAACAAGCAAGTCAGCTTTTGTATTAGATACATTAATCTGGAAAATTCTCTGTAAAAGTTCCAAATTGAGAGAATCCAGTTAATTTTATTGGGTCATCCACAAATATTAAAGACATATAGATTAATGATAATTATCAATGCTCAAGAGTTAGAAATAATGTGAATTTAACAAATTGATAACATAAAAATCTTAATTTACAAATACCTCTACTTATTTTAACTTACATTAACCTTAACTATGCAGATTTCATCCATGAACCCAAAATTAAATGAAGAAATATAGCAAAAGGATGTACACAAAGCTCAGGCACTTCATTTTCCACCCCTGAGTCTCTTATGCAGAAAACTTAATGTAAAATAATTTAGCAGATTAGATTCATTAGGTCTCCTGATGTGACTAATGACAAACAAAAAAATCAAAAGAATAAAAATTATGCAATCTAAAGGCAAGTCTTTTGGGTCAAATAGTTCCTCACACCCCAATAATAATGAACTGCAACACTGTGTTAAAGCACAAAACAAAAATTGATGCTCATAATAAAACTGAACCGTTAGTAAAAGGGTTAAATTGTTTAGAATATTCTATTTGAGACAAGAA
>NW_006288615.1:15271688-15278036 GCF_000327345.1 Myotis davidii | reverse complement strand
AAAAAAAAAAGACCATACCCTTTTATGTAATGATGTTTACTTTGAGTTTATATTAGTTCACACAAACACTCCATCCATGCTTTTGTTCAGGCCCTCCGGTCCAGTTTAAGAACCCATTGTGGCCCTTGAGTCAAAAAGTTTGCCCACCCCTGGTTTAGAGTGATCAAAGTACAAAAGGGAAAGCAAAAGTTTTGCCTTAAAAATAAACTATTATTTAGGGAAACTTATTTCTATGAAATACTGCATCAGTGTCAATATTGCTAAGTACAGTGGGGCCTTGACTTACGAACGAGTGTCCCGACTAACGAGTTTTTTGAGATACCAGCTGTCTCTTGGCTGATTTTTTGCTTTGAGTTGACAGTAATTTGAGTTAACGAGCTCCTTATTGAGCTCAGTCTTGGAACGAATTAAACTCGTAAGTCAAGGCCCCACTGTATAGCTCTTTATTGACAGTTGATGAGAAACCATTTTATGAATAACCCAATATATACCTTCCAAGAAAGTTTCCTGTCTGCTGTGTCAGCTTGATTTTGAGACTTGTGTCTACAAGTTTCTTTCATTAATTTCTGAAATATAACATAGGGCAGGATGGGTGCGTCAAGCAAACACAATCTTTTATAATCTGGTACCTGTAGCTACCCTACACATTAGTGTGAACCTATGATATAATCAATATTTAATCATTTTTACTATAAAAATGAAAATCTGTATAGCTAACTAAACACATACTGTTATCTCTAACTAGAAAATCTGTCCTCTCCTTTTTGCCTTGCTAATCATTTTACTCATCTTTAAGTCAACTCAGTACAGCATAAGTTTGCATAGAAAAAGAAGTGAGATGCCCATTTCTTTGTCCCCACAACCCTATATACTTATGTGTGTGTGTGTTAACACAGTCCTTAGGAACTGGATTCTAATTTTTGGTTTATTTGTTTGCCACCCCTGCCAGACTGGGATTTTCTCAAGGGCAGATTATCTTGCTTTTTGAATCCCCAGAGCACAGCACAGGCTGAGTACATAGCTATTTTTAGAGAGGACCTTGGAAATTCTATGTCCAGGAGGTAAAAAAATACCAAAAAGAGGCAAAGTGAAATAAAGGACATGGAAACATTTTGAAAATGTCCAATTCTCATTCAAATGTGAGCAATTACTGATTTTTTTCTAATCAAAGTAAAACCTATTTGTAAAGATAAAGCAATGCTGAAAAATTTATTATTCTGGTTTAAAATAAAATGTAAATTATTTTGGCATTTTCTTACCATTGCTCCATTCTATTTTTAGCTACTCGAAAATTATATACTAATAAACAAGTTGTTCGTTTTTTTTTACAGTTTATCTGCAGCAGATCAGACTGATCAAATCAGATCAGACTAATCAGTCAAAATTTCTCACAGATATCTGGCCACATCTTGATGACCACAGGCATCCCATAAATTTATGATCTTTAACTTACTAGTTCAGCCACTATCCTCAAAATTAAAGAAATAATGTTAGATGATTTCTTCTTTGGGGAATTTTTCATTGCTGAAAATCAAATTTTTCTCATGTTTAGTCTTCAGAAAAATCAATGATCAAATATCAAGATTCTCACCACACAGTTCCAAAGGTTGTCATGGATGCAAAACCTACACTTGAGAATAAAATAGTTGTCTATAACAGAAATATAGATGATGGGGTTCTATTTTGAAAATATTTTGCAAAATGAACATGAATGACCTGTCTCTTCTCATACTTTGATTTCTTGCTTCATGTTTGTCTCCTCTGCTAGAACACAAATTTTATAAGTTCAAGGACAATGTCTTTTTCACTATTATATTCCATGTGTCTAATAACATGCCCTGCACATATTAAGCACTTATGCTTAATGACAGAACAAATAATAATTAGTATTTGCATAGAATACTTTTCTATATCCTCTCTCACTTATAAAGTATTTTATGATTTTGACTGATGAGAAAGTAAAGGCTTAGAAAGATTTTTTATAAAGGCTAGTAAAAATAAATACTAGGTCTCAAACTCTTTTTTTTTTTTAATATATTTTATTGATTTTTTACAGAGAGGAAGGGAGAGAGACAGAGAGTTAGAAACATCGATGAGAGAGAAACATCGATCAGCTGCCTCCTGCACATCTCCTACTGGGGATGTGCCCGCAACCAAGGCATATGCCCTTGACCGGAATCGAACCTGGGACCCTTCAGTCTGCAGGCCAACGCTCCATCCACTGAGCCAAACCGGTTTCGGCAGGTCTCAAACTCTTAATAAAATGCATGAGGTACAGGTGGCATCACTATTACCGTTACCCCCTTCTCTAGATAAAATACTAAGGGGGTGGGGGGCAGAGGAAGATAGTAATATCATATTTTTTTCAGGAATTAAAACATTGTATAGCATCTTGAATTGTTGCTATTCCTTTCTATTTCAAATGATAAATACTAAAGATTTGGTCCTATTCCTTTAATGTCAACGGACCAATGAGCAAAACCTTTTCCATATCACTAACTTATGAGTGAAAACTCCTCATGTATCCAGCTATCAAAGAATGCTTCTATTAATTTATTGAACCTCTTATTCCACATACATTTTGCAATACCTAAGTTTTAAAAGCAAAATCCACAACAAAATTTCCAAGTGTTATCCATGGAGTAATTGTTGAGTTAGTCTGACTTTAGTTCATAGAGGAAACATGCTGAAGTTGTAAACTGAAAACCTCCAAAATGATGTAACTGAAAGACAAAGGCATACGAGGTTAAAAGCATCTATACTAATAAAAACCTAGGTGGCCCTCGTGTGCCATGTCGTCACAAGATGGCTGCCACAAAATGATGGCCACGCGCACAGTGGAGGCGGGGCCCAGTGGCCACTCATGTGGTGAGGCCTGGGGGTCCTATGGCGCCATGCGGCATGGAGGAGGCCAGTCCCAGCATCTCTGCCGCCTCACGTGGAGGAGGCAGGTCCCGGCAGGGGAGGCAGGTCCCGGCAGGGGAGGGCAGTTGTGGGCCATCAGGCCAGCAGGGGAGCAGTTAGGCGTCAATCAGGCCGGCAGGGGAGTGGTTAGGGCCAATCAGGCAGGCAAGCAAGCACTTAGGAGCCAGAAGTCCTGGATTGTGAGAGGTATGTCCAACTGCGGGATCGGGCCTAAACCGGCAGTCAGACATCCCACGAAGGGTCCCAGATTGGAGAACGTACAGACTGGGCTGAGGGACACCCCCTCCCCCATGCATGAATTTCATGCACTGGGCTACTAGTTTTAACCCCTTCCCCGGCAGAAACGTGTATACTCGTTTTCACAAAATGTTCTTTTTCAGTCGTCGACAAGTATACTAAGAAACTATGGTAAAAAAATATGGTTGATAGGAAGACGAGTTACAAACTATTTTCATAACCAGCATCAAAAATACTATATAGAACCAAAATAAAAACATTAGTCTGAAAAAGAAACGTTTTTAACAAAAAAATTGTTGGGGAAGGGGTTAAATAAAAGACAACAAAATCATGTATTACCTTAAAAATATGTTATAATTAACAGCACCCAATTCTTGGTCTATATTATCACAAATGTCTCTAATACAATTTGATAAAATTGCCTTTTTAGCAATGATTTTAGAAAGCTAAAATATGGTTAAATTTCATGACTATGGCAATAAGGTTGAAGAATTAATATTTTAAAAAATCTAATATATGTTTGGTAAAAATATTAACAGTCATACCTCAACATTCATTAAATCTTTTATTGTATGTAATATATAAGTAACGATGAATCATGACTGCCCACTATACCAATCAGCTAAGCCTGTATGTCACATGAAGGATTATTTAAAAAATGTAGAATTGATGAATGTGTTCACATAAACTACAGTTTAATTATTTCTTTTACATTCAATTTTCTTTACAAGTCATTCTATTCTTCACAGCTAGTGATTTTACTGTTGGGAGACTGAAAAAATTTTTTTCCTCCCTGAATCTACTATAAGCATGTTAACTCTTCACACTCTGAAAACGATGGTCTGTCACTATTTTAAAACTTTTTATTTTGTTTGACAAATAACTAGAAACAATAATAATCAAAATCACATATCCACTTGAAATAATAAAGTCATAATTAAAGTGTCTTTTCTTCCCAAACCATTCATGCTTCCCCATACCCTCTCTTCTCTTTACTACTGTTACATCCTGGTAAATGTCATTCCTAAAATTTTACCTCTATGTAGAGATTCATTACTATATGATTTCCATACCTACACATTTATCCATCTAACTTAACTATAAACCTTTTACTAATGAAAAAGATTTATGGTATATATTTTAGTATGCAACTAACTTTTTATTGAGTAATTTATTGAAGTGAAATTCCCATAATATAGAATTAACCATTTTAAAGTGAATTAATTCAATGGCATTTCGTACATTTACCATCCTGTGCAACTACCTCTCTCTGTCTACTTACAAAACATCTCTGTCACTCTAAAATAAAACCCATTACCCATTAACCAGTTTCTCTATTTCCTTTCCCCCCCAGTCTCTGGCAATGACCACTTTGCATTTTGTCTCTATGCATTTATCTGCTCTAGATATTTCATACAAATAGAGTCATGAAATATGTGACTTTGTGTATAGCTTCTTTTACTTAAGCATGTTTTGAGGTTCATCCACATTTTAGCATGTACTTTAAATCCTTTTTATGCCTAAATAATATCCCATTGTATGTATATACCACAATTTATTTATCCACTCATCCACTGATGGATGTTTAGACTGTTTTCAGCAACTTTCTTTTTACCCACAACAATGTATTACAGACATTTTCCCAGGTTAATACATACAAATGAACCTTATTCTCTTTTTTTTTTGCAGAAGTATTTTCTTTAATAAAATTTTATTGACCTCAGAGCAGAAGGGAGAGGGAGAGATAGAAACATCAATGACAGAGAATCACTGATCAGCTGCCTCCTGCAGGCTCCCAAATGGGGATTGAGAGACCTCAACCACTGAGTCACACTAGCTGGGCTTGAAGAAGTATCTATAATAATAAAAGCATAATATGCTAATTAGACCAGACATCCCGATAAAGCCGGGGCTGCGAGGGGAGCCCAGGTCCCAGGTGCCTGCAGGCGGCCGGAGGGAAGCCTGGGTCCCGGGTGCCAGAGTGAAGCCAGTGCTGGCAGCCGGGGGAAGGAAGGCCTACTCTTGCACATATATTGTGCATCGGGCCTCTAGTTTTAAAAAAAATCCCTGATAACGTATCATTTTGCCTATCTTCATATTTTGGTATGTATCTCTAAAACTGAGAACACTTTCTTATTTAACACATTGTTTGCGGGTAGTTTTTATCGCGCGCTAACAGGTGGCGCGGGCCATTTTTGCAGTTGAATAGACTGATTACCGTTATACCTGGAAGTACATACACAATTCACCATTGTATGTGTTAGAGATCCAAATTTTGTCCTTGGGAATTTGTATATCTGCATGTTAGCATCCCTTTAGAGCAATAAAAAAGTATAAAAATAAACGTATTTAGACGTTACCCGCATTCTACCGCTAGTCTATAAAAAAACGTATTTAATACGTGTCCTGCACTCTACTACCAGTCAACGTAAAACGTATAAATACGTTTCCCGCATACAATGTGTTAACTATGATGCCATCATCACAGTTTTTAATGATAAAAAATACTGATTTTACTTGTTCTGTTTGTAATTTGAGGTATTAACCTCTATAGTTGAATATAACTTTAGTTAATTTAGTGATTTCTTGAATTTGACTTCTATTTAAGTTTTATGCTTTGAAAATGATATGCTAGCTAACTTGTACCTAGATAAATCTTGCCTTTATTCCTCCAATCAAGAAATTTCTACCTCATGTAGGCAATAAAAATGCAACACATTTTACAATGACATTTTAATTATAGTTTGCATGGTGGAAATAACATGCAATTAATGAAGTAAAGATTACATTTATTTTGAATACTGAATTTTCCAAGGTTTTCCAATAATAAAGAATCAGTATTATTAATAACTAGAGGCCCGGTGCATAAAAATTTGTGCACTGGGCGGGGGAGGGGGGGTGTCCCTCAGCCCGGCTGTGCCCTCTCGCAGTCTGGGACCCCTCAGGTGATGACCACCTGCTGGCTTAGGCCCGCTCCCCGGGGGGATTGGGCCTAAGATGGCAATCAGACATCCCTCTGGCAGCCCGGCAGCCCCCGGGGGATGTCCACTTGCCAGCGGGGAGCAGGCCTAAAACTGCACTTGGACATCCTTAGCGCTGCTGAGGAGGCAGGAGAGGCTCCACCACCACCGCTGTACTGGCAGCCATCAGCCTGGCTTCTGACTGAACAGAGCTCCTCCCATGTGG
>NW_006288615.1:15266156-15271420 GCF_000327345.1 Myotis davidii | reverse complement strand
CGGCTGTCTGAAAGCAGGTTTCTGGGTTTTGTTTAGCTTCTATAATTGCAACATTGTTTCTTAGAGTGCAGCTCAGACGCTGACAGCGGCAAGCGGGCACCTTGGCTTCCTCCATCACTGGAGCAAGCAAGCCTCCTGTTCACTTCAGCTGCCTGGCCGCCATCTTGGTTGGCAGTTAATTTGCATATCGCCCTGATTAGGTACGGTTAATTACCATGTTTGTCTATTATTAGATAAGATAGTGACCAGTTCTGCAGTATAACTAAGGAAACAGCAATATCTCATTAAAAGCTGTTAATACTGCTAAAACTTGGGTCAAAGCAGAAAACTTCAAGCCCAACAACACCCTGTAAATGAGACCATGTATTTATGTAACATTTATAGTTTTCAGTCATCATTACTTCTTAAGTAGGTAAGTAAGCCAAATGACAAAGGAAAATATTAATACATTTCTTATTAAAATTAAAAATTTATGTATTTAAAAATACCTGCATTCATTCTGATTCAACTGATTTATGCAACAACCCGGAGAAATAGACTAGCAGGTATTACCTCTATTCTGTGGACAAGACAACTGAGGCTAACAAAGAATGATATGTTTAATGTTATAACACTCTAAGTAGATTTTCACAGTAAGTCGGAGCCCGCCTACATAAGCACCTATGGCACTCATATAGAGCACATACACAGCAGTAATGAAGTGAAATAGTAAAAAAAAAAAAAATTAAAAGATAACAATTCCTGACCTTTACTTGTGGTAAATAAATAATAAAAAACATAAAGCACATATGTACATACATCAAAATGATGGAACTTTTTTTTAAAATAAATAAATGGGAGATGACAACGTAACCACGAAACAACGTACGTCGAGTCCGACGTAACCCGAGGACTGTCTGTATATACTTGAATCACTTTGTTAATATAAATTTTTAAAAATTTAATAGTAAAATTAATTTAAAAATTACTTAAAATAGTTTTCTAAAAGTTAATATTGTAACAGAGATACCTGGTAAAGAATAGACATTTTTATAGTTGTATAAATAAATTGGTACCTATAATCTGTTTCACTGAATTTATGAGGGAAGAAAATTTATACCTTTTTTCTAAAAACTTATGAAAATAGTTCTTAAGAATTCGTTTATCAGATGATGATAATATAATAATTTCTTAGTATACCCTGGTGTATAAGTATATATTTGAAGTCTCTGTGATGTGGTAAATCATTTTTAAATTTTTTCTAAATGGTTAAAATAAGTTTTATAAGACAATTTGTTCTAAACTAACATGCCAGTATTCAAAGCACAACACAGTATTAAAAAATGTCTACCTCACATATGAAAATTTTTTAGGTTATAAAATTTATATTACAGGTTAAATGCTATTCCTGATGCTAAAAAGTTTTTCCCAAGTATTTAAATAGACATTTATATTAGTGATATCTTTAAAGATAGAAAGATTTAAGAAGAGAGCAGTTCTTATCATCAATTTAATTACATAGAAAGATTTGTTTTTAACTGGGAATAATTTAACTCAGAAGACTGATCAATAACTACAATTCATTAACATCAATTTTCTAGTTGATGCTCATCGATTGGTAGTTTAGATTTTATTGGAGAACGTTCACAACATTAAAAAAAAAAGAAAAAAAGGAAAACAAAACAAAAAACAGAAGGAAGGAAATAGATTTGGTGCTCCCCCATTGGAAATCTTACCAAAGACTGAATAGGAAGGAGCCTTAAACCTTTATACCCACGAAGTTCCTAAGAAATGTATCTGAGGCACATTGGCAGGGCAGCATAAAATGATTTCTATTGCCACTGGCCATATTGTACCTGTTCTGTGGATAATAAGAGTCCTTCAGTTTCCAAAGCTGTCAATCTGGCACCTTTCTTGAGCACTATATTCACTTTAAATAAAACAAAACAAAACAAAATTTATAATTCAAAGAACAAAAGGACTTAAAAACAAAACTGCTACTAAAGCAACTTTATCATTGTGATATAAACCAAAAATTGAACATGAAAAGAGAAATACCAGTGATATTTTTAATTTTAAAATTCTTTGAACTTTATATCACAACTTTTAAAGTTTAAGTACTTTTGCACTATACAATTAAACACATATTTTAAATTACTTCATTGTATCAGTATTGAAAATTTTGTATTATTTTATCTCAGTAGCCAAATAAGTTTATAAAATTAGGTTTTACATATACACACCCAATATTGTGTCCTACAATATTTAGATGGCTAAGTAGAAAAAAAAAAGGAAAGAGTTGTAGTAACAATTATTAAAATACATAAAACAAAATTTACACATATGCCCCCTACCTGTAGTTGTCCATTTAATGAACTCAAGTCTTCGGCCTTCTTCTCTAAAGACTGAACCCAGACTTTCCTTTTTTGTCGGCATCTTGAAGCTGCTGCTCTATTTCGCTCCAGAAACTTCCTCCTTTTCTCATCAGGATCTTCATTAGCTGCTCTTCTTCGACGACCACTTGTATTTTGGGTCTGTGGAGTTGTGTGAGCTGGAGAAGCCTGTAATAAATAGAAATGGAAGCTTTTTAACACAGGCAGTGAAGGGTGGCAAAAGGGGAGAGCTACTACATTTATTTTCTAAGTCTCATTGTATATATCAATATTTTGGGGCAATGTGAAAATCATCCAGTGGTTTAACAAATTCCTTGAAATAAATGAGCACTGCTACAATAAGATTTTCACTAAGTCACTATTTATATTAAATAAAGTCTTTAAAATTTCTATATTTTCATTTATATAGAAATAATATGAAGAAACTGAAAATTCAATACAAATGATCATATAAAAATCTTATATTTTCCCAAGTATATTCTTAAATTACATTAAGGTGTTATTCAATCCTCTGAAAACTAATTATAAGGTACTAAAGTAAAAATTTAATAATTGCTTATTTAAATTCACTATGGGAAATCACATTTACTTTAAATCTGTAAATTTTCTTTAAAAATTGGTTTCTCTATGCCCTAGCTGGCTTGGCTCAGTGGATAGAGCATTGGCCTGTGGACTGAAGGGTTGTGGATTCGATTCCGGTCAAGGGCACATGTCTAGGTTGTTGGCTCGATCCCCAGTAGGAGGCATGCAGGAGGCAGCTGATCAATGATTCTCTCAGCATTGATGTTTCTCTCTCTCTCTCCCTCTTCCTTCCTCTCTGAAATTAAAAAAATATATATATTTTTAAGAAATTGGTTTCTCTAAAATTAAGGCATGAATGTACATACTTTGGTATACAGTCAGGTAGCTCTTAATGACAGGGATACAGTCTGAGAAATGCATTGTTAGGCAATTTCCTTGTTGTGGGAACATCATACAGTGCACTTACCCAAACTTAGATGGTAAAGACTACTACATACCTAGGCCACATGGTATAGCTTATTGCTCCTAGGCTACAAGCCTGGACAGCATGTTACTATATTGAATATTATAGACAATTTTAACACATGGTATTTGTGTATCTGAACATATCTAAACATAGAAAAGGTACAATAAAAATAGAGAATAAAAAAAATGGTACACCTGAATAGGGCATTTACCATAAATGGAGCTTGCAGGACTGGAAGTTGCTGTGGGTGAGTCAGTGAGTGACTGGTGAGTGGATGTGAAGGCCTAGGACACTATGGTATACTACTGTAGACTTTACTACCACCTCACTGCCATCTACTTCCACATCTTGTCGCGCTGGAAGGTCTTCAGGGGCAATAACACCCATGGAGCTGTCATCTCCTATGATGAAAATGCCTTCTTCTGGAACACCTCCTGAAGGACCTGCCTGAGGCTATGTTGAGGAGGTGAAACTCTTTTCAGAAATATGTCTATGATAGTTTGTTCTTTCTCCCCCATTTTTCATCATTCATTTGCTTGTACGCATATACTGTGATCTTAGATCCACCACCATATATGCAGTCCGTCACTAAAACAGTGTTAGTGGCACATGACTCTATACGCAGCTTTTCTTCAGTTTTTGGAATTTAGGGTAAGTATTTTTCTAAGGGTCAGGTTCATTAATGCTTATTTTCCTGGGGGTAGGATCCCACAGGAGCCCAGATTTTCATTTTAATTCATCCCCCAACTCCTCAACGGATTGGCCTGGTATTTCAGATCAGCCAGAGACAGAAATCTTCACTTGTTAGTGATATTGTCTAGTGTCTAGGACTATAGAGCAATAAATAACTCCAACCCTCCTACAAATCCCAAAACTGTACCACAGAACACTTGAATATGGACACAGGAAATGAACTCTTGGAAACAGTGCAAAGAAAACAGTCACTTTGTGGCCACAGGCCCATGATCCAAAGAAGCCTGAAAACAATCTTTTACCTATAATTAATTGTATTTTAAAATGGTGTAAACAAATAAAAATTCAATTTTCTCCTTATCTATATAACAAGCAAACATTTTATATATAAGATCAAGGTAAGTTTTGCAGGAAAATCACCAAACTACTTCTCATCCTACGAACTCCAAAAAATGCAATGTTATGATTTAATTCCTTTTCCAAATAACTAGCATTAAAAATTATAAGGATTATTCCATTTATACGGTATTTTAATTATAATAAAAATTAAGTATTAGATTATTTTATATAAATAATTCCAAGTTAATCTTTTGGAAAAATATTTCTATGGCTGACTTCAAAAAAGACAACTTTGAAATATTTTATTTACTTCATCCTTGTAACTTACAGCAGGGTTTTTTTTTACTTTTTATTTTACTCATTTGGCTGAATAAGAAAGAACAGTTTTGTTTTGTTTTTTAAGTTGACAACTCAGTTATTACAGCAAAGGCTAAATCCAAGTATTATAAGTGAAAGCTATTATAACTCGAGGCTAATTAGAGGAGTATGTACTTACTTCCTCCTCTCCCTTCTTTCATTGATTCATTCATTCCACTTCATTAAATATATATATATATCTACACTAATGAAAGAGAAAAATGGTAATTGGTGTACGACGCTACCCTTTTCATTGGCTAATCAGGGCTATATGCAAATTAACTGCCAACTCAGATGGCAGTTAATTGACAACAAAGATGGCGGTTAATTTGCATATGTAGGCACAATGCAGGGAGGTGAAAGGGAAAGCAGGAGGAAGCCCCCTGCCACTGACAATGATCAGAAACCCAGCGGGGAGCTAAGAGCTGCCCCCCAGCCATGATCGGAGAATCAGGTGCCTTTTCCGCCCTGGCCAGTGATAGCAGGAAGTAGGGGTGGAGCCAGTGATGGGAGCT
>NW_006288615.1:15247882-15265591 GCF_000327345.1 Myotis davidii | reverse complement strand
CCCCCCCCCACATATATATATATATACACACACACACACACACACACACACATATATATATATACATACACACACACACAAACACACACACACACATATACACACACTAGTCTAGAAACTAGAGATACAGCAGTGGAGCTTTCATCTAATATAGTAAAATGTAAAGATATAAATAAAAGTTAGATCCATGGAAACTATAGCTAGTATAAGAAAATAAATTATATTCATTTCTTTTCTTTTAAATAAACTTTTAAAGATGTAAAAACCATACTTAGCTTGCAGACCATACAGAAAAACAGCACTGGGGTTCATTTGGACTGAGGGCCAGCTTGCTAACCCCTGAATTATGACATTAAAACACACTTACTTATTTTTCTCTCTCTCCGACACTTAGTAAAGTTGTTTAGTGGATGACAACCACAACTACATTCCACTTTGTTCTAAGTTTCATAAAGATAAAATGTAATTATCTAAATACCTATGCTTAGGAGGCATTCTAAAACTTGCTGTTCACTTGTGTTTCTTTAAATGGAAAGTTCTGCTTTTTAATGCCAATGCTAATTCTTTAAGTAGAGAAGATAAAAGCTCTTGAGTTCTGAAATATTTAACAGAAATACAGTAACCCTTTACACTATAGAAATATACTGTAGACATACAGAAATATCAATCACCTAATAGGCAGTCCAGAACTAGAGAGAAGTAAAAAGGGCCTCTAATACAAACAACTGCTATATGGCTTATCTTTTTCTTTGGTGATGTTTCACAAATTTTAATTAAATAATTGTTTAATTTATGTGAGTAATATAGTACATATATACATTACTTGAATACAATCAATAGCAAATATGTTTCCTTTAAAGTACTGATGGATATTGTGCTGTATCAGACCATCATACACATAGGGTGTTCTATGCAGTAATAACTGCTCAATGGACTGATGGACTGGACTGATTTTATTTATTTAATATTTGAACTACCTTTTTCTAAGATTTCTGATATACTTTTGGAATAACAATATAACCAGAAATAATTTTTTTCAAAGTATATAGTCATTTAAGTTACACTGTATTTGCTTTTTTAAGGGTGATAGAGTGCTGAATGATAAAAACAACACACCTACCGGAGTTTCTGTAGTGGACGTGGCTGGCTGTTGTAAAGACTGTGGTCGAGATTCCTCTGATTGAGTCCTAACCAATCCGCTACCGTGACCCTTTACAGTATCGCCATTGGTCACAGGAGGATGTTGCTGGGTCAAAGCAGCTTTTAATCTCTGAAATGCAAACACCCATTTTTTAAAAATTCTCTACTTTCCCCCCAAATCCAACTCCTAACATACTCTTTGGTCAAACAAGAGAGATATTTGTAAAGGAAGGCATAAATTCATTCAGCTTCAAAATTAGCTCTGATTAATCATAATTCATTGCATTACTAAGATCACTATAAATATCAATAAGATAAACAAAAGGACCTTTGGAAAGCTTCCCTGAGTCTTTTTGTCTAGTACTACTAGAGAATTCTGAACTTTCTTGTTCCTAATCAATTTTGAGAGTGAAAATTAAAAACACTACTGACTGAAAATAACTGTTCAACTAAAATAAACAACAGAAGTTAATTATGTACACTTTCACCTATTTCCCCCACCCCATTATTGTATCCTATATCCCAATATTCTCAGGTTCTTAGTTTCTTAGACCAAAAACCTCTTCTTTTCCAGATATGGGCCATCTGATCCCTGCAAGCAACTCTAATGTCAGTGCTTACTGCGACAATGACTTGATGTTGCATTTTTTCTTCAGGCCACTACACTATCTGTCAGGCTAAACCTCCTCTGAGAACCTACAGCTGGTTTTGTCTCCCTTAAGTCTTCCCAGTCTCCAGTAAGCAGAACTACGTCTAAGTCTATCCCTTCCACTATGTTCCATTTCACCAGTTAATTGGACTGTACCTGACCCCACTGTCAGGGTGTGGCAGGTCTAGTGTTAGAATGAGGCCCTAGACATTTATGGCTATCTCTTCATAAAGACACAATTTGAATAAAGTTTATTATTTTATCAGCAAAAAGTGTCATATATGATATATTATCTCCCCAATCAGACAGTAAGCATTTTAAGAGCAGAGATTAACTTATATATATTTATTTGCATCCCTTTTAGCAGATGGTACATTATTGATTTGCGTCATAGATGAAAAACACATACATTTGCTAATAAATAGAAATTGGTTTCTTCGGTGAACATGACATGATTTTGGGGGGTAGTTATATTGTTATGATTTGTAAATTTGAAATTAGCATACTATAATTGAATTATATATCTTAGTGATGAAAGAGACCTCAGGAACCTAGGAGACCTGTAACTATTATTGCTGATAATATTCTTATTAACTGAGATATAGTCCTCGAGCCCAAAATAAAGTTTTCTCACAATATTTGATGCAGAAAGATGTCAATTACATTTTCCTAAGATCCACACTCAGGTGCAAGTTTTAGGAGAGAGGCTACAAATATTGGTATGAGAAGTGTGTTGTAATCTATCCAGTGCTTCCCAAACTTTCTAGAAGTTAACTGCTTGGATATTACATGCTAAAACAGATTCTTAGTAACCTTTCTCTCTCCCTTCCCTGGATATAGCAGAAAGGGGTGGGTAAGAGAGAAGAACTTTTGAAAAAGACTCCCAAACAAATGATTCTAGTACAACTGCTTTCATTCATGCCAACTAAGAACAATTTAGAAAATTTGACAACTATTCAAAAATTTGAAGTTTCTTTATTTTCATCTATGCATATCTTACCTTCTATAAATGATCCAGATCCCTTAAAAACTGAAGCATATATGAAAAGATTAACAAAATTTCCACTAGGCAATAATTATACCTGGACAACTGGTTAGTGGACATTTTCTCTTTACTACTAATCGTAAATTCTGAGTATGATTTAAAGAACAAAGTCAGCAGTTAAAAAAGTTTTACTGAGGAATAAGTTACTTACAATGAAATGAACTCATTTTAGTGTACAGTTTTGAGTTTTAACAAGCACATACAGTTGCTGAACCACCCCCTACAGTCAGAATACAGTACAGTTCTATTACCCCCCAAATTTCCCTCATGCTCCTTTCCTGTCACTCTCCCCTCACACACCCAGCCTCTGAAAACCACTAATCGGTTTTCTGATCCCGAAAACTTCACTTTTTCCAGACTACCATGTAAATGGAATTGAATCCAGCTTCTTTCCTTTAGTATAATGTACTTGAGATCCATTCATGTTGTGTTCAATTAGTTTCTAACAGGACAGTATCCCAGTTTGACAGATTAGGAAACCAGAGATCATTTGCCCATCAAGCTAGTTCAAATCCTGTATTTGTCTAAAAAAAAAAAACACCACAAGGAGTGATCAAGAAATAAAATCTGAGGCTGGCCCAATTGGTGGGGCTCAGTGCTTGAGCATCAACCTATGAACCAGGAGGTCATGGTTCGATTCCCGGTAGGGAACATGCCAAGTTGTGGGCTTGATTCCTGGTGTGGGGTGTGCAGGAGGCATCCACTCAATGATTCTCTCTTATCATTGATGTTTATTTATCTCTCTCCCTCTCCCTTCCTCTCTGAAATCAATAAAATATATATAAGGCTGGATGGCTTACTGCTTCAAAAGACAACTACAAAGGATTAGGATTGCCCAGTCTGATATTCCAACTGCTAAAGCCACACTATCTGAGGATCAGGTAGGTTTCTTGCTTCCTTCCTGACAGAGTACTTCTTTATGAACTGCCAAGAGCACAACAATATGTAAAGTCATAGTATCTTCACTGGTTAGTATACATAATGTATGCTATATACATATTTGTATACATGTTATACAACTGCAAAGACAATGTTCAGAATTTAATTCTGCCTCAAACTATCCATGTGACTCTCAACAAATGAGAGTTCCTACACTTTTGTATTTTTAAAATGTACTTAGGAAAAATTAACTTAGGGGTCAACTTAAGCACTGGTTTAGCCTCAGACATATTTTATTATGTAAATACACTGCATCTTTCAGAATTCAGATAATGTAAAATTCTTAGTTCATCCCTTATTTTTCCTCTTTCTTAAACAAGCAGAAACAACAACATTAGTGACTAAGAAACAGAAACTTGGGATAATGTGGCAGTGGATGAATTAAAAATAAAATCAGGTAAGTGACCAAAGCAGTAGTTGGCTTTGGGAATGCTTAGGCTAAATGGTCAAAGAAGAATTAAAAGTAGAAAGATAGGAGTTTAAAAGTGTGGGTCATATAAACAGAACAAAGGAGGAGAATCTGGAGAGGTGGTCACTCTGCATAATTATATCTTTTAAAAACAGAATATTAGACATCAATAAACAGAGCCCAGACTAGTGTTAGGTTAGGCCTTTCATTTCTGGATTTAAAAGGTGCATAAATATAAGTAGCTATTGAGATGTGAAACTTGGTAAAATCATGTATTGGTAAAACATTTTTATAAGTCCTTAGGTAGAAAACAGAATTGAAAAGCACTTAAAGTTTTATAGAGAAGAGCTTAACTCTTAGAATTAATGAAATATAGTAACTGCACATAGGAGACTCTGAAGTACATAAACATCACTCTCTTGAATAATCTTTAGTACGGCAAGTAACTACCTTCCAGAGCACTTAGAACAGCATCAGTATTCATTCATTATCCTCTCTTGACTGCCCCAGGGTATACAGTACTCATCCAGTGAAGAAGCTCTAATGTTTGCTCCATGCTGTTACATTGATTACAATGAGTCTGACTTGGAAAGTGTGACACTGAGTATAAAATTTTAAAAAAAGATTTTCAAGGGTTAATTAACACTGCCCTGAAATGCAGATTTTTTAAAACAGCAATAAATATACATGTAAACCAAAAATAATTAGAATGGGTTAGGTAAAAAAGTTGTCACTAAATATGATTCATATAAATTTTACAATTGTAGTAGGATATCTACAATCCACCCATATATATATTTGCTGGAGACAGTTTAAAGAAGGACAAATACTTTGGATCAAAAATTAATTTAAAAAATATAAATATAATGGGTGTTTATTTTACAATATAATTTTTGAGCTAGCACAGATACTGGACATCAATTAGTTCAATCACCATCTTACAGACAAAGAAATGAAGGCCCAAGAGTGAAGTTAATTCCCAGAATCATAGACTGAATTAGAAGCAGAGCAAGGATAAGAAATTCTGTCTGTTGACTCCTAATTCATTAAACATATTTTAAACAAAAGTTTTCCAAACTAGAGCTTTTCTCTAATATTTAGTATTCTATGCATATTAGGATTCAATAAGAAATCAGACATAGGTCAATCCATTGCTAAGATCAAAATTTCCTGCAATAAATATAAGATTGAAAATTCAACAAAATTAAATAATATTTAAAAGTCTATATTTTCCAACATGTACAATAAAACATTGACATAATTTTAATTTTAAACTAAAGATATATATCTCATTTGGGATAAAATGAAAATATCTTTATTTCTATAATTCTAAGCAGACTAATACTTTAATGTTTAGAATTAGTTTTTAGCGATGCAAAATTCAACTACTATATTAAAAACATTTTTTTCCCATAGAGATAGTCAGAGATAGATTGTTGTGCTGATGTGACATTCACTTTAAGAGGTAATCTGCTAAAAATAATTTGCTATTCAAATTCTACGTTATATATTGTATTATTGAAAATAAATTTTATCACATCTGTCAGAACTTAGTAGGAACAAACTACTCCATCATAGTACAAAGAAAAAACATAATGTTCTCTAGAAACAATTTATGAAAAAGTCAGATCCATATTTCATATGTGCCACAAAAGCTCATCAGAGTAATAACCCTCCTTCTCCTGGGTGTTATCCTACCATCTGCTGCTCTATTACTTATCTTTATTTTGCAACTAATTAACAGCATAATCTTCTAAATTCAGCAAGTTAATTATCATTATTGTGGTCTTTGCAGCATCATCAGTCCTCATGAAGTCTTGTCTCCCCTCCCCCCAGAGAACATATGAAAATGAAGGAGGTTGGGAGAGAGTCTGCTTCTTTGGAGCAGGCTCATTAGGTGTTTGCTGATTAGCTTGGCATGCAGAGGCAGGTCAGAAGAATTCTGCTGAACATGAGGTTCCATGCAGGGCCTAACTAAGTTAATGTACGTTTCTGAACATTTGCCAAGATGCCCTCTGTCAGCTCTCAGTAGAAACCCCCTGCAGAAAGCCTACTGGCTACCCACTGTGTTTAAAGATATTTCTCAGTTTGTCACACGAGTCTTAAAGGAATGATTCTGGAGAATACCACTTAGGTAGCTTACCACATCTTAAACAAAACTCCTAGATGATTAACATTTAGAAGATTTACTTTTTTATTACAAATATTACATAAGAAAATTGTTCTATCAGAAGAATAACAAAGATAGCAAATAGCTATGGTTTACGTGTTTACTGGCAAACAAAATCCCTATACTTAAATTTGGTAAGATACAATGTAATTTTGTAGAAAATAGGTCCTATTAATTTTGGTGTAGTTTAATCTTATATCTGTGGCCACCCACCTACATTTTTTTTACCACTCTTACTTCTCCAAAGTTTTATTTTAGAGACCTTAAAATAAATTTTAAAAAGCGCTTGCTCTGAAGACATTGCTTTAGTAGAAAAGGAGGACCTCATGTCAATATTTATAGTAGACACAAACACAATGCATAATATCTTCCTATAAGCACTAGGCTTCTGAAAATCAGGGCCCCACAAAAGCATCCTTAACTACCTTAGAATATAAATACTCTTCTCTTCAGCCACATGGGCTACTCATTTTATGTGTTCCAATGCTGCTGTTTATCTTACATTATTTTTAAGCCACAGATCATTTTAGTAGAATCAGCACTGCTATAGTATTTATAATGTCATTCACAGATTGTGACCACAAAGGTAAAATGAATCCTAAAGAGACATGCAGAACCAAACAGAGAGGATGCTCTATGTATTTTCAGAGATCTGAAAAAAACAACAAAACAAAATCCAACTGAAGTACTGAAAGAAGAAATTATAAGTTTTATTACGAGGCTGGAGACTGGTGAACAGTCAGGAAAATTAATTATGAAATGTATAGGAGAAGTGACTGGGAACCACTCATTTGGAAAGCATGGATTTGGAGTTCTATCACTGATGGAGGAAAAAATCAAGTCCCATGACCACTTACTTGGTCATTGAGAAATTTTGAATATTCTGTGTACTGGGATATGAACCTAGTTTCGATTTTCTTCAGTTGGGATCATCATTTCTTCATTTGGTAAGTCTTTTTATTTTTTTAAAAATATATTTTATTGATTTTTTACAGAGAGGAAGGGAGAGAGAATAGAGAGTTAGAAACATGGATGAGAGAGAAACATTGATCAGCTGCCTCCTGCACATCTCCTACTGGGGATGTGCCCGCAACCCAGGTACATGCCCTTGACCGGAATCGAACCTGGGACCCTTCAGTCCTCAGGCCGAGGCTCTATCCACTGAGCCAAACCGGTTTCGGCGGTAAGTCTTTTTAGTTTTAGCTCTCTGAAGCTTAAAAAAATAAATCTATGACACAAACATTTTAATTCAAATTTAGAAAAAATCTGTACCTATTTGGTATTTTATGTTCTAAAAGTACCTAAAATAACAGAGTATCCTTGGATTTCAACTTAAAATGGTTAAGATTGATTAATTCCTGTGATTTTAGTTAAAGAGCTAAAATAATCTTATTAAGCCTCTAAATCAATCATACAACAGTATTTTCAAAAACCATGCCTCTTTGGTTATTATATGCATATCTGCATAATCCATGGGCAAGACAATAACGTGGTGAAGGGGGGGCGGGAGGGCAGGAACTGGGTGGAGGCAAGCAATGGAGAAAAATGGGGAACATCTGTAATACTCTCAACAATGAAGATTAAAAACATAAAAACCATGTCTTATTCTATCTGTTAAGTTTAATTAAATTTAAAGGTTATCAAGTACTTGGAAAAGTTTGTTAGACAAACTTTACCCATAGAGAAAATGGGATATATTAAGTTATAAAGTTTAATAAAGATGTTTAACATTATGTTTTAAACTCTTTAAAAGTAATAATTATATAATTAGATTTGTAAATTGGTCTTGAGAACTTATAAAAGAACTAAATTTTAAACTTTAATAAATCTGGTATTATTTTTAAAAAGCAGTCCCTGAAAAAATATTTTTTGTGCACAAAAGTCACCATCAAGGGAATAAGAAAAATCAAAAACAAAAAACATGTAATTGATAGGATAAAATCCTGTCAGTACCTGTTGAAAAACATAATGGCCTTCTTAAAGGTAAGAAGGTAAGACTTTCTTTTTTATATACAGGTTTTTCTTTTCAGAGAGAGAGGAAAGGAAAGGGAGAGAAATATCGAGGTGAGAGAGAAACATTGATTGGCTGCCTCCTGCATGCCCCCTAATGGGTATTGAACCTGCTATCCAGGCATGTGCCCTGACCATGAATTGAACTGACGACCTTTTGGTGCACTGGACAATGCTCAACCAACTGATCCACACAGGCCAGGGCAGCTAAGACTTTCTTGGCTCTCTTGATGATCACAGATAACATTTGCATAAATAAGTAAATAAATGAATAAATAAATAATCTCAAAATGTCAGATTACATCTGAATTTCTTGATATGCAAGAAATATTTGTTAAATAAATAACGATCAACAGAAATAACTGTTAAATGAGACTGAAGCAAAATATATAAACATGAATTTATAAAAACAAACTATTTCTGGTCAATCCCTAAGGCTGATAGATTCATTTGTCCTTCTAACCATATGTAAGTATAGCTGATGTTGATGATAATGACATACAAGCACTGAAAATTCTTAAACAGATACTGAATGTTTATTCTATGTTACTAAGACAGGGTAAACAGACTAATAATATTTGGTAAAAGTATCAAACGAATAGTGAAGTGTGAGATAAAATAATTTATGTACAATAAAATAAAGGCAATTAATCAGAATTCCTTTAGCATTCCAGGCAATTGATATTTTATTACCAGTACATGTTACCTGAACAGCATGGCAACATCTATTCTTTTCACAAACTAGCCAGAGAGCTATGATATATTAGAAAATGGAAACAAAGGACAAATATATCAAAGTTGGTATGTTACCAAACCACAGTAATTAAAATATAAATAAATAAAACATAGAAAAGCTTCAAAATATTTGGAAATTATAAAATATACTTTTTTTACTTAATCTAATTTTTATTTATAAACAACTAGAGGCCTGATGCATGAAATTCGTGCATGGGTAGGGTCCCTAGGCCTGGCTGGTGATCAGGGAGGATCAGGTTCCCCACCTCCCCACCTCCTCCTTTCTTCACTCCCTCAGCACCCCACTGCCACCACTGGTCGCCCGCCATGTTCCGTGCTGCCTCCTGGTGGTCAGCACACGTCATAACGAGCAATTGAACTCTGGTTCTCCCAGTTGAACTCCCAAGGAGACACTTTGCATATTAGCCATATATATCACCTATTACAGTTATGAAGACTGAGATAACAGCCAGATAAGATCAACTGAGATAATTACCTAGAGAAAGTTGTAAGCCAAATAGATACCTGAGCTTCAAGGGTAGGTAACAAATATTTTCTTCTAAATAATTATTGTTGTTTGTGAACCTTGGAAAATAAAGTCTTGCTTCTCATTCTGCTTCCAATTCCACTTATTCTAATATAGACAAGGAGCGCTATGAAAATGAAAGAGACCTGCGATCCAAAAGCAGATGCTTGCTGATATTATCAAGAAGCTACCAGTTTACACAAAAACTGGGAGTGGAGGTCAGTTCATCCAAAATTAACTAGAGAGGCAGATCAGCAAGTATCTCAGAAAGTCTGTCATATATATCCTCAGGCTAGTCCTTTTTCTCCCTGTCTTTTGAAAAACACTATGGAGTCTTTCTCAACATTTTATTATAAAAATTTTTATACATTTTTTATATACCTAAGATGGAAAAATCATACAATAAACATCTGCATACCCACTGCGACCTACTGACATTTTACTATATTGCTTTATCACACACTGTTCACAAACCTATCTCTCTATCCATCATTCATAAAGCCAACGTATTTTTTGGTGCATTTTAAGTAAGTAGCAAATGTACATATTCAACTAAATATTTAACATTCTTTTGAGGCTGAAATATAGATATAAAAACATGCACAAATTATTAGTGTACCATTCAGTGTTTCCACAAATGTACACACTTGTGTAATCAAAACCATACCCCAGAACCTTCTCTCATGTTCCTTCCCACTATTCTGATATTCTTTCATCATAGATTAGTTTTACCTGCTCTAGAAGTTATATAAATGGATTTATTAAAAATAATGAAATAGAAAAAAAGTGAGAGAAATAATTCTGAAATATATTATTAGAAAAAGGGCTTAAATAGAAATCTAGTTATTAGATAAATACATCTTATACAGGACTATTAAATTCTTCAAAACTTAAAAAAAGAAATGCAGATTGAGATTTCAAGAGAAACCAGAAATCTAGATTTTTCAAGTGGGAATAATTAAAAATTAGTAACAAGTGAAAAGTTTTCACACACAGAGATCAAACAAAATATAACTTTGAACCCAATACGTCCAATATACCTCTAGTTTGTAACCACTGTTCTAGCACATCGTTCTGTTTTCTACTGCCAGAAATTACATAATTTCCTGTCTGTCTCCTTTTCACCACATATCAGTATGCCTGGAGATTAAAAAAATAATCATAATCACCATATGGCATTAATGCTCTAACAAAATTAATAGCAAGTCCTTAATATCATCTAATACCCAGATCATATTAAAATTTCCCCAACTGTCATATGGGACCTTAATAAATATTTGTTAAATAAGTAAATGATAAATGAAGATAAATAACTAAAAGTATACTTCCCAAAGTTTTGAAACAATTTTCTTTATAGTAACAATAGAGTGATTTTGTCAAAAGAGCCTTACTCTTCAAATTTTAAAAAGCAAGTAATTGGTTCAACTAGTATCGTTCTTGTCATACAGATAAAAACAGTAAAACTCCAGAGTGGATATTTACCCAAGAAAAGACATGTTTCTCCATAAATATTTGTACAGAAATGTTCATAGCAGATTAACTCATAATATCTAAACACCAAAAACAACCCAAATGTTCATCAACAGGTGAGTGGATAAACAAACTATGATCTATTTATACAATGAAATATTATTCAGCAATAAAGGGAATGAAATATACAACAATCAGTAAGTCTCAAAAGCACTATGCTGAACACAAGACAGACAAAACAGTAAATACCGTGTAAATCCATTTATACAGTTCACTTTTAAATATCCCATAGCTCAAAGAAGAAATCACAAGGGAAATTAGAAAATGAATAATTAAAATATGGAGTATCAAATTTGTGTGCAGAGAAAAATATAGTTTTAAATGCGTATATTAAAAGGTAGAAAGATTTAAAGCAATAATCTAAGTTTCTACTTTAAGAAGCTAATAAAAGATAAGCAAACTAAACCCAATTAAGTAGGTGAAAGGAAATATTAAAAATAACAGTAGCAATCAATAAGTACAAATAGTGCAGCTGGTGTGCTCAGTGGTTGAGCATATAGGAGGTCACAGTTAGATTCCCAGTCAGGGCACATGGCCAGGTTGTGGGCTCAATCCCCTGTGGGGTGTACAGGAGGCAGTCAATCAACGATTCTCTGTCATTGATGTTTTTCTATCTCTCTCTCCCTCTCTTAAATCAATAAAAATATATTTACAAAAATAATAATACAAATATACTAAGAAAAGGCAAGCTACAGACTAAGAATATATTTGTAAAAATTTTTTCTTTAGTGTATATAGAAAGAATTCATGTAACACAATAAAAGACAAGTAACCCAATCTAAAAATGGGCAAAATATATCACAAAAAAGTCTAGTCAAACTGGAAATGCAAATAAAAACCACAAGATTCTGCTATACGATCATAGAATGTCTACAAGAAAAATGCTAACAAAACCAAATGTTGGAAAAATGTGGGAACAACTGGAATTCCCATACATTGCTTGTGGGAATGTAAATCTCTGGAAAAAGCTCTGGCAGTTTCTCATAAAGTTAAATGAATACCTGTTTACTCTTTGGTAGCTAGACCAAATGAAAATATACAGCCAAAAAAGTTATATAAAAATGTGCATAGTTGTTTCAGTCACAGTAGCTAAACACTAAAAGTCATTAAAGTGCCCATCAACAAGAGAATGAATAAAAAATTGTGGTATATTCTATTCATACAATGGATACTAACTTAGCAATAAAAAGAAGCAAACTGTGATACACTCAACAGCATGGATAAATCTCACAGATGCATGCTGAGATGAACACAATATATATTGATTCCATTTACATGAAGTTCTAGAACTAATTGTTGGTGACAAATATCAGAACAGTTGGGGGAGGTGAACTGATTGGCAAGGAAAATAAACTTTATGGGTAGAGGTTAATGTTCTATACCATAATAAGGATGTTACATGAATGTACTTATCAAAACTGTACAGTTAAAACCGGTTCATTCCATTGTATGTATATTTTACATTGAAAAAGCCTATTAAAAATAATTGAATGGGAGTCGGGAGTGGTCTCTGGTATAGATAAAATACAAATAGTAGTTATATTACTAATAATTGAAGGTGGGTGATGGGTATGTGGGGATTCATTATATTATCCTGTTTAATTCGTCTATGTTTGAAATTTTCCATAATGAAAAGTTTCAAAAAGGAAAGATTAATTTCTGAGTCTTATTTAATTACAGAAGGACAAACATCTATTATCCCAATTAAAATAGGCAATCAGTCTACGGCCATACCACTCTGAACGCGCCCGATCTCATCTAAAATAGGCAATCATCTAAATATAGCTATTTCACATTAGCAAATTTCTAATAAGAAATATTTGGATCATTAAATTTGAGTGGGGCAACCTGTGACTCCCCATGCTATTCTGGGGGCCTTCATCAATGACTGTTTTCCATATATAAATGTGAATGTTACAGCGTTGGTATTTTTTAATATACAAGCACACAAAACACTTTTATTCTTATTAATTTAATTTCCTGGTGACTTAATAGAGAAAGTTATTTAGGGAAGTTCTAAATTTAATAGTTTCTACAAATATGGCCTACTCTTGTAAGTCAAGAGTTGTTTTTTTTTTTAACTTGATTTGCTCCTTTTGAATTAATTTGTAAGAAAGGAAGCCCACTGAATATGTAAAAATATTTTTAGATGTAATGCACAATATGATCTCTTTAGCTCCCATTTCTATTCTCAGTTCTAATAATTTTTTTACTAGTACGATATGTTTAAAGTAAAAATCGTAAATAAAAAAACATTCCCAGTGAAGCTCTTTGGCTACCAAGTAAAGATTCATCTTGGTATTTCCGAAGTTTTGACCTAAACATACTGTATGTGACACATTTCCCTCTCAGATTTTCAAGTTCTCTCATCACAATCAACAACCAGCTAACTGTTGCATTCCTCAACCACCTATTTTAGTTCATTCAGATGGTGTGTAAGTGTTATTGTTAAAAAGTTATCACGTGACAGTTTCAGATTGATTATTTGCACTAATGGAGATTAGCAATAAAAATTTTAAAGCCTTGCAATATAGAATAGTTTTATGTGTATAAATTTGTATAGTTAATATAGTGCTTAACATTGAAGTGAAGCAAATAACAGGTGCCTAGTAACTATCTATTGACTAGAGGCCTGATGTACGAAATTCGTGCAAGGGGCTCGGCCCTCGCAGCTTTGGCTGGCCCTCACAGACCTTCACAGCCTTGGCTGGCCCTCGCAGCTCCGGCTTCATCAGGAAGGTCATTCAGCTGTTCGGTCTAATTAGCATATTAGTTCTTTATTATATGGGATTTCCTAATGATACATTCATTAACTGGTGTTCAGAAGAAACTGTCCTGAAGGATTTTAGACTGTAGAAGGGAGAATCACACTGATTTAAAAAAGATGATGACAACGCATAGAAGAGGCACTGTATTGTATAGCATTTTGGAAAACAAGCCTAGCTGCTGGCTACCCTGCAAGCTGATCGTGGAGGGATAGGAAAGACACTCCATTCTTATTCTGGAATCATGGCATAACCCAAAGGTGAGTGGTGTATATTCTATTCACTTATTTGCTGGCTTATGGGCCCTGTAAGGTCTCTTCCTGAAGCTGTGATGGAAATCCACACTTTCTTTGTGCAAGCTCAAAGAAACTGCTGTCTTCACCCTAACCCCACAAACCACAGTCAGTTTACCATGGTCCTGAGGCCCAGGATTAGGGAACTGGGCAGCTAATAAAATAGACCACACACATACACAGAGTTAGCTCAGTGATGTCACTGAACACACCTAATTGCAGAATAATCCCAAAAAATATTCTTGGGAATATCATCTGAAAGAACAACATGAACTGATACACATTTAAGACTTTCTTAAGTCTTACTACCCTTTGCTTCAAAGGTTCACAACTTAAGTGAGAAGAGAAAACATTTGTTCTCTGCCAAAACCATGATTCAAAATTCTGGCTTTGTTATCCTCCAGGGATTATGACAAAGCCTCTTAGGGAATTCATTTATATATAATATAAAGTAGGATTTAAAGTCATTTTAAGTAAAGACATTAGATGGAATTAAGACATATGAAGGGTAGAATAAAAAAAAAAAAGAAAGGGCAACAACTGCAGGTCTTCTAGCAAGAACACTAGCAAATTTATAGGATATGGGGCTAAGAGAAACCCCAGAAATCTAACTTTAATCTGTCTGTTTTACAGATGAGGAAACTGAGTCCAGAAAAGTTAAAGTGGCCTGGTTAATGGTAATGAATAGCAGGGTTAGGATTAAAATGAAGACACATGTCTCCTGACTCCTAATCTGCCATTCCTTCCTTAAACAACAATAATTTCTCAGTATCTGAAACACAGCTCAAAAATATGATTTTCCTTTACATATTACGTGCAATGGTGACTAATTGTGTACTATTTCAAAATTACTGTCAATACTGTTCTACAAATGTATATCACTGTTTAAAACCACTTATCAGCACTGCGTTCAGATGATTAGACCTAGTTTTTCAGCTGTAATATTAATAGCCTCCACCAGGAGGGCAGTTTGCTTAAAAAAAGATACAGGCAGAAACCAGACAAGAAAAAAAAAAATCTCAAAATCAGCTCAAGAAATGGACAGAATAAAATGTTGTTTACCATTTTTGCTTCTGACTGTACTGGTTGAGGAGAAGAAGGACCTGGAATTCCTGGAACACTAGGCACCATGGTGACTGGTCGAACGAGCTATGAAAAAGATATTAAAAATAATTGCTAGAAAATATATTAAAAATGAGATTTGTACTTTATTTGCACAATGGCTGCTATAATAATTTGAGACTTCAAATCAGAAACTATATCTAAATCCTTATTGATCTTACATCTTGATTTACTTTCAAAAGTTATCAATTTCTAAGACATTTGCTTTGCCAATCTTCATTCAACTTTCACAATTTTTTAAAATCGTTCCTTTTTATAGAAACTCACAGTATTCAAAGTGATTGATGCAAAACTTCTCACATATCTGTCACACTTACATTCTGAGGTGAAAGGAAATGTCAAAACTTGTGACAAATAGGCATGAAAAATAATTTCAACACTGAATTGTGCTTTTCTAAAATATATAAAAATAGCCTAATATATTAATATACTGCATGATAAAAAAAACTAATAACCTCTAATAACCTAGAACAGATTTTTCCATTTTGTTTTTGAACTAGAATCAACACTGAGTGATTAGATATTGTGTAACTAAAGTATACCTCTTTTTCATTTCAGTTTCGTTCATTAGTTACATTTCATAGGATAACACATAATCTCAAATGCAGGGCAAGAATGTTTCCCCTTCAAAAATATCCTCAGAAAAGAGGAAGTAGTCACCTTATATTTAGTCTTTATAAAGTCTCTCAAATAATGAATTTGAAGAGCAAAGTTCTATTTGAAGAGCACAAACATAATCAAGATGATTTCAATCAAAGCTAATCCTGGATACTTTAAATAGCACTTAGAAGAATTAATTAATGAAAATAAATATTTAACATTAATTTCAGTAACATTATGAGGAATATTCTCACCAAAAGTGTTGGATGTTACTGTAAGTAGGCTTTTAAAATTTTTTTTAAAGCTATGCAATAAATGATTATATGGTACTAATCAGAAATATGTACCTACAAGGTGAAAAAAGAAACTATCTACTTATTATATGAATTAGAAATTGGGGTAAGAATTCCAGAAAGAGAATACTAAATTCAAAAAGTATTATATTGAAATTTCTTAGGTAAAAACGAAAATAATGTGTTTTGAAAAATTGTGCCAGATATCTTAAAAAGTCACTCTAATGATGCAAACTTTAATACTGAAGACACATTTGTAGAGTTTGAATAAAATTGTTTTATGAATGTGAAAATAGGAAAAAAAGCATTATTTCTAACTTACATAATTCTAAAGAATGTGCTTTTAAATATTCACTAAATTATTAAATATTATAATTAGATATTTAACTACTATCTATGTCTTTTAAATTTTATATAATTAACATGCCCCTCAAACAACTTTATTTTTATTTTCCCATTAGAAAAGTGAGGGACTAACTACTGTTTTAGACTGTTTAGATTTTCACATACTTGAACTGCAAAAATAATTCTATAAACCCAACTTGACCATAAAATTCACAGAGTGTTTTTATAAAAAATTTCTACAATATCTGAAATACCATGGAGTTACCTGACAAGTGTTCTAGTATAAATATCCTCTTAAAGAATAGAAATCTGTGTTAATATTTGAATTCTACAAATCTAAGTCAAATTAAAATGGGTTGACTAGGAATAATGTTCTCAGTATTAAAAATACAAGGAAAACAATTAAGATTTTTGGAGAATAAAAAGATGTTTTCTATCCAATTATGTTTTTCTTGAATGGTACATGTTATCACTATAAATATCAAAGAGGAAATACTACTTGCCACTAATAAATAGTTTGTTGAATTCATTTTCATAACCAATTAAACAGCCCAAAGGGTATTTTCTGATTACAAAGATAAGTTTTGCTATAAAGAAAAATGTAAATAGTCTAAATCTCAAACTTACTGGTACTGCAGCTGGAACATGCACATTAGAACTTGTAATTGATGCAGGAATAGCAACAGGCATGGTTTGTCCATTGGGAAGATGTAATAGAAGCGGAAATGGACCTGGTACAGGACTAAGAAAAACAAAAAAAGGGAAAATAAAAAGAGTATTTTTATTCCTATTACTGCAGCATTAAGAAAAATTTCTAATCAATGCAAAACAAACTGCAAAATTTATTTTTAATTGCATATAAAATGCATAATGCATGTAGCAGTGTGGAAAAAATAACAAGAAAAAATGGAAAAAGTTGAGGATTTACTTAGGACAATCTCCAATATATTAAATAAGAAAAATCCTTATCAGAAAGCTCTTAAGAGCTACCTGTCTAAAAGAAATACCATCTAAGTTTTTTTTAAAAAATATATTTTATTGATTTTTTACAGAGAGGAAGGGAGAGAGATAGAGAGTCAGAAACATCGATGAGAGAGAAACATCGATCAGCCGCCTCCTGCACATCCCCCACTGGGGA
>NW_006288615.1:15242671-15247845 GCF_000327345.1 Myotis davidii | reverse complement strand
ACACACACGTATGTGTGTGTGTGTGTGTGTATATGTGTGTATATATATATGTATATATATATATATATGACGACACAAGTACTTTTTCTAAAAATCAAAGCATGCAGAATATGACAAACACAAAACTAAGGTCACAATTCAAACTATAAAACAATAAAAGCTTAATTCATAAAAAGGTCAATGATTGGCCCAAATCACTTACACAATTGGCCTATTGGAGGATGGTGCCTGGGTGATTACAGTACTTGAGGTTGGTGAAGGTACTGCCTGCTGAATAATTACACTTGAGTCAGAACTTGTAAGCAGCACATTGGGAACTTGTAATGATGCTGGACGAACAATAGCTGATGTTGGCTGTGCAGTTTGTGCCAATGGTACTTCCTATTTAATAATGAGATAGAGAAAGAGTGGAATTTAAAAATGCAAGTCAATTTATGTACCTTAATGAACAGAAAATAACACATTTTGAAAAGTGTCCACAGGATGATACTTAATACCCCCAAAAATAAGTATCTAAAGTTAATTACAAGAAAATTTTAGAAGCAGCAATAAAGTTTCAAATGCAATGTTCGTATTTTAGTTTAAAAACATCTGAATGGTATTATCAGTACAACTTGTTTTCCTATCAATCCAGAAGTAAGTCAGGCTGAGTAACTTGGCTATGATTCCATGAGAATTTTAGTAAAAGATAAAAATACAGCCCAGCTGCTATGGCTCAGTGGGTGAGCATCGATCGATGAACCAGGAGGTCACAGTTCAATTCTCAGTCAGGGCACATGCTCAGGTTACAGGCTCAATCCCCAGTGGGATGTACAGAAGGCAGCCAATCAATGATTCTTTGTCATCACTCATGTTCCTATCTCTCTCTCCCTCTCCCTTCCTCTCTAAAATCAATAAAAATATATTTAAAAAAATACAAAGTGTTCTCAGGAATCACAGAACTTAAAATCCAGAAGAGATTGCTTAGCTCTACTCTATCACTATACTATAAAAAGAGGAAAGAGGCCTTGGTCATTGTGGCTCGGTTGGTTGGAGTGTTATCCCATACGCCAAAGATTGTGATCCCCAGTCAGGGCACATACAGGAGGCAACTGACTAATGTTTCTCTCTCACATCAATGTATCTCTTACTCTCCCTTCCTCTCTCTAAAATCAATTTTAAAAAAAGAAGAAGAGGTCTAGGGAGACTGTTATAAGCTTACACATATCCAATAATAGAAATATTTTTTTTAATTTAAAGCAATGCAAATGTTTATACATTATCAATGATTTCTCAGTATCCAATGGTCAAGTAATATTGATACCTTGAATATAAAATACATAATTACATAATTATGTGAGTTAGCCAGGACCTTACAGGTGGTCTTTTCCCCAGTTTTACAGATTAGGAAACAAAGAGATTAAGGGCCTTATCCAGAACTCCTTAACTAGCTAGTTAGTATAAAAACTGGGTCAACTGTGTACTTTGAATTGGCTTTTATGTTGCTACTTACTAAAAAACTTAAGAATGAGTAACTATTCCCATAACCCTTTAAAAGCCTAAATAACGTTTGTCCCATTTTTCATAGAAAGATAAACTAATACTATTAGAAATTCACCTATTCAACAAGTTTAATAATATACAACATGCTCTCAAGGACCAGTCATAAGAAGAGACAGACAATAAACAAGTAAAACAAAAAGAATTTCAGATTGAAATATGCTGTAGAGTAAAAGTACAACATGATATAAATAATGAAAGATTAACTTGAAGAAGGTTGGAGTTGGCTATTTTAGATAGTACAGTGAAGTAAAGTGAACTTCTTTGAAAAAAATGGTTATTTGAATTGACACCGAAAGGATTAGGAGATCATTATAATGAGAAGGAAGCAACACTATGAGTAATGTGTTTGAGGCAGGGAAAAGCTTGCAATTTTTGCTAAAGACACCAGGAGAGTGGCATGAGGTGAGGTTGGATGGGCAGACAAACCCAGATCAATGAGGGCTATGGAAGGAGTGTGAGTTACCTTAAATGCAATGGCAAACCGCTGAAGGATTTCAAGCAGGGAAGTGACAATGTATTAAGATGGCTTGAACTAAAGTGGTGACAGTGAAGACAGAAGATGATAGAAGGATATACTCAGGAAGTAGGTCTGATAAGATTGGCTGCTTCCTTCAGTGAGAAGGAAAAGAAAAATAATTAAGGATTCTTGGCTTGAGAAACTAGATGGATTAGGAGAAAATATCCTGATAGGACAAACTGTGGAAAGAATCAAGAGCTCTAATTTAGACATACTAAGT
Organism: Myotis davidii; assembly: GCF_000327345.1. Classification (NCBI taxonomy): domain Eukaryota; kingdom Metazoa; phylum Chordata; class Mammalia; order Chiroptera; family Vespertilionidae; genus Myotis; species Myotis davidii. The sequence continues at coordinate 15,245,566 of NW_006288615.1, read as the reverse complement.
TTAAGATGAGAGCCAGGTGGTTCAAGTTACTAGGCTATTCAAGGTTCAGAAGTGAGGCCCTAAAACACCTACTACAGGCCTGCACTGAAACAGTATCATCATCATCTTAGTGCTGATACCGAAGATGCATTGCTGAGAATGAGTAACTATGCCCATAACCCTTAAAAGCCAAAAAATAACCTTTGTTCAATATTCATTGTAAAGATTCTTAATTAAGCTGTCACTGTATATAAGTAGTTAAAAATAAAATAGCAAAACTCAGAAAATTTAAGTTAAATTTATAAATTTATATATCCTTTAAAAAGTAAGTTTTATCTAAAGTGACTGCTGTTCTCCCTTATAAATTTTGTGTGTAATAAAAAGCTAATTATCTATAAAGTTAGAATCTTCTTTCCTTGAAATTTCTGATTATTCATAGGCTTTCACATATAACCTGACACTAAATTATGTACAATTTATTCGTTATGTAGATCAAATATTAATCCTTACTTGGGAAGCTAATTTTCCACTTAGTATGTGTTTCTACCATAAATACAAATTTCTAACCTTTTCATCACCGGTGGTAGACTCTGGGTGAGGTAAAGGACTATCTTGGTGAGTTGTTTCTACAACAGATGGTTCCTCAATTTTGCTTCTTATGATGGGTGTTGCAAGAGGGGATAAATCTAGAGGCATCTAAGATAAACATAAAATTAGAGAAAATATTAGGAGTTAAAAATAAAGCCAATCAGTGTATCTAAAATAAAAAGAAATATAAACTTTAATTGTAGTTCTGTGAGAAGTACTCTTCAATATCATAGTGAACAACATACTTTTTTAATGTCATCTTCTGAGGCTTTCTTGAATTCATTCTCAAATGGACTTGCCAACTCATTAAACAAACCCACTTCTTCACAGTTTTTCAAGAATCTTGTTGGTGTTGGGGTCTGATCTGAAATAAATGTCAAGAAGCAATCATATAGATTTAAATATCATAAAGAACTCTAAAATACACCTAACAAATTAACAAATTAGCAGGACTGCTCCAGTCAGCTGTTACTTTTCTCTTTGGAAAGTCCTTTTCCTTTAAAGCAAACAAAATTTGGTTAACTTTTTGTTGCAGTTCAAGATATTTCCTCCAAGTTTATGAACCATGAAAGAAATCCTTCTTGTTCCTTAGTCCATACCTTCTGAGTAGAGTGACATACACATCCTCTACTCAGAGATCAACTATCATCATTAGTCAACATTAGATTTTTTAAAATTTACATTAAAATTATGTTTAAAATACATGCAGTTTTGGGAAAACTAGACAAGAGCATGTATATACACTCAACTTGACCCTTCCACTAGTGCTCATAATCTATTATGAAAGCATGCTTAACATAAAACAATCTTTAGCAGGTAAATCAAAATACTACAAGAAAAAAAAGGTTAAAATAAGAGCCCTAAAACAAAAACAAACTAAAATAAAACCCTCCTTATTACTACCTATTGAAGCCAATTTTCTATTTTAATGCATTTTTCAAGCTTGTACGAGGAGTTAGCTATGGAAGAGTTCCATATCTATGGAATTCTCTAGCACAATTTCTAGGACAGTAGAGGACTTCAACTTTACATTTTAAAAACTTGAAATATTTTCACTATATTTGAACACTACTCATGCTAGTGCATTAACTCATGTACTACCTTACATGAGTTATACATGTACGTATTGGTTACAGAACAAATGACTGTTAAGGTCCACATGTACTAAAAAAAAGTAAATTTATGAATTTTGCCTATTAAATCTTATTATTCTCAAGGCTATTTATTCAGATAGATCAGAGTTGGTAGTACATTGAAATTCTAGTCACCTTTTACATCTTTTAGGGCATCAATTTTATATGTTATATCAGCAATCTAGCCTAAGCAAAATAAAAGTATAAGATGACTCCTAGTTTAAGCTAAAATATTAATAAAATCTTTTGTGAAATTAATATTCACAGATTTGTTAATTACTGTGTCTCCAAAATGGGCATTACTTACTCTTTTATCATTGCCCCCACACATATACTAACATGACATTAGAGTACTAATGTTTACTATATATAAATAGTTAGCATTAAAATGACTTACTTGTCATATTACACATAATGTAGGCCTATCTCAGATATTATTATTATCAGAATTACTAAAGAACTCTATTGTGTCATCCTTTTACCTATTAGTCAGTCTGCAACTTATATACCCTCACCCCCAAAAAGATTTCTAAAATCATATTATATAAGGACCCAGCATACATGCATCAGCTTAGGTCTAACATGACTGAATCTGTAAATTGAATATAAATTTGAGTCTTCTGTTCACACTTAAAGGGTTTATCTATCTAAGCTCAACGGAAGGCTCCTAATTTGTGTTAAAGAGAGAGAAATGTCTTAAAAATAAAATGTATATGCATAAATCACATTCATCAGTGATTACTGGAATGATCAGGCTTGAGAAAAGTCAACACAGGCACAATTGTTTAAACATGCAGATGGCTTATGACTGTTGATCATCAAATATATAGTACATACAACATGCATTCTATTTACATAGTAATGCTAAATTACTCACCTTCACATAAGTAAAAAAATGGTCAAGTACTGTGTCTGAATGTGTTCTATTTTTTTTTTATTGTACTAAATGCAGATAGAAAAGTAGTTTTTAGAAAGCAATCTCAAACACTTTTGAGTTAAAGTTACAAAGAGAGATATTGCTCTAAGACAGTTAGTTTTAGAGAGGCAAAGACTTTTATACCTAGGAGAGTGACCCTTCCAGGTTGTTCGTGTTATACTGCTTATCTGACTGTTTTCTGGTTCCAGCTTATAATATCTGATATATGACACTCTACAGAAAAGCACACCTCACTCTTTTTAGCTTCCTTTTACTTGT
>NW_006288615.1:15235143-15242621 GCF_000327345.1 Myotis davidii | reverse complement strand
TCCCTACATTTTTCATAAATAAATTATTTTGATAATTTACCAAATTTTTGTTACCTCTAATTTTTTCATTACAAAAATTTTGATGCTGAAAGTACTAGAAGAACCACCTAATAATATTTGCCTCATTATTGCTCCAAAGATTGCATATGTAAAATTGATCTCTAGATTTGGGTGATAATTTTAAAGTATTAATAATATTCAGTATTTAGATATAAATACAGATTTACAAAGAGTATAACCTAAGCTTCATAGTGTTATTTTGAATATGATATGTGAATCTGTGGTTATGATACTAAAAGTCTGAAATTTATATAAATATATTAGACTTCATATAAACATTTTATCACAATACTTAAAAAATATGTAAAATATGATAAAATTACTCATATTATGTGTGTGTACACATACACAGATGTGTGCTTATATATATTTAAGTACCAACTTAAATAGGAGCAACTAACACAGCATGGAGGACAATAAACCAATGTATATTCTCTTTTCACATATTGTGAAAGATAATCATCTGCTTAGGTGATACTGTATGTTCACAGGATCAACATACAAAAACGACTGAATTTAGGAGAGTATTCAGCGTTATTTTACTAACATGGATGTTTAGTCCAAGGAAATAGAAACAAAAATCCTAATAAACAAGTCGGCTAAGTGCTCTTTCTCCAACAGGAAGAGTGTGATCATTTTCTATCTTCACACAGCACTGTAGATCAGGTGTGAACGGCTAAAAGAAACAATAACTAAACATTACATTAGTTCAATTGTCTATTAAATGTAAACTTTTGGAAAGGGAATGAATGCTCCCAGGTGTCTAATTAACTTTCACAAAATTGACATTGAAATCTACATTTGAAAACCATACAAGAAGTGAAATGAATGGTCAGAAGGAAACATGGATATGTAATGGGTAAAATACATGTTGCCAACATTTACTGCAAATGAAGTCATTGGAATATCACCAGACTATATTATTTACAGAGAATACACAAAAATTGTGCACATTCCAGGTGAAATATGTATATAAGCTATTAATAAAAGCATATACTAACCAGCCACAATGACACTGTCATTACGTGCTGGACCAAATTTCAGTGTCATCTCATGTTTATGTTTATGGACAGCCAAATGATCCTCGTTGGTAAAACGCTGTGGCAAAAAGTTTTAAAATATAGTTAAGATTTTCAATTTGATCAAATAAGTAAAATAAGGAAATTCATTTCCACAACATGTAAAACCACCATTAACAATGAAATAGCAGTCTGTTAACTATAAAAGAATCTATTGTTAGTATAGGTAAACATACTAGATTTCAAGTAATCATAGAGAAACCCATTACCCAAGAATAAGCAATGCTGATATATTACTAGGTCTCACAGTTCACTTGAGAGCATATAAAAACAAAACCTGAGGCAAAAAAACTTTATATAAATGTCATTGGACATTAAAAATAGACCATTATTAATTTCTGCCACATCACAATAAAATATATGCTCCGTGATACAATGACTTTTGAAAAAAGTACTGTATTTACATAGACTTCAGGTTACTTACCACTTTTAAAATGAGAATTTTCTTATAAAAATATTACACCTGGATGATTTAAGAAGTAAATCAGGTTCTTTATGTTACCACATATAAAAAGAATGCCTCTGTCACAATTCAGTGAAGAAATAGCAACCAGTGTAATAATAGTTAATTTTAAAATAAAAAAATTTTACTTAAAATATTGATTTTTCCCCCACCACAGTTCTTAAAAGTGAAGCAAAATTATTTTTAAAGCTACATTTAACTTTGATAGGCCCTGCATGCCAAAGGCAACATTAATGATTACAACATAATAAATGCATAATTTAAATATCTCCTGAATGTCTGGACATCAACCTTTATGAAGATACTCTTTACTAAGTAATTCTTATAACTGAAAATTGGGAGCACTTACTCTTTGTTATTTCAGAGCAATAACTATAAAATGCCAAGTTAAGAGATCTAAACTCACTCCCTATGTCCCTACAAATGGGGGTGTTAAAATGGTAATATTTGAATTTAGTTCCCAACCAGAGGTTGGCAAACTGCGGCTCGCGAGCCACATGCAGCTCTTTGGCCCCTTGAGTGTGGCTCTTCCACAAAATTTGGTGGCTCGCGAACTGCAGTTTGCCGACCACTGCCCTAAACCATCAAATTGGATTCCTTCTCTTGTGAAATCTGTTGCATCTGAGCACTCACCTTCAATGGAACCATAAGCAGGTTCTGAACAGGGGTCATATAAAATGTACACAATGTAAAAGAATGAAACATTTCTTACCATTATGCTCTTTATTCTAAAGTTTTCTAATTATTCTAAAAGTATGACACTGAGTATCTACCTGTATCATCCTCAAACCAACCAGATCCTCACTCTGTAGATGATAATCTCTCTCATTAATGCCCATTATGCTCTGCATAATGCCTTGGTTATAGTACCTATCAATATTATACTGATTATTTTGTATGCCTGTCCATTTAAGTAGTCTGAGCTATTTGAGCTCCCCCAAAGTTAACATACGGTATTTAATAAATGTTCAAAAGAATGAGCTCCTTACAATTAAACAGCTAAATCTTCAGGCCCAGTCTAAAGAAGAAACAAAAATAAACCACCAAAACCACAGATGTTCAGTGAAGTCAACTAAGCTTTTATTTAATTTGGCCATATTTTGCTATCATATTAAGTATGGTTTACCACTCAGTCTTTAGGTTACTGTATATACCAAAAGAAAAATGTCTATTATTATATGACCCCTTTTCAGAACCTGTTTATGGTCCTATCGAAGGTGAGTGTTCAGATGCAACAGTACCCCTATCCCTTAATGTATTCATTTGTTCACTCTTCAAACATTTACTAAGCAGCAACTATAAGCACTGGGACCATAACCCAGTTTTCCCCACTCAAGTGCTATTTTCATATGCTTTACATTTTAAGAATCTCTTGTAAATTTGGAGAATTGACAGACTATTGAATAACAAAGCTCTTGGAGAATGACATATCTGCAGTATACTGGCATTATTTCATTGCTTTTAACTTTGCATTACATGTTTAAAAGTACATGTCTTATATTTCACACTAAATGTATCTTAAAGCGAAATTCATTTTGTTACAAATAACCTAACAATGTGACTTCCTCACGGAAGAGAATCAGTAAACATTTGTAAGTGAATGTATTTTGGTAGACAGAGATCTTAGATTTCAAAACAGCAAAGTCAGCATAATTAATACATAAGAACTTGGAAAATTACCTCCAAGGAATTTTATTCTACCAATATCTTCTGCTTGGATTGCTTGACCACAAATATTCAAATCAAAGACCAACTACATATAGAATAAATAACATTACATTTTGTACGAAACATGAGAAAATGGCACCAAGATGGATCCTAAGTGAAAAGTAGCAGCTAAAAAGACCCTAAAAAACATTTTGGATCATATTAATACTAAAAGGGGAAATGAAAGAAATATGAATGTTCAATCTCCAGATCAAATTTACCTAAATGCTATTTATAGTGAACTGTTGATCATATGATGATATCACTTATATACATGGATAAAATACTCTAAAGTTGGCAGTTGATACAGGTGAGTTTAACTTGGGTTGTCATATACGAAAATTTATTTACCTCTAACAAGAAACTTAAAGACAGCGGCAAAAGGCAATCTTGTCAAAAGGTGGTCACCAATAGGCTTGGGGGGAGAGGGGGAGGGACAGAAGAGGGCAATGGGGGGAAAAAGGGACATATGTAATATTTTCAACAATAAGATTTCTTTAAAAAAAAAAAAGATAGTCACCAAGAGAAGATACATAACAGGGTTGGGCAAAAGTAGGTTTGCAGTTGAAGAGTACACAAAACATAGGATTTATTCTTTTTATTTCCCTATATATATATACACATATATGAATAAATAAAATGCATCTTTTCAATAAATACTTATTGAAGTAGCTACTACATGCTAAAATAAATTTTTTGCAAAATCTGTTTGAATTGCTTTCCCAGGCAAATTTTAAAAATTTATTCTAAAAATATGTATTGAATAAAATTGTAACGATACTGCTAGCAATAACAACATATTGAGAACACAAGAGCACAAATTCAATGCGAAATGGGCACAGTATTGTCGTAAACAAAACTTCGAGCATATAGCTGAATAAACAATGAGAAAAGCAGTCAAGAAAGGTAGGACAGGATAATCATCTTTCTTAAAAGGTTAAGAAAGGAAGGGCAACCTGATATATTGAAGGGATGTGAATCAGATGCTTTTATAATAAAGCAATATAAGCTCTGATATATAGAGAAATCTGTTATTCCAAGGCATGAACACTTGAACACACTCACTAGATTAACTTCCAAGAAATCAGTCATTCTGCATTTAATTCACACACATGACATAGATTATTATTCCTATTTAACAGATAAATAGGTACAACTAAGTTATAAAGCCACCAGGATAATACCCGTTAAAGTTTTGATTTCCTAGGAAATATTATTTGAATCTAAAGAGAGACTATGCCAGGGGTGGGCAAACTTTTTGACTCGAGGGCCACAATGGGTTCTTAAACTGGACCGGAGGGCCGGAACAAAAGCATGGATGGAGTGTTTGTATGAACTAATATAATTTCAAAGTAAACATCATTACATAAAAGGGTACAGTCTTTTTTTTTCAGTAGTTTTATTCATTTCATCTGGGCCGTAGTTTGCCCATGGCTGGACTATTCCATTTCTGTTCTTAGAAAGATTTAACAAATGGATGTTGCTAACATTAGCCAGGTTACATTTTTTTTAATCCTCATCCAAGGATATGTTTTTTAAATTGATTTTAGAGAGGAACAGAGAAAAAGAAACATCCATCAGTTGCCTCCTCCAAGCGCCTGGAATGGGGATTGAACCCGCAACCTATGTGCCCTGACCAGAAATCAAACCTGTAACCTTTTGGTGTATGGGATGACACTCCAACCAACTGAGCAACCATGGCAGCCAGGTTACTATTTTGATCAGTAACAGTTATATTATTGTAACATCATGATTATTTTAAATCCCTTAGGGAATAAATACAGGCACACACACACAAAAGAAGTAATAATACCCCAAACTGGAGTGTTCATGATAAAGCCAGTGCTTAAATAAACTATAAGAATAAAAATTGGCTTAGCTTTTAAAAACAATATGGCAAAATGTATGAAGAACCTCAAAACTGTATATACATTTTGACCAAGTAATCTATTTTTAAGAATGTATTTTGAGAAATTAGAGATGCATATAAAGGATTTCATCACACTGTTGCTTATAATACTAGAATTATAAAACTATATATAATTATGTTATACTATATATACTCATAAAATTGTATTTTATGTAATTATATGAAAATCATACAAATTTTATAAGTTATAAAATTACAAAAGTCTATAATAGAGGAATGAGTAAATTCATTATGGGACATGCTCTGGCAATAGAATAGGACACAGCAGCTTAAACCCATGTTTTCAATTAACACACAAAATGCTTATGATACATGCAATGTAATCTGCATACTGATAAATATACAACTATGTAAATGCAGTAAGATCCCAATTTTGTTTTAAAAAATAAAAGGGGAGAAGGACTTATGAAATGCTCCTAATGTTAACAAAGTCTTCTCTAGATTTTATTTTGCCATTTTAAGCCTGTCAACATTTTCTGCGAAACTTTTGTTATTAAGAGGAAATAAAAACTATGTTAATTGAAAGATAACAAATACAAAGAACTGTATTTAAATATACCTTGAGGCCTGAACATTCTATTTATGGACAGAACACAAGGATAGGATTGGGTACAAACTTATTTCCAATACTTCCTGGTTTTGTGACTCAGAGAAATGAGGCCATAACCAACCATTTCATAGAGTTGTTGGGAGCATTAAGTGACAATCCACATTACCTTCTTAGCACAGTGGCTAGCTAAGTTAAAAATATTGTTTTTATTGTTTTGAAAACTATTATATGAACCTTTAATTTCTCAAATACTATTTGAAACAAGTTGGGCACAGATAAATAATAGGTATGGTATACCCCTAACTAAGAAACCAACACTGATACATTACTGACAACTAAATTCCAGACGTTGAAAACTTTGTTTTCAACTTTAAAAACATTACAGCAGGTCCTTGAATGGTCTTTCATTCATTTTTGCCTATGATTGTTAGATGTCATTTCACTTAAAGTTACAGAATCTACTAACAATATTAAGTGAGGACTTATTGTAACCAGATTCAGGTTCCAAATGACTTATTGCTAAGCCCCCAAATGAAAAATCATCTCTGAAAACCATGAAAAGGACTGCTAACTGTCCCTCAATCTCTATTACTCAAAATTTCCCCAAAGGAACTTCCCAATTTTAGTTGAGTACCTGGCTGCCCAGAAAAAGACCTCATTTTCTAGCTCCCTTTGCAATGAGGTGGCCATGTGATTGAGTTCTTGCCAAACGAAATAAATGAAAATTATACACATTATTTCCAGTTAATGTTAATAAAATGGTGAGTGTGTGTGCTCTGTTTCCCCTTCTCCCTCCTTATTATAGAATGTGAACCTGATGGCAGGAGCTGGGCCAGCCATCTTGGACCTAAAAATGGAATCCACATGTTGAGGATAGCAGTGATCCTGCCCTGGAACTCCTACTTCTGGGCTGTTACATAAAAAACAAACTGGCATCAGCTCAGAGAAACCAAGATGGCGGCATAGGTTAACGCCAGAGATTGCTGCCTCGAACAACCAATTCAAATTACACCTAAAAGACGGAACGGATATCATCCAGAACCACAGGAGGGCTGGCTGAGTGGAAATTCTGCAACTAGGAGTAAAGAGGATATCATACCCAGACTCAGAGGAGGCGCAGTGCTGAAGTGAAATTCTCAGGTGTGTGCGCGCGGAGCGGGCTGGCGGCGCGGAGGGCGCGGTTGTTGTTTACAATCGGGAGGAAGCTTCAGACTCTTAGCTCCAGATCTGGGCGAGTCTCTAGGGACTCAGACTCAAACGGGAGAAGCGGGACTGTCTCGCCTTGATCGGAACTCGAGGGCAGCTTTCTCTCCGAGGTTTGCAGCAGTTGCTGGGACTCTGTGAGGCAGAGTCCCTAGGGACGGAACTGACAGCAGTCATAACTGCTCGCTCCGCCTGCCCTGTAGATCCCCAGGGACCCGCCCCGCCCAAGCCCTGTGCAGAGCCATTTGCCGGATAGCCTGAGGCAAATGCTAGATTAGCACCACCGTAGAGATCCAGCACAGAAGTTTTCCCACTGCACACACAGCTGATTCTCACTGCCAATTGGCCTGGAGGTCAATTCCTTCCAGTGATACCTACAACGATCAAGGCATAACTACAACAAGACTGTGCACAAAGCCCACAAGGGGGTGCACCAAGAGTGTCCACCTCAGGTAACTGGGGAGGCTGAGCCACTGGGCCCTATCG
>NW_006288615.1:15219428-15234623 GCF_000327345.1 Myotis davidii | reverse complement strand
CACGGATAAGAAAAAGCTAAAGGAGTTCATCACCACCAAACGAGCATTATATGAAATGCTGAAAGGTATTCTTTAAGAAGAGGAAGAAGAAAAAGGAACTCTCACCCTTTGCCACAGCATGAATGGAACTGGAGAGCAGATAAATACCACATGATCCCACTCATTTGTGGAAATATAAGGAACAACATAAACTGATGAACAAGGACTGATCCAGAGACGGAGAGGCATTGATTGGACTGTCGGGCTTTGGAGGGAGGGTAGGGAAGGGTGGGGGTAAGGGGGAAAGAGCAACCAAAGGACATACATGCAGGCATAGAGGCCTAACCAATGGACAGGGACAACGGGGAGGGGGGTTGAAGGAGCGGGGGCGGGGGGGATGTGGTGACAGGGACACATATGTAATATCTTAATCAATAAAAAACATATTAAAAAAATAAATAAAAAACAAACTGTTCAAGCTATTGTTAGATTGACTTTTTGACCTAATTAGCATCCTTAGTAATATAAGAGGCTAAAAATTTGCAACCCCTAAGTCTATTTAAAACAGCATGCCATAGCTTCTAAAGGTAATTTTTTGTGTGTAATGGAATAAACAGAAGTGTAATTGTTTTTTATGGTGACTATATTGAAGGAAATATGTCTGTATGCTTTCTTTTCTCTATTCAAACCTTCCAAACCTCTATCCTGCCCTTTTAACTTTCAGTTACTACAGAATAACTGCCCATGGTCTATTTAAGGCCAGTCTCTTTACTTGAGCACCAGATCCCATCCTTTCTTTTACCTACTTAAGGACTCCAATCCTGTAACAGTCTCTCTCTCTGCAGGGTCAAATATGCTGTGATATTCCTATTATACAATGCAAAACAAATAAGCTCCATCTTCAATCCTTCTCCAGCTATATTTTTCTGTTCCCTTTAAGCTAAACTCCAAGAAAGAGCTGTCTTAGAATGTTTTCCACTTCTGGTTCTCCCCATTTTCTCTTTAACCTACTGCAATCACATTGTTGTCACTGCCACGTCAATGAAACTACTCACCTAATAATCTTCATATTTCTTAACCCCTTCCCCAACAATTTTTTTGTTAAAAACGTTTCTTTTTCAGACTAATTTTTTTATTTTGGTTCTATATAGTATTTTTGATGCTGGTTATGAAAACAGTTTGTAACTCGTCTTCCTATAAACCATATTTTTTTACCATATTTTCTTAGTATACTCGTCGACGACTGAAAAAGAACATTTTGTGAAAACGAGTATACACGTTTCTGCCGGGGAAGGGTTAATCCAATAGTAAATACTGAATTCTCACCTTTTCCTATCAACTATCTGACTACCTTGTTCCCCCACTTTGAAACACTTCTTCTACCTGACTTCCAGGACACAATTTTCTTGTTTGCTGCTTCTCAGCTTTCTATTCTACATCTTCCCTCTCCTCCTCTTTCTGACTTCTAAATACACAGTGTCTTAAAACTTAATTCTTCCCTTTTTCTCTATCTATACTACTTAAATATGGAAGATAAGCAAATATGGAAATTACAGGTTATTAGACAAAATGTATTACAAATCTTGACAATGTAAAAAACAAATTATCAGACATCAAGAAATGAAAGGGGTAGGAAGTATGAATGTTAACTCTTTTCACAATAGAGTCTAAAAACAATTCTAACTCCTTAATATTTTCCTTTTCATAATATTAGAAAGGTCTTTTAAGAAACAATCTCTTATGTTATACATACGCATATATATTCTATTAGCGATAGGTTTCCTTTTGTTCTGCTCAATTTAAGCAAATTTAAATAATACTTTTTATTAAAAAATGGCGTGTATTAGTAAAGAATCAATCACAAGATAACAAACAATTCTTACTATTTTAAGAAAAGAATAGGAGAAGGAATAAGGGGCTTGTTTGAGACTGAGTTTCTAAGAATAATTCCTAGAATAACATAGCAAAACTGGCTCTAGCAACATACTGTGTTTACTATAATCCAGGGTATTACAGAATCATGTTGTGTCTGTTCAATCCACTCCAGCAAAATGGATGACTTGAGTAATACCACCTCTTTGTCCATTTAACTCAGTACCAAGTCCAAGGAGTAAATGTGATATGCCAGAATAAAACACTTTCATACTTATTTTTTATTTATAATTTATCTATTTAAGTAGTCTGTAATTTCACTACACATTGAATTTATTCTTTAATTCTTTAGTACCTGTAGTTATTTTAAGATTAGAATAATTATAATAGCATAAGTTAATAATTTAATAGCCTGTTACAGAACACTGAAATATTTCTGAAACACTGAAGTATTATTTTCTGAAAATGCTTCCACACATGCTCTGTATTAAAGATGTTAGCTTTAAGAACATTAATACATTAGTAATACTCTCAGGTAAATATTAGCTAATTTCATAAGAGTTTAGCAAATAAAATAATTTTCATATATGATCATGTACATCTAATTTCCAATTAGGCAGTTTATAGTGATTTTCAACCAATAATGGTCAAATGAAAATACTTTTAAACCCTAGATTTTGTCCAGGTTTTCATCTTTCCATTATAAGATATAACTTTTTTTCAATATTAGACTGAATTTTTTTAAAACTCAGATAATGCTATTGAGAAAAAGAGGAATTCCTTCCCCAAATTATTCTGGGTTATTTTCTTTAACTCCAAAATTGTACAAAACATTGTAAGAGAATCCTTTTAATGACAACATATACTGTCATCAGTGTTTTAACAAATATAAATACACAAAATGATTTAAAGTAATTTATATATTACCTGGCCACATCCAGGGGCAGTGCATAGAAAGGGTTTGTCATCACTCATATTCCACAGGTCCTTGTCTTGCCTATAGTAAAACATTAAGAGATGGTTAATGTTTTACAGTACAGATTTTTAACTAAAAAATAATTTAAAATGTAATATTTTTTATTTTCACTAAGTTTGTTACCTTTTCTATCCAAATGTGAAATGATACACTTTAGTGACATTCTAACCCTATCTTCTATCTTATTATGAGTAGACAACTATATGTAAACATGCAGATTTTATACTATAGAAGAAAAAGATAGGGCCCGGCCAAGATGGCTCCATTCGCACACCAAAAAGGATGGGGATCTGATTCCACATAAGGGCATAGGTTGTGGGTTTGATCCCTGGTCAGGGTTGGGTATGGGAGGCAACTGCTGGATGTTTCTCCCTCTTCTCTCTCTCTCTCACTCTCTCTCTCTCTCTCTCTCTCTCTCTCTCTCTCTCTCCTCTCTCTCTTCCTCTCTCTAAAATCAATAAACATATCCTTGGATGAGGATTAAAAAAAAAAGGGGGGGTGGGAACCCTGATCTATCAGGCTAAATGTTACCTGTTAAATAGTAAAGTGCAGAAAGGAAGAAATACTGTAGCTAGAAAATCACCACTTTAACCCCTAATAAAATAATATATCCAGGCCAGTGTTTGGCAAACTGCAGCTCGCGAGCCACATGCGGCTCTTTGGCCTCTAGAGTGTGGCTCTTCCACAAAATACCATGTGCGGGTGCGCATGTACAGTGCGATTGAAACTTTGTGGCCCATGTGCAGAAATCGGTATTTTGTGGAAGAGTCACACTCAAGGGGCCAAAGAGCCGCATGTGGCTCGCGAGCCGGTTTGCTGACCATTGATCTAGGCAATTATCATCAATGTCTGATAAAACCATTTTGGAAAAAAGTGATGGGAACTTTATAATGGTTGGATTGGGCTGATAGCACCTAAACTTACTGGTCAGTCTTAAATTAACATACTAAAAGTGGGACAAAAAAAAATTACATGTTTCCTGATATGATGTAATAGAAAACACACAAAATACTCTTAGGGGTAAAAAAGTCAAACTTAATGTAATTAAGCCTCTGTAGATACAGCTATAGGAAATATAGGTGATAGAAAAACATGTTGAACAACACTACCAGGTTGTAATTAGCTAAATTCTATAGGACAAACTACCCAGTCTCATCAATCAATACTAATAAAAGAGTAATATGCTAATTAGACTGGACGTCTTCCAGACAAAGCCTCAGTGACTGCGAGGGCTGGGAATGGCGGCAGCGGCGGGGTGATGCGGGTGGTGCCTTCCACTGATAGGCCTGGTCGCCTGCTGCAGAGGGAGGCCAGACTGCAGCTTAGGCCCACTCCTCACGGGGAGCAGGACTAAGCTGTCAGTAGGACATCCCCTGAGGGCTCCTGGACTGTGAGAGGCGGCAGCCCGGGCTGAGGGACCCCTCACCCCCAGTGCATGAATTTTCGTGCAACAAGCCTCTAGTAGATAAATAAATAACAGGGAACAAAAGAGAGTAGGAAATAGAGGGAATTGTTTTAGGTTAAAAGAGGTTTAATAAACATACTAACAAAATGCAATATGGTGACTTTTTTGGGTCCTGATTTGAACAAAACAACTACAAAAAGACATTTTTGAGTCAAGATTATTTCCTACTTTTAGATTTAGACTTAAAGTTTCCAATTATGCCTTCTATCAACTTGTAGGCTTTTGTTTTGCATTCTTCCCAGAAATTACATATAACAAGTGTATTTGATGCAACGAAAAATTCTGGCCTTTTCAATACTAGCTTGTTAACTCTTCAGAGCAATGCTTCCCAAAGATTTCTGGTAGGAATGACAATAGCTATTATAGAAAAAATGTAAACAAATTTGCCAAACAAATTTGGGAAATGCTGGAGTACTTTCTTTTGGTACGACTTCTCAGAGCCATCAACATGTTCAAATGAAATGATTAAAGGAGCCCCTAGAATATTTTTTCCATATCCATTTGCTATTTGAACCATTTTTTACAAATTATCTCATGGGACCATTATTATTTGTAATCATTTTAAGAGAAATCAGAACCCTAAAATATGTTTATGTTTACCATAGTTAAGTGCATTTAGATGCTCTATTTAATAATTTAAAAACAATAGTATATTCAACTAAACAACACACTAGATAAGTGTTTTCTTATTAATGGAAAAACATTTATCTGGAAACAACCTATGAAAAATTTTATACTCTAAAATATTAAAATGGGTAAAAATATCAAATATTGCATACATACCTGGCAGAATTTACATGTAACTTGAATTTCATAAGTTGAACAACTTATCACGTCCGTTTTTTCATTGCAAGTATACTGAACAAAACAAAACAAAAAAAACCCCAAGTGGTTTTCACTCTTAATAGTACTTAAAGATTTCTTGAAACACTGTAGAAAAAATAATACTCAAATAATGACACTGTTACTGTCATCCAAAAATCCAGTCACTATTAAGAATCTTTACAATACAGTATACTTCTTAAATATGAATACCACCCATGTAAATAACTTAAACATTTATATACTAGTAAATATATATAAGATATATATTAATATATCAAACTCCACCACAAAGAGAGTAAAAGAGAAAGAAACATTTCATTTGACCTTTACAGCTGTGGTTAAAGAGTAGCTTTTAAAAGGGTGAAAAGCCTGACTTCTGAAGTCTGATGAGGAAAATGAGAGCTAGTATTTCAAAGTATTTTAAAAGGCTTTTAATTTTTTAAAATGTAGCTCATGGTGGTGAGGTTCTCAGCCTAATTCATCAAAATCTATCTGTCTCATAATGTATTTGATCTATATAAGCAGTTCTCACTTCCGTAACTTTATAACTTACTTATTTGATATTGTTTTAGGACAAGTGACTTATTGTAACTATCCAGGACAGTGGTCCATTAAAACTCTGCTAATACTATTTCATCTTGCATTCACTGAAATTCCATTTAGTAGGTGAGCAGAGTAACTATATATGCTTATTTAAATAAGCCAATGGTACAGAAAGAAAAATTTATTTTTCATTAATTTTGCTCCTATAGAACCCTAACCCTACCCCTGACCCTAACCCTAACCCTATCCCTATCCCTAACCCTAACCCTATCCCTCCCCCAAACCCAAACCCTAACCCTATCCCTAACCCTAACCCTAACCCTAACCCTAACGCTATCCCTAACCCTAACCCTAACCCTATCCCTAACCCTAACCTTAACCCCTAACCCATAACAAAAAAAAAAAAAAAAAAAAAAATTTGCTCCTATAATTGTGGTAACAAGAATGTCTTGCTCAGAAACAGTGGGTGATTCTTGTAAGAAAATCTGTAAATAGTCACAGTTCTGAGCCTGGAGTCAAGAGTGATGTGGTACAGGAGATAGCAAAAAGAAAGTTTTTTTCCTGGCCCCAGGCAAAATTTGTATCTGGTAAGATTTCAATTTCGTCTTTCACATCCATCTTTACCATGCTGTCTGTGAGAAGAGGGAAAAGAACACTAGAATAAGCCAAAGAAAACCTATAAAAGTTATGCTCTGTCATTACCAGTAGAATGTGGGCTCAGTGAGGGCAAAGAACTTATTTTGGGGTTAACTACCTAAAACAGTGCCTAGCTCATAACATTTACTCATAAAATATAAGGAATGAATACATAGCTGTATGACATGAACAAGACAAATAAGTTTAGTTTACTTTATTACTATATTGCTTTGAAAAACCAAAACAATATTTAAACTTAGTTAAGTTCCAGAAGCATTTAAACATCTTGTATATGCCAAAATACAAAATTTTTTAGAAAAAACAACAACAGCGCTTACATGTGAGAAACTTTTAGTTTAGCAGAAGAAAGAAAAATACAGAAATCTAATTTAAATTCCTTTGGTAAGAATGAGAGTTAAAATACTATAGAGAATATAGAGGTAGTGCAGGGACAACTCTGATCGTTCTAGAAATGCCTTCTGAGAGATTGAAACCTTGGTACACTTCTCTCTCATCCTTTCCACTCCCTTACCACAACTGTCCCCTTTCTCTAAAAAAGAAGTTCCTTACCTACATATCAGCCTATTTCCTAGACACCCAATAAAAATTCCAGTTCCTTATTACTATGTTTCTACTTAACAAGTAGTGTACAGAAAGGTCCCATTCCTCAACATCCACACCAACAGTACATATTATTTTTAACACTTTTTTTAGATTAGTAAAAAACAAAACGAACCAAAAAAACCCACCTAATTTTCAAGTTGCATATCTTGACATGGTAATAAGGTTGAACTTTTTCATACATGTAAAATGGTTATCTGTGAAATGCTTCCGTTGCTGATTATTAAAAAATAAAATGTTAGAACAAAATTCTCTTTCTTGAACATATATCAGAGGCTCTTTCATATGATATAGATTTCTGATCATGTACCTCCACTGTGTTCCTGATGTGGTCCTAACTGGTCAATCTATAAAAGTGGTCCCAAAAGTGAAATAACTTACTCCAGATAAAAAATGAGACAAGAACCTTTCAACTGCTATATTGTGCCTACCCACAGGTAAGCCTGGCTCCACTAAGCATTATCAGCTATCATACCTTGCTATTCTATGCCTACCAATTATATCAAAATTTTATGTAAACCACCTTTAAAAAAATAGTACAAAGGACTCTCTTGTGACTTAAAGACTCAGTTGGTAACTACATCAATTAAAATCACACATAATATAAAATGCCAATAAGAATTTAGTAAAGAAGAACAGTGTAAGGAAAGATGAACAGAAGAAAATGGGAGAAATTAACTGGCAAACCATTTCTTATAACTTAAAATGAATATAACTTAAAATTAATATGAAAACCAAGCCTCCAGGGGGGAAAAGTGGTGTCTTCATAGGAGGCAGCTTAGGCAATTGAGGGATAGTCCAGTACAGAGTGTTAGAGCCTGGGTAAGACAAGCAAGGTGTCCATGGATGGCAAGAGGGTTTGGACCTGAGGGGAGTCTGAGTTGGCTGAGGAAAGTGTATGGAGGGGGTATGTATACTGATGTGGGATGTCAATGCCCAAGTAGGGTGAGGAGGCATCTACATGAGGTAAGAAATAGGGTTGGGACCATTCCAGCAAAAGATATCAAGGCCCAAGCAGAGGACATCTACGGGGTAAGGAGGAGAGGACCTGTTAACAACAGGTAATTCATTATATATAGGAATTGACTGAAAAAGTAACGATTATCAAGGATGTAGTAGGTGAAGGTAAATTCACATTGTGGGTGAAGATAATTATACATAATGAACCTTTGTATGAGCTAAGATTTGATATGAACTCATGACTTTCCACCTATACGTATAAAAGCCTAAGCGACCATTATGACTGAACAACTGGAACGACTGGTCAACCAGTAGCTATGATGCAGACTGACCACCAGGGGGCAGAAGCTCAATGCAGGAGCTGCCCTCTGGTGGTCAGTGCGCTCCCACAGCCAACCTCCTGTGGTCCCACCGCCCCCCCACCCCCCCGGCAGGCTGGCCAAACTTCCGGATCCCTGCCCCTGGCCAGCAGGCCCTGATCAGCACTGATCGCTGGCCAGGCCTCGGGACCTCACCCGTGCATAAATTCGTGCACCAGGCCTCTAGTATAGATATGAAGATACAGAAATATAGATGACAACACATATATTTCCCTAGCTGTGCCCTCTGAGAGGGTCTGGGAACACTGATACCCCTTTAGCAATAAGCCCACTTAGCACCCAGATGTTGATGTCTAGATATCATTCTCCACCAAAAGGAACTTTAAAATTTGGCAGATCTCAGGGCTGGGGCAGGGAAAGTACAGGATGGGCTTTGAGTATCTTGAGCCAGAAAGTAAAGAAGGACTTGCATATGAATCTGGTCAGAAAGTGGCCAAATCTAGGACAATTTGAGAATCAAAATAAATAATGGCAATAATGGCTCAAATCATGAATAAAATAGGATCCCATTAATCCATGCTGATATAAAAGAATAAACTGAAAGTTTCACAAGACAGAATATTTATATTCTCTCTACCACCCTATAAAATACATTTTAATTATTTAAGCCGAGGGTAATTTATAGTATAAAAATCTGACAAACATCACTTTACTCAAGAATCCAAATTCACACTAGAAATAGGGGAAATCAATACCATGTGCCTTGATAAGATGCAGTAAGAAGGATATATTATTGCTTCCATGAGAGTCATATCAAAGATACATTAACTAAATTTAGTCATGAAAAAGTGTTATACAACTCTAAAGTGAGGTAAACTATTCAAGTAACTGGCCTATAATCTCCAAAAGTCATCAAAGTTAAGGAAAGTTTGAAGAAATGTTTCATATTGAAAAAGACCAATGAGACATAACAACTAACTGCAATGTGAGATTCCAGCTGAATCTTTTCGCTAGAAATATAAAAGACATTATTGGAATAAATGGCAACACTTAAATGTGATGTGCAAATTAGATGGTAGTAATATATTAATTTCTTGATTTTCATGATTATATTGTGATTTTGTAGGAGAATGTTTTATTATAGGAAACGAAGTTTGGGGGGATGATGAGACATCATGCTGGCAACTTACTTTTAAAAGATTCTGAACTTTAAAAAAATTTCAAAAAGGAACTTAAATTTTTAAAAATTTAAATTAAGAAAAACTTATAGTTTACATTGTATATAAGTAATATGCACTAGAATAATTCACTATCCAACCATTATATAATTAGTAGGTAATTTTTAGCAGTAGTTATATGAGAAAAATACTGTAAAACATGGATTCTCTAACAATTCTCTGCTTGTTTCTGGTTTATAACTTTCATGTTATGAGATACCAAAGAATAGAAAAACTGTATTCTGTACTGCAAGGTTAAGAGCAAACAGAATAATACTATAGAACAATTTCTATATCTGAATAAAGTCTCAAGGGGTGATATTAGAGACAATTATTTGTCCAAAAGGACAGTTTGCTTTAAAAAAAAATATGAGATGTGCATTAAAGCTGTTAGATGGTCCTTTAGGCTGCAGTATTAATATCCCCAAGCCATTTTTGAATTCTGTCATTCAAATAATTCAGCTGACAAAAATATTCACTCTTCAACATTTCTAATTAAAAACAAATAAAAAGGAAACTAATTCACTTTTTAGAAAATAATGTGAGTAAATGAATTTTAAAAAATAAATAGGAGACAATTTTTGGTGACTAACTTCAGAAATATTTATGTTCTAAAATGTGAATTTAGCCCTAGCTGGTTTGGCTCCGTAGATAGATCCTCGGCCTGCGGACTGAAGGGTCCTGGGTTCGCTTCCAGTCAAGGGCTCCACTCCCCAGAAGGGAGTGTGCAGGAGGCAGCTGATCAATGACTCTCTCTCATCATTGATGTTTCTCTCTCCCTTTCCCCTTTCCCTTCCTCTCTGAAACCAATAAAAAAAAATATATTTAAAAAAATGTGAATTTAACTGATTTTCTAGTTGGTTATAGAACTATAATTATTGTTAACCTCTTACCTTTAAAATATATTTCAAAGCAGATTTCTAAAATAAGAATAATACTAAATGTTTAATACAATATACATCATTCCCAAACATTTCTAATACAAATAATTTATGAAATTTATTTGGAAAACATCTGAATGTCTATTGTATACCCAATACCATATTAAGAATAAGAAATATATATAGTCCTCGCTCTCAAAATCAGCTTAGTGAGAAAGACAAACAAGTGAAAATAATTGTAATTATAAAGATATACACAGACACTAAGGGAACATAGGGAAATAAGGAGTATACTGGAGCAGTCATCTTCCTCAGCACCCACAGTGCCCTTAGAGATTGCTCAGTAAAGGGCAATCCTATATATCCATGCTCCTGACATGCAAGGCTCAGGTGAAGCAGGGGAGACACCTGGCCAAGTTAAGCCAATCAGATTACCTCTTCAGGAAATTTATAAAAGAAAAACAAAATCAGCCAAACAGAGGTGGGCACCAGATATTCAAAATCATACTCAGGACTGGTGGATATTTTCTGTCAGGTTCATACTGATCATACTCCAGAATGGAGTAGACACTGAAAATGAGATGAGAAACAGTTCAGCTAGTGTGAAGGATCATAGTTTCTGTGATGCCTAACTATGCTTATGATTGGGTCATGAGAGAGTCTTCTCTATCCTGAGTGTGAAGCTCCTTTTATTTTTCTTAACCTGAATTTATCTGATTTTCTAACCCCTAACTAAAACAGTACCTGGCCACGCCTAGAAAAAGAGTTTGGGAAGACTACTGAAGGAAACAATGTCTGAGCTTAGTCTTCTCAATGAAAGAGGCATCAGCCAGTTAGAGATGATGTTTTGGCAGAGGAAACACCATGTAGAAAGCACAATAAAGCAGAATACACTGAAGGATCTCTAACAACTTCTGATGGTTGACGTGTACATAGGTTGAAGGGAAGTGCGGTAATGACAGAGAGGGAAGCACAACTTGAAGGGCCTTTAATGCCTTGGCAAGGAGTTTCAGTTCTATACTTTCCACATCCCACCTCCACTCTGAGGTTATAAACTAGGGCCCTGTGTCAAAATGTTCAGCTAAGCCCTAACCGGAAATCAATAAAATATAAAAAAATAAAATAAAAAAATGTTCAGCTAAGAAAGTTTTTCACATTTTTAATTGGTTGGGGTGGGGGGTGGGGGTGGAAGAGAGGAAGAAGAATAAGCAACAGAGCCCTGACTGGGGAGCTCAGTTGGTTAGAGCATCATCCTAATACATGAAGGCTGCGGGCTCGATCTCTGGTCAGGACATATACAAGAAGTAAATGAATGTATATATAAGTGGAACAATAAACTGATGTTTCTCTCTATCCCCCTTCCTCTCTCTCTCTAACTATCAATAAGTAAATAAAAACAAAAACATACAGAGACCATATGTAGTCCCCATAAAGCCTAACATATTTACTACGTGGCCCTTTAAAGATAAAGCTTGCTTAACCATGCTGTAAAAAAATGAAAAGATTTAAAGCAGGTGAATTAGATAATGAAAGGGGCATATTGGTAAGATCACTAATGTAAGTGTGAAGGCTTGATTAGAGAGGGCAATACTATACAGAAGAAAACCAGTGCAATCTACTGCTGACCTCAGGAAAGAGAATAATGGTCTAAAGTAAAGCAGCAGCAATCAAAATGATAGAAAAGGACCTGCTTAAGAAAAAATGCTCTTAAGATAAAACCTCATGTCCTTACATTGTTTCCAGCCCCCTGCATGAACTGCCTTCTGCCTCCTACCTCCTATCCCAATCTTATGCTGACTCTTCATCTCTTGGCTCTAATTTGCAGGCTTTTAATCAGCTCTCTCCCTCAGCCTCATTTCCCACTCACCTATCCCTTTCATAGTTTACACTACTCACCTCTGATAGTCCTCCATCCACTCTCTCCCCAACCTGAAATACAGATCTCTCTTTTACTTAGTCATTTAGTCAATAGTCATTTAGTCAATTGAGTAGGTGCAGGAGGGTAGGAATTGTGCTAGATTCCAGAGTACAATGATATAGACAGAGTACCTGTCCTCATGCAATTTACATTTTATGGAAACAGTTCTAACCAAATAGGTAGACTTGAACATTTAAGTTAGACAAGTAGCTCAAAATTATTTAATGTAGGTATCAGTGTATAAGAAAAAATTATCGAGTGTTGCCACACTTTTCTCAATATACCTGCTGAAAATTTTTTACTTTTTCAAATACATATGTACATTTAAATTATTTTCTAAATTTGTATCAAATTAGAGTAAATGTACATTTACATACAGTTTTTCTTTTGATCGAAATCTCCAGATTCAGAGCCCTAACCGGTTTGGCTCAGTGGATAGAGCGTCGACCTGTGGACTGAAAGGTCCCAGGTTCGATTCCGGTCAAGGGCATGTACCTAGGTTGCGTGCACATCCCCAGTGGGGGGGTGTGCAGGAGGCAGCTGATCGATGTTTCTCACTCATCGATGTTTCTAACTCTCTATCCCTCTCCCTTCCTCTCTGTAAAAAATCAATAAAATATATTTAAAAAATAAATAAATCAATCAATCTCCAGATTCAGATACAACAGCATATGCCAGTTTGCTTGTGTATCTTGATATAGCTAACAAAGTCTTATCTCCAGGCCAAACTGAAAGATTCTGTATGCTGGACCACATTTATTAAATCAGTATTTTCTTTCCATTTTTAGAAGCTACATCCCCAAATTATAAATGGCTTGAGACCAAAATTCATTGTATTTTGTGTCTTTTAACATCAGCACACAGCGGCTATGACAGATGTTCAATAAAGGTAAATGTTTGAATATATAACATCCTATTAAATGTTTCTGATCATGGTACTAAACTTAGCTGATATAATTTAAGCAAAAAGCAAATAACTTTGACATTTTAGTTAGCTGTACAGCCTTAGAGTGGGTGAAATATTTTTGAAATGTAGAAAATGTGTCACAGATTAACTCCTGTTACTACCCTTATGAAATCCTAGGAGAATTGGGACTTTCATATTAGGACCCTATACTATATAGAAGGCTCCCTAATCAGAAAGGTTTAAGAGCCTCTGGGTTAAACAAAATTAAACACTTCAATGTAAGTATTCAGTGTGCTGCTATGCATAGTAGCTCTAAAAGGACAATTCAAATTTGCTGCACCTCAGAATTTTTTTATTACTAGAATTTTTTTTAATCAATATGGTAGAATACCAGCATTCTGAGGACTACCATCTGGAAACATCTGTTGAATTCAGTACTATTTGAGAGACAATCACAAAATAAAAAGACACATTTGCACTAAAAGTTTAAAATCTCTTACCTTTCTAGTTGGTGGGCCATGAGCTTTGGTCACTATGCTGCCAGGAATCTCCCAGTTCTAGGCAGGTAAGCAGTGCTTCTCAGGTTTCCTTCTAAGAGGCAAGAAAAGAGTGAACTCATTACTCTGTGAAATCTAAAGAAAATGCCTCATACAGTTCAACTCCATCCACTATACTTTTAAAATGTGTATTTTATTTTATATTTTAAAATGCATGTGAATTTTGCCTTCCATGCTATTATTTTTATATAAAAATTAGGGTTCCCTCCAAAGTCTTCAATGCCCCAGGAAAATATTTATCTTGTGGCCTCCATAACACCAGGTACACTGCCACTTATGAGAGTACTAGTGACCCGGTGCACAAACTTCGTGCACATTAAAAGGGAATTAATTAGAGGGAATATTTTAATGTTGCTATTTGCCCTTTCTTTATAATAGAAGTATCAGAGATAAAAGAAAATTAGTAAAATGTATATGAAAATCATCCTCCTGTCAGAGTCTGAGGTGCGCCACCCTGATGCTAGGGTGGGGGTGTGGCCTAAAGTCCCCTGGCCTGGCTCTGGGGCCAGGGGCATGGCCTGAGGTCCCCTTGCCTTGTGCTAGGGTGAGGGGCGCATCCTAAAGTCCCTCGGCCTGGTACCAGGGCAGGGGGCACAGCCTGAGGTCCCCTGGCCTGATGCTAGGGTGGGGGTGTGGCCTGAGGTCCCCTGGACTGGCTCTGGGCCAGGGGCACGGCCTGAGGTCCCCCAGCCTGGCGCTGGGGCGGAGGGCACAGCCTCAGGTCCCCTGCCCCAGCCCAGCGCCACACAGCCTCAGGTCCCTGCTGATTGCTCATTAAGGCTCATTATGGGAACTCAGCCTCCACTGTGGGTGCAGCTATCTTGTGTTCTGGAATCCTCTGCCTCTGCTGGGGGTGCAGCCATCTTTGTTATGGAGTGACGGTTCATTTGCATATTCCCGCTTTGTTAGATAGAATTAAGTTTTAAGGATGGAAGTATGGCAATGGAATCTTGGTGACAGGAGAAAAATGAAGCATCCTATCCTATATAATAAAAGGCTAATATGCCAACTTCCTGTGTCCTCCCGCCCTGGGCAGCCCGGCCGATGACCCCGATCGGTGCAGGCTGGCTGGATAAATCGCATGAGACCCAGACCCGGCTGCCCCCCTTCCCCATTGGGCTAGATTCAGACCCAGTTGGTCCCACCCTTGTCAAGCCCCGCTGGGTGGGGGTGCAACCTCAGGTCCCCTGGCCTGGCGCCGGGATGGGGGGCGTGGCCTGAGGTCCCCCAGCCCGGGCCCAGAGGCGTGCCTTGAGGTTCCCCATCAAGCCCTGCCAGGTTGGGGGCACGGCCTGAGGTCCCCCAGCCTGGCGCTGGGGCGGAGGGCACAGCCTCAGGTCCCCTGCCCCAGCCCAGCGCCACACAGCCTCAGGTCCCTGCTGATTGCTCATTAAGGCTCATTATGGGAACTCAGCCTCCACTGTGGGCGCCGCCATCTTTGTGGCAGAGTGATGGTCAATTTGCATAGTCCCTCTTTGTTATATAGGATATTTAATTTTATAGGTAATTTTTTAACTA
>NW_006288615.1:15199219-15216897 GCF_000327345.1 Myotis davidii | reverse complement strand
GCGGGGGGTGCAGCCATCTTTGTTATGGAGTGACGGTTCATTTGCATATTCCCGCTTTGTTAGATAGAATTAAGTTTTAAGGATGGAAGTATGGCAATGGAATCTTGGTGACAGGAGAAAAATGAAGCATCCTATCCTATATAATAAAAGGCTAATATGCCAACTTCCTGTGTCCTCCCGCCCTGGGCAGCCCGGCCGATGACCCCGATCGGTGCAGGCTGGCTGGATCCCACCTGTGTACGAATTTGTGCACTGGGCCTCTAGTTTTACCATAATAGAAGGGAGAGGTAGTCATAGACGACAGGTGAAATGGCATTACGAAATCTGAGCATCAAAATTGTTAGTTCAGATTATAGTGTTTCTTTTGTCAGTGCTACCAACACTGACAGACGAAACAACATCCATGGGACCTAGTTTATGTGATTCTTATTTGGAAACAACTTGACTTTTGTATACCTGAATCAAAATTAGGTTCAGCTGTGAGTGACAGAAAACTCAAAGTAACAATGGCTTAAATGATTCTGAAGTTTATGTCTATCATATAAACACAGGCAGTCCAGAACTGTGATCATTAGTAGTCTAGGCTCTTTCTATTTTGTTCTTTTGCCACCCTTAACATGTAACTGCTCAAGGTATAGTCATTACATCTTTTGATCAGACAACAAGAAGGAGAATAAAGAGATAAGCAATAGCCTCCCTTTAGGGAAATTTTTCAGAAATCTCACAGGAAGCTTCTATTTACCTTCCATAGGCTAAAACTTAATCACATGGCCACAGCTAGCAGGAAATCTGGGAAATATATTTTTTTATTTCACCATATGCTCAGGTAATAAGGAAAAAGAAAAGAATGAATATTAGTGGACAATTAGTGTTTCATTCATTTCATTCTAAAATGTGAGATGGCTGGATACCTGTAGAGCTGCCTTAGCAGTATACTGAAGGGATTTTTCAAAAGCAGGAAGTCCTGCCCAGTGATCAAGGAACAAGACCAATGTCCACAAGGACTACTCTAAATATGCAAGGCCAATCTGTAGGTGACAGAGGAGAAAATCTGAAGACCACAATAACAATGCTAGAGTAAAGAAACAATCTATATAGTTGTACTTTAGGAGGGTAAACTCATTCAAGCAGTCCACAAAACACAGAATTATTCAGGACCATTATGCAAGCATGGGAGTGCCCAAGGTGAGACTGGGTAAGAACTTGGCAGAAAGCTCAGTTACAAAATGCATTAGGGAAAGGCAGTGAACTTAGAAGCAAGATGTTAAAAGGGAAAGTAGACTTTCCTCTCCCATTATTAGGTCATGTATGAACTTCAGAGATTTCTCTATTGTACACTGTTGGAAAGAGGGTTGCACTTTACCTTGAATAAAGTTGGCTGAAATAGCCTTAGTATGTTTAAAACTGATGCAAATACCAGAAGCAAGGAAGACTCTCGTTTCTACTCTATCCTGACTACTGTGTACGTGTTTCTTATATCTGGATTTAACTAAACTGAGGGTAAAGGGTAGGATCTCTGCTGAAGGGGGCAAACACTGCTAATGGCAAGGCAAGTATTCTGGAAAAAGGTAGATATTGTGCCAGGAAATAGGGCACAAAGGTAGCTTGAGAAAGGAATTTTTTTGGACATGGACTCAGAGGAGTCTAACATACTCAAAGGCAATCTTGGTTGGAAGAGAGAAGTTGGCTTCTGGCCTTGTGAGAGGATGGGAGCTAGGCAAAAGGGGGACACTCTCTCCAGGCAGCAGTGTTCAAACAGGTGTATATAAGGCTTTCCAAAAGACATCTGAACACGTTTTAAAAAAATCAATTCCAGTATCTTCAACTTCCCTATGTTTGCTTTCCTATAAATGATCTGCCTACTTTCCTTAAGTCCTCAGTCTTCCACACTGCAAAAGAAACCCATCTCTCTCTCTCAGATCAAAGCTTATTACAATACATTGCCCAGGTTGTAAAATCCTCCAGGGAACAAAAGATAATTTAAGATTTCTTAAAGCCTCCATTAATCAAGGTACCATTAAACCTCAGACTTGTCTTTTCCTGTCTTCTTTTTGTTAAAACAAAGCATGGCTTTAAGAATACTGTTTTGCCCTATATTTAGAAATGTTCTGAATTCAGATATATTGCATAGTGTAATGACTGTAACAATAAAAAACAATCTAATTTAATGATTTCCATTCTCACAATATTCTCCAAAAATGAATTGTCCTAACAGAGCGCTCCAAGACAACAAAACAAAGGGGAAATCGGTAAGAAACTTTGAAAAGTTTAATTTACATTTGTTGCAGAGACAATAAGGTGATCAATAATTACTTTAAAATATTAAAATACACTGGATTCAAGTAAAATTGTTAGAGAAGTGTAAATTAAATAAAACTTCAATAAGAAAAAGGAACAACAACAATTTCCAACTGTTTTGCCAGGCTGTCAAGGTTCAGTGGATGAGAGTCGACCTATGAACCTGGAGGTCAAGGTTCGATTCCTAGTCAGGGCACATGCCCCGGTTTGCAGGCTTGATATCCAGTAGGAGGCAGCCAGTCAATGATTCTTTCTCATCATTGATGTTTCTCTTTCTTTCCCCGTTTCCCTTCCTCGCAGAAATCAATAAAAATATTTTTAAAAAGATGAATTCAAGTTTTTTTAAGTGAACATATCAAGATTTTATTGTCACATAATAAAACAAAACATGTAACTTAGATCACTTGGCTCTTACTTTCCGAGTTCAAAATATATACATATCTTAAAAGGCAGCATTCTCCTAGATCTGCAGTTAGGCTCACCTCATTCAAGCCTCAACACAATCTTGTAGTTTCAGTCTTTTTGCAGAAAACTGTCTTAGTCTGCCCACCTCAGCCACTCTGCTTCCTGTCATAATGCCACTTTGCCTGCACATACAGAGAATCCTTGCCCTTCTTGTACTGTATGGCTTTGTAGGGTTGATGCTTGCCACACTTACAGAAAGTATTGAAGGGGTATTAGGAACTTCACAATGTTTGCAAGAGTGCTATCGACATGGAAAGTGAAGTTTGTTTTTTAAAATCAATAATAGTACCAAATCACCCTGGAAACTGGGTACTTACAAAATAGTGGTATCAATATCTAGAAAAGCCAGAAATTATACTTTTCTCAACTTTTAAAATCAAATTTCTTTTCAGGTGCATATGAGTGTAGTAGGTAGAATGGTCCCCCAAAGATGTCCACACCTAAATTCCTGGAAACTGTGAACCTATTCATGTTACATGGCAAAATGTACTTTGCAGATGTAAAAAGATTACAGATCCTAAAGTAACATTACCTGAGTTATCTATCCAGGGGGCCCAATCTAATTACGTGAGCAGAGAACTTTCTCCTCTGGAATCAGTGATTCAGCAGCTGCAGCCGCAGTCAGAGTTCAAGTGTGGGAGAGACCTGATCTGCCATTACTGAAGGGGGGCAGCAAAGACCAGCCCTGGCTGGCAGTCAGCAAGAAAGGAGGGACCTCAGTCCTACAACTGCATTCAGCCAACAATCTGAATGAACCTGGAAGTGAATTCTTCCCGAGAGACTGCAAAAAAGAAATGCAGCTCTGCCAACACATTGATTTTGGCTTTGTAAGACCCTAAGCTAAGGTGCCTAGGAGGATAAGCTTGTGTCCCAAGGCTTCAAGGGCATCACCATCTTACAGAGTTTTCTCTGTGCTATTATTTCCTTACTAGAGGCCCAGTGCCTCAATTTGTGCACCAGTGGGGTCCCTCGGTCTGGCCTGTGGGATGGGACTGAAATCGGCTCTCTGACATCCCCCTGAGGAGTCCCAGATTATGAGAGGGTGCAGGCCAGGCCAAGGGATCCCACCGGTACATGATCTGGGCTGGAGAGGGATGCGGGAGTTGGCTGGCCTAGGAGGGACCGTGGGAGGGCTCCAGAGCGTATCCGGCCCATCTCACTCAATCCCCATCGGCTGGACCACAGCAGCAAGCTAACCTACCAGTTGGAGCATCTGCTCCCTGGTTGGGTTGGTCAGTGCATGTCACAGCGACTGGTCGACGGTCTACTGTTTGCCCCCTGGTGGTCATTGCATGTCATAGTGAGTGGCTGAGCAGCCTTAGCATATTATTAGCATATTATGCTTTGATTGGTTGAACAGACAACTGGATGACCAGACAATTAGCATATAAGCCTTTATTATATAGGATATCTTGGTCAAGCACCACAAAAGTGCACGAATTGATCCTAGAGTTCGCTTTGGAAACAACAAAATAACAAACTTTAAACTAAGAGTTTGAAAACCTGCAGCTATGAGCTGGAAGGACTTCATTCCCTTTTCAATATTTCTATTATTAGGAAAATTTTAAATAGTATGATTTCACTGCAATCCTATTAAAAAACAGTATACCAGTTCCAGGGTTGCCAAAAAGAATAAGTGAAATATATGTAAAATAGTACAGTGCATGGTACTCATACATTATCCAGTAAGCTTATTAGAAGTTTCACTGCATTTTATTGACTTTAAGTGTACATTTTCTTAATGCTTAATTAATGCTATGCTTACTGCCTTCTTTATTTTTAAAGCTAGAAACTGAGACCTACATGTGTAGTTTAACTTTTAGAAGATTTTTACATTAACCTCTAACCCAAACGTTATTTGGTACATAACGTTTAGTTCATTAATGTAATTAAATCAAACTCCTGAGATGTAAAAAAAATATATAAGCCCAGCTTTAACAGGGAAAGCAGCAGTTTTTAATTTTTCCCCAATCACAGCAGACATGACAGATGTCCTTCACACATATCACAACTCCCATGAGTATACTAAAGTTCTGATGAAATTCCTCAAAGTTAATGGGACACATAAAGAGTATCACAGACTTTTCTCAATATTGTAATCATGAAAGTACATTATTAATATCTGACTAGTGATGTCAGCCCCATATCTCAAAATATTCTTTAATAAAAATCATGTCTAATTTAAATTTCATTTTTAAAGTGAGTTTTGATTATTCACAGATCTCTAATCACTAGGTAAGGTAAGGCAAACAAGTCTAAAATTTTTATAGTTTAAACTTACAACAGATCATTCAAATACAAAGACCTTACAGACTAATGGTTATGAATATGAACAGTGCTAATCCATGTTTTTACTAGTAATATTTTAGATTTGGCAATTGTATCTATTATCTATCTATCTATCTATCTATCTATCTATCTATCTATCTATCTATCCATCTATCTATATAAAAGGCTAAGCGACCATCCGACCATCTGATCGGCTGGTAGTATGATGCACACTGACTACTAGGAGGCAGATGCTCAACACAGGAGCTGCTAAGCTGCGGTGACTTAGCAGCGGTGGTTCTCAGGTGACGTACCCCAGAACCAGAGAGGAGGGAGCCCGATTCCAGGGGGGGGGGGTGGAGCGTGTCACCCGAGAACCGCCCTCTTGCAATTCAGGACCGGTTGGGGGATGTTGGAGAGCTGGTTTCAGCCCGATCCCTGCAGGCCAGGTCGAGGGACCCCACCTGACGGAGGGACCCCGCTCACTCCGCAGATGCCGTGTCCGGCCCGGGACATGTCCGGCCCATCTCACCCAGTCCCGCCCCGCTGGCCACCTTCATTTCAATGTGCACAAATTGTGCCCTGGGGCACTGATATAAAATTATGTCCAATAAATTATTTTTGTTGAAGGTAGATGTATAAAATGTACTTATCTATCATTGTTTTTGTTTTCTTACTAAAAACCTGTCTTTTGTAAAAGTAAAAAGAAAACAAATTGATAGCTCCCCAAGTATTACAACAATTCATAGTTGTCACTGCTATTAAAAGTACGTAAATAATTTCTCAGTATGAAGAAGACACAAATAAGATAGGGTATGAATTATGTACAATGCCCATTACAACAATGGTAAGCTCACCTCTCTCAATTCCTCTCAAAGTATGTCAAAATTCAAGGAAGTGAAAGAGATATTACTACAGAAATAACGATCAATTAAACACCTATATTTCAACAATCATTAAAAACCTTCCTTAACAATTATAAAAGACACCAGTGACTTTCGACACTGGTTAAGAACTAATGATGTAGTTATATTAGTTGAATAGTTAGTAAAGAATTCAAAAGAACATTAAAAATGTGGTTCTTTAATTTAATCATCTCTTCCACTATAGTGGGAAAGAAATGGAAAGTCTTTCTGAAATGTTTATAAGTGGGGTTGGTAGAACAGAAAAAATAAGAATTGGATTTTATGGTCGTGACCAGTTTGGCTTTTAGTGGATAGAGCATCAGCCTGCAGACTGAAGAGTCCCAGGTTCGATTCCGGTCAAGGGCATGTACCTCGGTTACAGGCACCTCCCCAGGGAGGGGTGTGCAGGAGGCAGCTGATTGATGTTTCTCTCTCATCGATGTTTCTAACTCTCTATCCCTCTCCCTTCCTCTCTGTTAAAAAATCAATAAAATATATTTAAAAAAAGAATTGGATTTATGGAAATCATAAATAATTCCTTATCAAAAAATATAGATATGCTATACTACATGTGTTTTATATAGAAAAGCCTGCTTTGGGGTGAAGGGGTGTATATGAAACAAAAACGATGATATATCCTCTCACATGGATTTACGAAAATGCTAAGGTGGTAAATTCTATCACAAATTATAAATTCCTAGGGAAACCAACTATATTGCCAAAGCTACCAAATAGATGGTTGATGTCTGCCTTCAAGTCACACCACACATGTGCCAGGAGGGGCTGTGATAGATTATTATTATTTCTGCATGAACTTTAACAATAATAATTACACAGCACATACTGAGTACTCATTAAGTTTCTGACAGTGTTTCAAACATTGTATATACGTTAATTATTTCAGTTATCACAACAAGCTAGAAGTTACATATTGTTATTCTTAAGGATAAGGAATCAGGCACAGAGAAATTATTTGTTCAAAGTGATGCAATGGTAGAACCATGACAACCTGGCTCCTAATAACTTCCCTAAGACACTGATTACATACTTACTATGTACCAGAAAATGTATGGAGGCAGCAATAACTCAATTTGGCTATATAATAAGCATATTCTTTATTTCAAAGGTTATCTATGTGGAAATGTCATTATGAATTTTAATAGCTCATAAATCTATTTATAGTTCATAAAGTATTATATTAAAACAAACCAGCATAAGACATGCCACATATAATCTATGTAAAACTGCATAAAATTTAAGAATTATTATTAGACTGTCAAAAATTTTAGTAATCTTTAAGAAAAAGTCAGTGAAATGACTGAAGATATGGAATATATCTGTTCCAGCACATAGATCACTGGTAGACAAATAACTAGAGATTGATATGGTCAACTAAAACTGCTAAGTAATGCAACTTATTCCCATTAATAATTCCTAATTAAGTAATTATTTGTTAATAAGCACAACTGTGAAGTTGGTGAAATTATAACAAAACTGATGCATTCATACTCTGATGGTGTAAATTTGTTCAAATGTTTGGGGAAGCAAAAAATTAGCAACTGGGGAAACATTTATATCCTCTCACCTAGACATCTCATTTGAGAATAGTATCCAATGGAAACAATTCAAAATAAGTACATGGACAGAGATGCTCAATTCACTGTTAAAGTAGGCAAAAAGTGAAGATAATTATTTTCCTATTGGGCATTTAAAATTGAGGACATTTTAACTGTCATTTGGTAAATGTCATGTAATCATTAAATATTATAAAATTTAGATAATATAGGGAAATGTTAATGATATAAAAGTAAAATAAAACTAAATTCTGTATTATAATTCTGTAAAAACTGTAACACACATACACAAATTAGAAGGCAACAAAAATAATAAAAAAAGGCCCTGGCTGGTGTGGCTGAATTGTTAGAGCACTGGCAGGAGAACCACTGAAGGGTCGAGGATTTGATTCCTGGTCAAGGGCACATACTTTGGTTGCACGTTCAATCCCCAACTCTGGTCCAGTGAGGGAGACAACCAATTCATGTGTCTCTCTGACATCGATATTTCTGTCTTTCCCTTTCTTGCCGTCCTCCTTCCCTCCCCTCCCTCGCCCTCTCTCTCTCTAAAAAGAAAAAAAAAAAATCAATGGGAAAAATATCCTCCGGTGAAGATTAACAAAAAAATAAAATGAAAATGATTATCTGTTAATAGGGCAAAATTGGAGTTGATTTCTAGTAACATTATTCTAATAAATGTTCAATAAGTAAAACGAAACACACTAGTCCAAACAGTAGAATTAAAAACTCCCACAAAGCTATAAAACTGAAATAACAAAGGTTTAGGTTCAGTTAGATAAACTAAAGAACATTTAGGGAACATATTTATAAATTTAATTGATTATACATGAAGGTAACCATATACTACCAAAATAGCCAAAATGCACCTGGTATTTTGCCAAATGGCTTTTGCTAATTATTATCATTCCCACCCTGTCTTTCCCCATTAATCTTATTGAGAATCTCTGTGGTAATAACCTACTACTAGTATTGATAGTGTTTTTATTCCTTAGATACCAAGACAGAAAACATGGGTGAGAACCACTATTTTTAAGATATAGAATACAGAGATGGGTGACTAGGCCTTGCCCCCAAAACATTCTACTTATTTACATCCTTTCCTGTTACAGAAAGTTTTTAATCACTTTACTACCACTGCAAACTGCCAAGGAAAAAAACAGCATCACTAAATGTACTTAAAAATGTAAGTAAAGACAACAGTTTTAAGGTTGTTAAAAAGAATAAATGAAAATAGTATATATGTATATATAATTATATGATATATATTTATAATAATATATGCAAAACAATTCCAATTGTTGCTGACTTTAAAGATCCACAAACTCCCTTAAATTTCTATGAAACTATATCTTATTCTATACTTTTTAATCCTGAGCTTAAGAATCAGAACAAAAAAAACAATGTTTTATGGGGTTTACCCCTAGATAGAAATAGGTAAATACTATCACTACTACCTCATTAAAAAATTAAGGGAACATGCAGCATTTTAGATAATTTCTTAGTCTCAAAGAATAGGGGTGAGTATAGGTTAAATATAGAAATACTATGTTAAACTGACTACAACAAAGAAAATTTGGGGTTTTGTACAATAATTTTAGTTACAGAGAATAACATAACAAGTACTGATTTTTACAAGGATTAGTTGCATATCCAATTTTTGTTATCCACTGGTTTTTAAATGAGAGACTCTATTATTTGCCCTGGGTGACACAGTGAGAGCCACAGACTTGATCTAACAATCTAACATACCAGCAGAGAACATAAAAATCACTGAAATCCAACTTTTCCAAAATACAAAAATTTAGGTAGAAAAAATATAGATGATTTCTTGAGTTAACGCTAGTTTTTAAATTTATTTTATTTTATTATTTTTTAAATATATTTTTACTGATTTCAGAGAGGTAGGGAGAGGGAAGAGAGAGAGAAACATCAATGATGAGAGAGGATCAATGATTGGCTGCCTCCTGCACGCTGCCTACTGGGGATCAAGCCCGAAACCCCCGCATGTGCCCTTGACTGGAATCAAACCTGGGACCCTTCAGTCTGCAGACTGACCCTCTATCCACTGAGACAAACCAGCTAGGGCAATGCTAGTTTTAAGTAGTAGGCGCTTGATACATAGCATATAACGTTTTAGTATTCATATAGCTTCTAAATCCTGAAGTATAATACTAATAAAAAGTATCCCTGCAAAATATTAAAGAGCTGACATAATAACCATTTCTACTGTTATCTTAGTTTAAAAACATGAAACAGCCCAGTCAGTGTGGTTCAGTGGTTGAGCACTGACCTATGAACCAGGTCACCGTTAGATTCCCAGTCAGGGTGTATGCCAGGGGTGCAGGCTTGATCCCCAGTGGGGGGGCGTGCAGGAGAAACCCATCCATGGTTCTCTCTCATCATTGATGTTTCTATCTCCCTCTCCCTCTCCCTTCCACTCTAAAATCAATAAAAATATATTTAAAAAACGACAACACATGAAACCAATACTCCCAAGTAAAAAAGTAAATGCAGGAATTTCTGGAATGCATGTTTATGTACCTTAAAAACACATGCAAACGACTCTTTCTGAAAACTCCTTCCTTACTTGTCAGTAAATACAAACACCTAAATTCGAAATTATCACAATATTGTATTTTAAATAATTAAAAACTTAATGGCAGTAGCATCTTCTCAAAGCAAGCTTAAACATGTTTTAGGAAAGCAACATATACACCATAAATTTGGAAGATTCTCATAATTACTTTACAAAGACTAGGACTTTTAATTGTAATTCAATTGGTGGCCCTGAAGATGCATGAACTTTCTTGACTCTGTTTCTTGATCCTCTATTTTTTAACATACTTTACATCAGTGTTCCTGCAATTTTGAAAAAAAAAAAAATGTTTGCCATGGATTCCTCAGTCAGTGTAACACATTAAGAGATATAATTGCTACTGGAGGTGTCTTTCAGGGCACTTAACCCCATAGGATTGACTTTTTAAAAAAAATATATTTTATTGAGTTTTTACAGAGAGGAAGGGAGAGAGATAGAGTCAGAAACATCGATCAGCCGCCTCCTGCACATCTCCCACCCGGGATGTGCCCGAAACCCAGGTACATGCCCTTGACTGGAATCGAACCTGGGACCTTTCAGTCCGCAGGCCCACGCTCCATCCACTGAGCCAAACCCGTTTCGGCAGGATTGACTTTCAACCAGCTTCTCACCTTCACAGCTTTGGTACAAAAGGCCAAGGATACATGGTTAAAGATTATGCCTAGAAAGACTATTGCTGACAATGCCAGCGATTATGAATTTCTTCAACTAGGACATGTGCTCAGAGGAAGAGTTTCTGTTCTCATTTCAAATATGTACATTAAATTCGTGCATTGTTACCGTTTCCATGATTTAAAATTCCTAAGAAATTGTAGCTTTCACACTATAATTTAAGGATGAGTCCATAGGCCTAACATTCATCAGGAGTAATCCCTTTTACTCCATCATATGCACTTCAGTGTTGTTCTTGTCTTCACCAGTTTTAAGACGCCCCATTAAACGCGGACAATTTCACACCACATGAGGGCACACAAATAGTCCCCAGCTCCTACACCCTCTCCTCCTCCAGTGTCGGTTCAACGAGGAACACAGAACACACTCTCTCTCTCTCTCTCTCTCTCACACACACACACACACACATTCACACACACAGTCACACACACACTCACACTCACACACACACACATACACACACATACACGCACTCACACACACTCACACTCACACACACACACATACACACACATACACGCACTCACACACACTCACACTCACACACACACACATACACACACATACACGCACTCACACACACTCACACTCACATTCACACACACATTCACACTCACACACACAGTCACACACACTCGGCTCTAGTCCTAGGGCATCAATACAAAACACAGATTATTTCCCAACAGAAGCTCCGCAGTCCATCCAGGGAGGTGAAATGTAGGGGTTGGGGACGGGGGAGAATACAATAATCAATACGCACCCACACCTCAGCCCCGCCCCACCAGGAAGAAGTGGGGGTGGGGGTAGCGGGAGTGTGCGAGGGCAGAACCGGCAGAGAAAAGGCCGACTTCCAACTCCAGGGTCCTCCGTACCATTTGTCCTAGCGCGTCCCCAGCAGCGCGAACCCCTGACCCTGTTCCAGCCGCGCCTCCCTCAGCTCCATCCCCGCCACCATCGCATCCACCGCCCTCAGCCTCCGAGTCCGGGGCGGGGAGCCCGAGCCAAGCCGCTTCCTGCTGCATCCAAGGTCTGGAGGAGGCCCGTCTCCCTGAAACCCGAGCATTTCCGACCTGTGCCCAGGAACCTCTGAACCGACGAAAGAAGATAAACCGGGGGGGAGGGGTCTAAGAGGAGCCGTTATCCCTTTTCCTCCTCGTTAGGAAAGCGCGCGAGCCGGGAGGGGCCGGACGGACCAAGAGCAGTTACCTAACGGGCCGGCGCGCCGCTCGGGCGCTGCAGCAGACGCGGTGCGGCCGCGGAGGTGGCAGCACCGTGAACCGCCCGGAGGGCCAGGCACTGAGGCAGGAGCGCCCGAGGTGATGGGAAGCGGGGGGTGGGGACCAGGGTGAGCGGCGTCGCCATGTTAGCGCCTGCTTTCTCCGTATCCCGACCGCCTCCGGTCCTGCGGCCCTCTCCCCATCACTACTCACCTGTCTAAGTCACTAATTCATGCTTCTTTCGGTCGCCGGGAAGACCCGACCTCCGCCGTGTTTACAAACTACCCTTGCAGGAAAGGGCTGAACGGCACTTTAAAGGCCACGGACTCCCACAGGCTTCCGTCCTCTCTCGCGAGATCGGATTGACAACCCTTCTCCCCGCCCTCTCCCGGCATCCCCCCTTTTCTCCTCGGGCCCCGCCCCTCCGTGCACACGCCCCTCCTCGCCTTCTTTCAGGCGGAGAGCCTCGTGTCAGGTGATTTCATCAGGTTTAAGGGAAGGGGCGGGACTTCAGGAAGGCGGGATTGAGGGGGCGGGGACCAAGGAACACTCGGTAGCTGGTGATTGGACAAAGAGCACGAAGGGCGGGAAGCAGAGCTGGAGGGGGCGCAACCAGGGAGCCAACACCAGAGTGTGTTGGTAGCACAGGACCTGCGGAAGCCTGTGATTGGCAGCCGGCTGGGGGCGGGACACTAAAGCAGGTGGATGTGGAGGTCGCGGGAAGGAGCTGGCCGTGTGCGGGGAGGGAAGGTGCGAGTGGCCGGGGGGAGAGCGGGGACGAGTCCCCCAAGCCCAGCCCCGGAGGCACCGTATTTCCGTTTTTGTCACTTCCCGGCCCTGGGTAGGAAGAAGGTATAAAGCGGTGGGAGCCGCGCGCCTGAGCCCACCTTCCTGCCACCCTGAAGCCTGCAAAGGGGAGCGTCGGTGAACTGAGATTTGGAAGAGGCGGAGTTTGCCGGAAATAACCCCAAATCCCCATATGCTAAAGCGGGAAAGTCAGATAAATCAGTTCTGGAAAGAAAAGGAAAAGCCTTCGCTCTCAGTGGCCTTTGTTCGAATTTCACTAAGCTATAACTAGATTCTTCCGGCTCCTAAGCCTCTAGTAGTATATGATGGTAGCATATAATTATGTTTTAAGTAACTTAAGAAAAGGACACACAATGCCTTCTATAACAGTAATTTAAAGCAATGCAAGAACTTGTTTGTAAGAGAAAGTCTTCCATATTTTGGTGTATCCTATATTATCAATTTTCCTTTATTTAGTAGTTATAGATACGTATCAATATTAGTAGGAATAGTTTCAACCCTTAAAACAACTATTTTAGAGAGGACCAAAGGACACTAAATTAGAATATGGCATAGAAATGGCGCTCTTTCCACAATATTATCCCATTGCTTAATATGTTAAATTAACATGAGAGACAAAAGAAACCATACAGGGGTGGGCAAAAGTAGGTTTACACTTGTGAGTACCAAAACACAGGGTTTATTCTTGTATTTTTATTTATTAATTATTGTGTTATTTGTGTTCTTTATTACTTTGTATCCTTTCTTATGATTTATCTTTAGGTAACGATGGCTGGTAATTTACCTGCTTTTGTC
Source organism: Myotis davidii (assembly GCF_000327345.1). Taxonomy (NCBI): domain Eukaryota; kingdom Metazoa; phylum Chordata; class Mammalia; order Chiroptera; family Vespertilionidae; genus Myotis; species Myotis davidii. The sequence continues at coordinate 15,203,300 of NW_006288615.1, read as the reverse complement.
CACCCCTGTATTTATTTCTTTGCCACTGACACACGTAAACTCCTAAAAACACCAAAATAAGTACAGTGCTGAAATTATTTCTTTTAATGTTGCTCTATTATTATCTATACAACTTAAATATTTAGATGTTAGGTGTATAGATATTGATTGTTCAATAAATACACATTGATATAAATTGAGAAGTATGATCAGGCCCCTGTGAAAATTTGCATTATTGATAAATGGGAAGTCTTTTCAGTATCTTGTTTTTTCATTTATTAAGTGCTCATTTCTAGTCCATAACAAAATTATGAATACAGTTTATGGAATAACATAAAATTTACTCACAAACATTATCTCTAAATCAAAGTGGAACTGAAATTGTTGGAAGATTGTGGGGAATAGTATTTGAGAGTTAATGAACCTGCAATTCAATAATGGTATCCGGCATAAATGAAATTGTAATGGCACTGGACATTTTAACAGGTCGAGCCTGCAACCTGGGCATGTGCCCTTGATCGGAATCGAACTTGGGACTCTTCAGTCCGCAGGCCACTGACCCAAACTGGCTAGGGTGTTAGTTTGTCTTTAGCTAAACATACTCCAGGGCATCCCTTATATCTGCCTTGGACTGCATTTTCACAGGTATCCTCAAGATGCAACCCAGTACAGTGCATTCGCTGGAATTTTGCCAGTGAGATCAGGTGTGTGTGTGTGTGTCATGAAAAGGATGGACAAGGCAAGGCAAGAGTATCCACCCACCTGGTATCAGAGAGATGAGATGAAAACAGTGTGGCCCTATACATACAATTGATTATTTTTAGTAGCTTCTATCCACGGGAGGTCATCTTTTCCTATATCTGACAGCCCAGGGTTTCTCTGCACATTGCTAAAATGACCTATGTTATAGTTATCTCTCAGTGCCTGTTCTCACTATGGAAATGTCCATGCAGAGAATTTCAAGTGCAGGGGGACCATTGTCCACCTCCCACTCCCAGCCTTTGGTTTCTCAAAATAAAACTGAGTGGCCAGATTATTACGACCACTCATCAGTACAATGAAGTGAATTAGTTATGCAAATAATAATAATAATAATAAAACCTTGAGAGTATTTGCTTAGGAAGTTTTCAATATTCAGTATTTTTGAAGTGTCAATGAAGTACTAATGGGGTGGTCATAATAATCTGGCCGGTCATAATAATCTGGCCACTCAGTGTATTATTTAGTACTGTGTGTGGCTTTGTGGGGAAAAAAATTAGAGGGCTGTATTTATCTTTAAATCATACCAATCAGTTTATGCTGGGTCAGTGAAAACAGTCCAGAGACAGAGAATGGAATCTAAGGGCTCTATTTTCATCTTTCATATCAATGCTTGCTCCAATCTCTCATATCCCACTCACTAGACGGAGGACTTGTCAACATATTGTTTCCCCCACACTAAGTTATCAGTAAAAATAGATAGAACCACTCCTAGGGTAAAGAATTTTGCCTGGCATTTCAGTATCTACCCTTCACCGCTAGTCTATTTGTCAACTTGAGGCCCATATAATACTAAAGCCATGAACTCCTATGCTAGGAACCAAGACTAGCCTAGGCCCTTAGACTAATAACTTGCTCTTTCTAGGTACCTTCTAACCTTGGATGCAGCCTCTTGAGTTAACACATTGTTTGCGGGTAGTTTTTATTGCGCCCTAACAGGGCGCGGGCCATTTTTGCTAATTTTTTGCGCAAATGACAACGTTCAGTAAAATTACAATAACTTTAGTTTATGTATTTATACGTTACCTGCATTCTACCGCTAGTCTATAAAAAACGTATTAATACGTGTCCCACGCTCTACTACACTGGTAGAACGTATAAATACGTAAAACGTGTAAACACGTTTCCCGCATACAATGTGTTAACTGTCTATCAGATGCTCTGTTTCTGTATAGTTCTTTACTCATAAAGCCAAGATGTATTGAGCATAAGCATGTCAAGCACTGTTCCTGGTGCTGAGGCTACAACTATAAACAAGACAAAGTCACTTAAGGAGGCTGTCATGGGGAAGGTGAGACAATACGTTTATATATATAAAAGCCTAATATGCAAATTGCCCCTTTGGGAGTTTGACCGGGAGACAAATCGCTGGCTATGACGTGCACTGACCACCAGGGGCAGCACAGAACAAAGGGAGGCCCAGGCCGGTAGCCAGGGAAGAGTGGCTCTGGCCAGCAGCCAGGAGGCCCTGATTGGCCCTGCTTGCCAGCCAGGCTTAGGCACCCTACTCGTGCATGAATTTCATGCACTGAGACTCTAGTATGAAAATAAGATTTAAATAGTGGTAGTAAGCACTATGGAGAAAATATAGCAAGGGTGTAACAATATGCAGTATTATAAGCTTACTTCTTTTATATGACTTTAGAGGACTTGAGAGCTACAGATATTTCTACAGAGGTAGATAAATGCTTTGAGCTGCCCTTTGGCTATAAGTGTTAAGGGAATGGTAAGGGGCAGCCTCTCAATACTCTCAAATACTGAGCTGTCCAGTGGCTGAAAAACTCAGCCAACCTGTACCTATTTGAGGAAGCAAACCCTGGGAGGGATTCTCCTATAAGAGGAACAGAGCCTGGAATCTCCATGGCTGGGAAGTGCTGACTAAAAGCTGTTGTTGAAAGGCAGCCAACAACCATGGGTCCCCTTAGGAGTCTACCAAGGTCAGTTGTAGGATGTTAGCTCACGCTAATATGTGGAACAATCAAAAGCTCTAGGATTTACGAGTCCTGGTTAGTCTCAGGTCAGTTCCTCTTTTTAATATTTAAACTCCCTTGAGAAAGGTGCTCTACAGTACTAAATTTCTAAGAGGAGTTAGATTATCATCATCGGTCAGGAGAAAGTACAGATTCTGATCAGGAGCCTGGGCCAATTTTTAGATTATAAAGAGAGAACTGAAAGGATGTGACCTAGGGAAATAGAAGATACAGGCATACCTGGGAGATACTGTGGGTTTGGTTCCAAACACTGTAATAAAGCAAGTATTGCAATAAAGTTAGTCGTATTCTTTTTGCAGTTGGAGGGTCTTACCTTCACTTAGTAAACCATGCAACACCGGTAAAGCACAATAAAGTGAAGTTCAATAAAAAGAGGCATGCCTAGCCCTAGCTGGTTTGGCTCAGTGAATAGAGCATTGGCCTGCAGACTGAAAGTCCCAAATTCGATTCCAGCCAAGGGCACATGCCCAGATTGCGGGCTTGATCCCCACTAGGGGCATGCAGAATGCAGCCAATCAATGATTCTCTCTCATCATTGATGTTTCTATCTTTTCCTCCCTCTCTCTTCCTCTCTTAAATCAATAAATATATATTTTTTAAAAATAGAGGTATGCCTATATTTGCATTCTTCAGCATTTGACCTGTTGCAATATGTTGCTTTGGTAGAAGAATATGACGAGAATCTAGTCTCACACAGCTATGTAAGTGGGAAAGGAAGGACCTCCTGAAAACGTCAGCAGTTCTCAGGATTAGCAGTATATTCCAATGGGAAGGGGGAAAGGTTTTCCAGTGAATGAATTGACAGCGTTTTGAAAAATAAGGAGTCTGAATCATGGTATGCAGTATTCTTGGACACTGCTTCTCAAAGTTTAATGTATATACAAATCACCTGGGATTCTTGTTAAAATTCATATTCTGATTCAGAAGTTCTGGGGTAAAGCTCTAGAACCCATAGTTCTGACAAGCTCCCAGGTGATGCCAATGCTGCTGCTGGTGATCCTTGGACCTCATTTTGAGTAGCAATGTTCTGGTATATTATGCTATACATATCACCAGAAAGCCTATAAACACATGCACAAATGAGCTTGTATGTGTTGGGGGTGGTGGGGGTGAGGAAGAGGGTAGGATAGTAATGGGTAGAAGGAAGAGAAAAGTATAATAAACTCATGTGATCTTTTTAAAAAGGCTAACCGGTTTGGCTAAGTGGATAGAGTGTCGGCCTGCGGACTGAAGGGTCCCAGGTTCGATTCTGGTCAAGGGCATGTACCTTGGTTGCAGGCACATCCCCAGTGGGGAGTGTGCAGGAAGCAGCTGAATCGATGTTTCTCTCTCATCGATGTTTAACTCTCTAT
>NW_006288615.1:15194798-15198594 GCF_000327345.1 Myotis davidii | reverse complement strand
CGCACTGAAGGCTCCCAAGTTCAATTCCAGTCAAGGGCATGTATCTTGATTGCGGGCACATCCCCAGTAGGGAGTGTGCAGGAAGCAGCTGAATCGATGTTTCTCTCTCATCGATGTTTCTAACTCTCTATTCCTCTCCTTCTCCCTTCCTCTCTGTAAAAAATCAATAAAAATATATTTTAAAAAAATAAAATAAAAAGGCTTTGCAGAGGATAGTAGCACAACAATATGTACAACCTTTTCCTCTCCCAAACACCTATCACCCAAATCAAACCATATTGGTTAAAATTCCTTAATAGAAATTAATACTTATGGCAGAAGCATAGTTTATTTGGTTCTCAAATGTTACTTCTCATTTGTCTACAGTTCTTCCTTAAACTTAACTTCAATGACATTCGTTTCTACCCAAAATTAGCCACTCATCAGAGTGACCACAAATTGTAGGTTCATTACAAATTCATGTTATCTACCTGGAGCTGGGTCCCAACTGCTGCTCTGCACTTTTTTATGCACATCTACTCCTTACTATAAACTATCTTTCCTCTTTTCAAGCCCACAAGTCTCTCGGTAAGATTGTACTTCAATTTTGTATTTAAAATTCTGTAACAGGATGAGAAGAAATAAACGAAAGAACTTATATACTTATATGCAGGACACAGGCAATAGGGTAGTGAACTTGGAGGAGGCAGTAGAGGCTGAGAGGAGAGGCTAAAGTGAGGGAAAATGGGAGATATTTGTAATACTGTCAACAATAAAAATATACTTTAAAAAATTCTATAACAAAATACTCATTCCCCCCAAATCAGCTTTTTCCTTGTCATCCCTACCATAATCACTAAAAACCAAAGCATGGACTTTGGAAACAAGGAAGATCTAAATCTGGGTCCTGACCTTGTCACTTAATGGCTATGTAATTTGGGCAATTGTTCAAAGACTGCGACTATTTTTTTTTCTCTACATCTTGGAAAGTAATCCCAGTTGTGCAGAGTTGTCATCAGGATTAAGTGACTTATTTGATGTACACACCCTCTCCTCCCCTAACTAGTTCTCAAGATCTAGACAACCAAATCCTACTGATACTTTTGTAGACCCATAAAAAAAACACACACCTCATTGTCACCATCTTAGACTGGGCTCTCATTACCTCAGCAAAGGTACTATAGCAACCACTAATTGTTATTGGCCCTAGTCCATCCCACACACTGGTCTTATATTAACCTTTCTAAAACAGAACTCAAACTTTCAAAGGCTGGCTGTAGTCACCTGAATGAAACCCACACTCTTATACCTGCCAGTTTACATAATTTGGCCCATCTACCTTTGCAGCCTTATCTCACACTACTTCCCTCCCATACCCAGGTAGCTCTTTCTCTCATACCTTTCATGATGCAACCACTAGCCAAGATACCCGCTCTTCTTGGGACCTGTCTTCATCTCACCAGTTCCTTGAGGTTTACATTTCTTCACAGGATTCCATCAGTGGAAATTCTTTCTGCCACCTCTGAACATCTAAGTACTTACTGCTCCCCTTCTGGAACTCACCATTCGGAGTTTTAGTTATTTCCATACATACCTAGTGTTTGTGGCTACACGACAAGTTTCTCTTTAGTTCAAACATACATTTCACACTCAAGCCTGTATTTTTAGTTAATCCCAAAAGCATTAAAAATATCACACTACTGCAACTTGGAAAGGTAACACCTTAATACTAAAAGAACGTATGCCTAGAAAACATGGACTTATTAAAAGACCCAACTCCTATCAATATGAATTCACTTGTTTGATGTGAAAATATCTTACTGGCCTCTGTTCAGAAACTAAGAAGCTGGTGAAAAGCGTATTTGTTTGTAAGGCTCATGAACTAAGGGAAGCAGTACCTCCTGTAACAGTGATGGCGAACCTTTTGAGCTCGGCGTGTCAGCATTTTGAAAAACCCTAACTTAACTCTGGTGCTGTGTCACATATAGAAATTTTTTGATATTTGCAACCATAGTAAAACAAAGAATTGTATCTTTGATATTTATATATTTAAATGCCATTTAACAAAGAAAAATCAACCAAAAAAATGAGTTCACGTGTCACCTCTGACACGCGTGTCATAGGTTCGCCATCAGTCCTATAAGATGGTGCACAATAAACATTTCTGCTGTCAGAGTCGATGTATTCCAGTGAGGTACTTTCAATGTCAGAAACTTGTTACTGAAAATGAAAGTATAGTAGAGAGATATACTCCAGGATATTGACCATTTAATATGTCCTTTGCCTTCTAGGTAAAGTAGGCTGTGGTTATACTTCATTATACTTTCTAAAGTCTATTTTGCTCAGCAACATGGAAGTCAGGCAGCCACAGCCCAGGTATTTCCTTTCCACTTTTAGATTTCCTCAGGGAGGGACACCTCTTACAAGAGTACCTGCTCCAGAATCAGTTTCAGGCCTCTTCAGCCAACCACCAAAACAGTATTAAGAACAGTTGTTTTAAAATACAAGTTGATTTTATTTAAATCAACTTGGAACAGAGAACTAGTTAATTTACATGTTTTCCTAGGCTTAAAAAATGTGGTATGATTTATACTACATATGTTGTTATAGTACTTTAATTGTAGTAAAATACATTTGCCATTTTAACCATTTTAAAGTGCGCCAATTCAGTGGCATTTAGTACATTCACGACATTGTGTAACCATTACCGCTATCTAGTTCCAAAATACTTTTATTACCCCAAAAGGAACCTCCATACCCATAAGCAGTCACTCCCTATTCTTCGCGTCTCCCCTGCCCGGGAGTCTGCTTTGTCTTTATGGATTTGCCTATTCTGGATTATTTCATTTATATGAAATATAGTGTGCAGCCTTTTGTCTGGCTTTTTTCACTTACTCAGGTTTTCAAGATTCATTCATGTTGTAGCATGTATCAGTACTCCATTTATTTTTATGGCTGAACAATATTCCACTACATGGATATACATTTTGCTTATCCATTGACCAGCTGATGGACAATTGGTTTTTCTACCTTTTAGTTATTGTGAATAGTGCTGCTATGAACATTTGAACACAAGTTTTTGTTTGAACACTTGTTTTTAAATCTTTTGGGTATTTACTAAGGTGTGGAATTGCTTGATCATATAATAATTTTAATTTACATTGGGGTTGAAATATTGGGTAATACTATTCAAAAAATAGTGAAGGCTCCAGGAATGTTATAGACTAGATGATTAACCAAAAAGTGGTAGTAGTTCTAGCTCTAGCTCTTTGTGGACTCATTTCACAGTATAGAAAGTGGGGAGGATACATTAAGTTAGTGATTCTCTAAGTGTGCACAAAAATTACCTGGAAAACCTAAAAAATGCAGACAGCTGAGTCTCATGGCCCTAGATTCCAATTCAGTAGGTCCAGAACCTAGGGAATTGTATTTTAAACAGACATTGTAGGTGATTTTGATGGAGGTGGTCTTTCCACAGCACTCTGAGAAACCCTAGTAATTGATGACTCAATTGAAATTAAATTAGGCAGAAGGCATTAAAGGAGTAAAATGTAGGTTTAGTAACTGTCATCCTAACCTTCGTGAAAACCCTGAAACTGAGGATAGGGGAAAACTCAGTCTTTCTATAGTAGCACTATTTTCTTCCTTTTAATAGGAAAAATTTGACCAAGAAGCAATATGTGCTACTAGTGGCCCGGTGCATGAAATATGTGCAGGGTGTGTGTACGCGTGTGTCCCTCAGTCCAGCCTGCACCCTCTCCAATCTGGGACATCCCTCTTGCAATCTGGGACTGCTGGCTCCTAACCACTCGCCTGC
>NW_006288615.1:15191214-15194772 GCF_000327345.1 Myotis davidii | reverse complement strand
TATTACCCTTTTATTATAGATTATAAGCAAAATACTGCTGAGCCAACTCTTATTTCCAAGACTCCTACTATAAACATGTTAGTATCAATGATAAGCAATGCTTTAGCAACATGCCAATTCAGTTTAGTTTTTGATATTTGGTTAAGGAGAGCCTTGTTTAGGCAAGAAACTCAGTGCTAGATTGTTTCTCAGAAGACAGATAAGATTCATCATAGACACATAATTGCTTATAACTGAATGAAAAGTGAAAATTGCTTTCTACTCCCCTGTAGCAAGGCTTCGATTCCTAAAATCTGACATGATTTTTAGACCCAGCTGTGTAAGACCAGCGAAGTTATTCTTGGAAGGTGATCCTGCTTCCAAGTATTGAATTCATGTTAGCCCTTAAAACCTCAAAACCATCTTGAGCAATTAACTATCTTGGTTTCATTAATCATATTTCATAGCTTAAAGCACTCAAATATTTCTCCTTTAATGAATCAAAAACCCTATAATTTACAATGTTCAGACACTATATAAAAGAATTCCCATAAAAATTACATTAGGATCTTTTTCATCAGTGAGGCAACGGCTGTAGTTCCCTCTGACTTGTACAGCATCTGCCTGAATGCATGTCCTTCTTTGTGATGATCTAAATGTAGGGAAGTACAAATCACAGCAAAAATTAAAGTTTTCATCTTTAATGAAATGACTTTGGAAATAATGTCTATTTCCATGACACCAATACTATAGTGCTCGGAGTCACAGTAAGGTACACAGAATTACATCCGTAATTAATATGAATGCCAACATTTCAAGCAGTAATATCTGTTACATGGCAAACAAAATCAAGAAAGCAACCATCAAACAAAAAAGACCCATAGCTTCAGATAAGGCAAATCCCAGGATAGCATATGAGAACAGCTGCTGCTTCAGCGAAGGGTTTCTAAAAAAGACACACAACACATTATTACTTTGAAATATCATTTGAATTTCAATGTTTCGTAAATGTTAAATAATCAGATTACTAGTGTGGTGATCTTTGTAAACTGGAAATACTGGGAGAGTATTTGTCTAGATCTCTTTTGCTTTGCCTTTGACATTCCTTCCACCTCAATCCTAATCATATGAAGAAAAGGGGGAGAGCTGACTCTGTATGTCAATATAAATGGTTAGTCTTCATCTATTTTGGGTGAAGACCAACCACTCTTCTTATGCCTATGAAACTATGTTCTATACCTTTTAAGATCTGATAGTTTACAAATAAGGTCTTACATAATAAAATGGAAATTGACTCTTAAAGAATGTGCTGTTAATTATATTCCCAATATAGCTTAACAATTAAGAGTGTAGACTGTGAAGTCAAACTGAGTTAAAATTTATTTTGACACTTACTAGCTATGACAAATGGGGAGTTAAGTGACATAATGTGTGCAAAGCCCTTAAAATATAATGCAAGACATAGAGTGGGCACTTTATACAAATTAGCTATTATTATTTCACTAGTTTCCAACCATTTCAAGCATGCTCTTATTTGGCCATTGAAATTACCTGGCATAACCAATGATAAGGCTGCCAAAGACTGTTCCAATACCAGCACCAGAGCCAGCCACTCCTACTGTTGCAGCACCTGCACCAATAAATTTGGCAGCAGTATCAATGTCTCTGCTGATTGCACTGGTCTGAAACTCCCTTTGGATTAGCTGAGGCACACCATTCTGGGCCCCATTAAATACTGTAGAGCCCTAGAGAACAAGAAATAAAGGCAAAGGTCAAATCAGTCACCACAGTTAGCTATTTCAATTACCATGCTGTCAAAATGATAACTACTTCTCTCTTTTGTAGCCAAGTTTGAATAGGAGGTGATGTGGCACAATCAAGGGCTTAAAATAAATCCAATCTGGCACAATAACACTATCTATACCCTAGAGAGTTGAAAATTAAAAAACAAAGTATGTGCATATGCTTTTTAGTAGAGTAGGCTTTTCAATAACTGCAGCTACTATAATCTTAAATATAGACAACTCAAGCCTATACACTTAAATATACATACTGACTATATTCACCAAATCAGGTGAATAAGTTTTGGATACAGAAGTTTATTTTATTGGCTTATCTTCTGCACATTTTATTATCAGATAGAAAGGATTGCCTTCCAGCCATTCATTAATGAGGTTGTTTCCCCACCCCCTTCACTTTAGTCAAAACCATAACACTTACTTAGGAGTGTCACTTAATTTCTGTTATTACTACTATTACCTCTCCAGTCCTAGCCTCTGGTCGAGAGAACACTGATGCAGAAATTGGTCTGTATACAACTCTGGATCCAGCTCGGATCTGTTAATGAAAGAAAATTCCACATAGTAAGTAAGGATACAGGTAAGATTTCAATGACCTTTCCTGCACCATGAGTTCTAAGAAAGCAAGAAGAAAAATGAGTCCAAGTTCATGACTTCTGTACTGACACTTATCTTGGCTTGTTTGGTCATTTTCAATAGATGAAGCAATTTTAATAGTTTTAAAGTTGCTAACGAAATTTTAAAGCTTGCTTCATAAGCTATTTGTAATATACTGAACAAAACTAAGAACAATTAGTTTAAAAAATATGTATGGCTTTTAAAATTTTTAATTACTGTGGTGTCACAATTCAGATCAGAAAAACGACAATAAACACCACACACTCTTTTAAGTTTAAGTGGACCAACAAATGTGCCTATTAGGAGTGTCACTCTAAAAGCTTCTTATTTAAAACGGCACATCCGTTAATATGAGCGCCCACCGTCTCCAAGATATTCCAATATGTCAGTTAATCATAAAATCAAAAAGCAGTGTAAGCAATTCCATATCAGAGTCAGCCTAATCGGTGCAATACTCTGACCATAAGGACATATTCCAGCCCAGCTGCTCCGCCTGCCCTTGAGCGTCCACTAAACTAAGGTCACAGAAAACCCCTTCGGCACCAAGATCCGACTCCGTCGGACAAACCCCCCGGGTCTTCACTTCTCCGAACGCCTCCAAAATGGTGATGGAAATGGCATTCTCGAGGCAGGAAGAAAGAGGTTCGGCGGCTCCGCCACCTTCCTCCACCCACGCGGGGCGAGGCGCAGTCCCTCCCTCTGCAGCAGCGCGTTTGACCTACAGGCAGGCCCTGGAGATCGCGGCGGGCGCCCTAGGCCTCGGCGGCCGCTCTGCCCTCCCGGCTTCCCCGCCTCCGCGCCCACCCGACCCCCAGCGCGACCGAGGGGTGGGCAGGGGAGGGGCGCTGCGGGCGTGGGCGGCTTGACCTACACCGCGGGGCGCCTGACAGCTAGGCCTCGGCTGCCCTCCATGGCTCTCGGGAGGAGAGCGAGGCGCGCCAGGATGAGAAGGAAAGAGGAAAAGCGACAGGGTTGGGAGGGGGGCAGAGCTGTCCCGAGGGGGCGGTGCGCGCCGCCGGGACGTGGCCCATTCCACAACGTGGACGCTCCGGGCCAGCAGGTCGGCCCCGAGCCCACGGCCCCGCGGGGCTACGCACCAGAGCCGGGCTGCAGGCGAGCTTGGCGCAGGCGAACATCTTACACTCCCGGGGCGGCGCGGCTG
>NW_006288615.1:15187389-15191169 GCF_000327345.1 Myotis davidii | reverse complement strand
AGGCGCGCAGGCGCGGTCCGGCTCTTATCCGCGCCGGGGCACCCGGATGAAGGCGGGGAATCGCGTGCAGCCGGGAAGACGCTCAAGGTCACTTTGTAACAACTTTATTGGTAACCAGCTGGGAAGGACACTGACAGCCACCGGGGATGGGCTGCCGCATAGGGGCTGGTAAAGGGGAGAGGAAAGAGGTTGACCGCTAGCCCCGCAGAGAGAAACGTTTCTTTCGGTTGACACCTGAGACAGTTGGCCTTTTATCAGTTGCTCTTAAGGAGAGGGATCCCCTTCCTGGCCATTTTTCTCTGTGAAATAGTACTGTGTGTGTGTGTGTGTGTGTGTGTGTGTGTGAAAAGGGTGATTCATTACTTGACAGGACAAATTAGGGTCCCCAGCAAAGTGAGTGCATTTCTTTAAAGCAGTGGTTCTCAACCTTCCTAATACCACGACCTTTTAATGCAGTTCCTCATGTTGTGGTGACCCCCAACTTCATTGCTACAAATTGAACATAATTAAAGCGTAGTGATTAATCACAAAAACAGTATGTAATTATATATGTGTTTTCCGATGGTCTTAGGCGACCCCTGTGAAAGGGTCATTTGACCCCCAAAGGGGTCGCGACCCACAGGTTGAGAACCGCTGCTTTCACGGATTTTGGAAAAGGATTCCACAGGTATGCTTACTCCTTTGGATGAAAGACCTGGAAGTGCTGGGACAAAGGAATGAGCAGATGAGTACATCTAAGAGTTTGGTGAATTTGGGCACAAAGTTGACTCTTGGTAAAGTGAGAGAGGTCAGTTTTTCTTCCAGCTCTATGACCAGGAGAATTCAGTGATTATAATGTCTTTCATGCAGGGTCTGAGACTAAAGAAAATACAATGTTTTCAAAACCTACCCAACTTTAACAACCGCTTTTTGCTAACGTTGGACAAATAATTTTTCTTCAGATGACCATAGAAATGTCTCAGAAATGTGCCAAACTTCTACTTTGCTGAGGCTACTGATTCAGATGTTAATCCAGAAACACCTTCACAGACACACCCAGAAATCATGTCTAATCTCGGCCCCCCAAACTGATACATAAAATTAACGATTGTGTGTTTATACTTCAATAATAGATCCTCTTCAGGGAAAAATTATTCTAAATGGACTCGTATATGGAGATGGATTAAGGGAAGCTCCTATCTGTTCAGCTATAAATCAGTAGAGGTAACTATTGAGGAGGAGGAGTAGGCAGGAGACAAGCCAGGATTCCTAATGGGATCACTTCAGGGTACATACCATATAGGCCTGTGGCAGGGAGAGGGGAAGTCTAAGTTCAGGCCCTGCACTGTCAACACGTCGATAAGCAGGTGAACTGGCCTAGAAGAGGAGAGAATAGATGCTTTGTGGGTTCCATCAGTTAGAGTTTAAATATTTATGAAGAATAGTAGGTGTTCAAAGAACAGATGTTGTATCTTTGAAAATTGTGTGTGTGTGTGTGTGTGTGTGTGTGTGTGTAACACGGAGAGAGAAAGAAAGGACCCACCCAATAATTATTTGGTGGAGGAAGAAAGACTTTAAATAATGAGGAAGCATATCCACCTCACACAAACTGGAGGCTAGAAACTGAAGGCTTCTAAAGGGCAATCTAGACAGTTGAGGGCTCTGACCATGGCCATATCTCCAAGGTGCTTTCTAGAGCAATTTACTTGGACTTTGCTGACTTTTGCATCCTCAGACTTACACTGATAGAAGGAGGGGAGTGGATCTTGACTGACACCAACCCATGTTGACAGGGGGTATATATTTGCACTGAGGGAATTTGAAGAAAAAAAGGCACCTTCTGAGAAGAGTACAGTGAGACCATAAAGATGAATAGAGAACGTTTTGTGAAGTGATTAATCCTCTCCGTATTTTTTTCTTAGACTGTAGAGATACGTTAAATTATAAGACATCATCATCTGGTAGTATCTGGTCAGCCTGGTGATGATAGGGGAAGAAAGAAATGGGGAGGTAAAGAGAAGTATGAAAAATCATTTCCCATATAGCTCCTATCCTGCAATCCCCTCTGCACTCACTCACCAAGCAGTGGAGTCTGTTTCTCTTGTTAAATGTGGGCTGACCCAGTGACTTGCTTTGACCAAGAGAATGTCTTGGAAGTGGCAATTTGTGACTTCTGGACTAGGCCTGAAGGGGTCCCATAGCTTTCATTCTCTCTTTCTTGGAAGCCAGCCACCATATCAAGAAACATGGGTTTGCCCTGACTGGTTTGGCTCAATGGATAGAGCATCAGCCTATGGACTGAAGGGTCCCAGATTCGATTCCAGTCAAGGGCATGTACCTTGGTTGCGGGCACGTCCCCAGTGGGGCATGTGCAGGAGGCAGCTGATCGATATTTCTCTCTCATCGATGTTTCTAACTCTCTATCCCTCTCCCTTTCTCTCTGTAAAAAAATCAATAAAATATATTAAAAAAAACACACACATGGGTTAGACTACTAAATACTAAGAAAGCACTTGAACAGAAAAAAGCCTCATGAGAGAGAACTAAAGTGCCCAGACATGTGAGTGAGGCCCTCTTAGGTTCTCTAGCTTTAGTGAAGCCTTCCCACTCAACACAACATGGAAGAGAAATGAGCCTTGCCCAAATTCCTGACCCATAGTCTTGCTCAAATTCCTGACCTGCAGAATCAAGAACAATGAAAGGGGTGTTGGCTGAAGCTGTTACGTTTTATGGTCGTTGGTATGCAGCAGCAGATAAGAAACAGGAGATACTGTCCATCCAATAGTCACTACTCCTATTTGGAGTAGTGATCACTCCATGTGGAGGTAGCAGCACAGCAGTTTCTTAATATGGGAACTTTCAGTTCAGAATTCCAGGTATAGCTCATAGCAAATCAGACAGAGAGAAGCACGTGTTTCTGTGACTGACTCACCTTTCTTTGAGGTATGGGGATGGAGTAGGGTTGTTAGTGTTAAAACTCTTATAATTCTAACCAAAACATATGGAAAGATGTTTAAATTATCTAATTTTGAAAGTTTTTATTTTAATACTTTATAAAGTTTTAACCAGTCTTGTCATGCTAATGTAATAAAAAAAAATGCTATTGCCTTGACCGGTTTTGGCTCAGTGGATAGAGCATCGGCCTGTGGACTGAGGGGTCTCAGGTTGGATTTTGGTCGAGGGCATGTACCTTGGTTGCAGGCACATCCCCAGTAGGGTGTGTGCAGGAGGCAGCTGATCGATGTTTCTCTCTCTTTGATGTTTCTAACTCTCTATCCCTCTCCCTTCCTCTCTGTAAAAAATCAATAAAATATATTTTTAAAAAAATGCTATTTGTGGGAGAAACCAAGATGGTGGCATAGGTAAACACTGGAGTTTGCTGCCTCGAACAACCACTTCAAAAATACAACTAAAAGACGGAATGGAAATCATCCAGAACCACAGGAAGGCTGGCTGAGTGGAAAGTCTACATAGAAGGAATGAGAAAAGCACACTGAGACTCAGAGGAGTTGCGGCAGTAAAGTGCAGAAGTACAGAGGCACACGTGGAAAGGTCTGGCAACTGAGGATGCAGTTGACTTTTTCAACTTGGAGGGAGTCTCAAGCTCTCGACTGCTCTGAACTCCAGTTCTGGGCAAGTCTCTGAGGACCCAGACTCATATGGGGAGAAACTGGACTGTCTGGCATCGGTTAGAACTCTAGGGCGGCTTTCTCTCTGAGGTGCTTACAGCGATTACCGGGACACTGAGAGGCAGGGCCTATTAGGGCAGGACTGAGGATCTGCCATAGCTGTTCGCTCCAC
>NW_006288615.1:15149687-15186347 GCF_000327345.1 Myotis davidii | reverse complement strand
TTGAAGGGGATTCAGCATTCTTTAAGAAGGGGAAGAAGAAGAAAAAGGTAAAGATAAAAATTATGAACAACAAAGTGACAACAAATACATATCAACAAGTGAACCTAAAAATCAAGTGAATAAAAAATCTGTTGAACAGAATAAACTGGTGAATATAATAGAATCAGGGGCATAGAAAGGGAGTGGACTGACAATTCTCAGTGGGGAGGGGATATGGGGAAAAAGGGAAGAGACTGGACAAAAATCATGCACCTATGGATGAGGACAGTGGGTGGAGAGTGAGGGAGGAGGGTGGGGTGGGAACTGGGTGGAGGGGAGTTATGGGGGGAAAAAGAGGAACAACTGTAATAATCTGAACAATAAAGATTTAATTAATAAAAAAAAATAAAAGAAACACAACAACAAAATGCTATTTGTGGAATTGAAAATCAGAAACGTAAGTCAAAAATATTCCGGGCTCTGTTATAATCTTTTATTTTTCTTCCAAAAGTTTTTATTTTTTATTAAAGATAAAAAAATACTCTTTGTGGAAATAAAAACTAGAAGTGTAAGTTAAAAATAGTCTGAGTCTGTTATAATATTTTGCTTTTCTTATAAAAGTGTTTATTTCTTATTACTGGCCTTCATTTGTTATTAATTTATCTTTTTTTTAAAAAAAGCCTCTACATCTGCACTAATTCTATAGGATCATTAAATCAAAGTGAGTTCCACATAATAGTATGTCCTCTCTCTGAACACAGTGAGTATACAGGAAAATGTAACAGTTTACAATATAATTGGGGTGTAAGAAAAATTGGGTTAAGGTATATAAAAAATGTTGAGAAAAATACAAATCAGTAAATGTCCCAGGACTAAGTTGTGTGGTATATAATAAGGGAAATATCTCAAGAAAAGCAATTAGCTCATTCAGAAGATAGTTCATTGTTGAACTAAGATGAGAGAGATGGGATGATTTGTTTAGGAAAGATTTCTTAGGATTTCTTAAAACCCAAACTCTTAAATCTACTAACTGCCTAGACCAGTGATGGCGAACCTATGGCATGCATGTCAGAGGTGACACGCGAACTCGTTTTTTTGGTTGATTTCTCTTTGTTAAATGGCATTTAAATATATAAAATAAATATCAAAAATATAAATCTTTGTTTTTACTATGGTTGCAAATATCAAAAAAATTCTATATGTGACACGGCACCAGAGTTAAGTTAGGGTTTTTCAAAATGCTGACACGCCAAGCTCAAAAGGTTCGCATCACTGACCCAGACTATGAATCACTTTCTGGTGCCAATATTTCATCTTTAAACTTCATTTTTTGACTCCTCTATAGATTACTTAGCTACTTTCATGCCATCTAATATACTGAAATAGAATATGTACTAAATGAATTCCAAATAATTCAGCAAGGAATTAAAAGTAAATGTATCTCTCCATGTCCTTAGGGCCAGAGGGCCTAAGGCTAAATTTTATATTAAGGAGTTGTATGAAGACAATATACTAATAAAATAAATATTATTCCATACCTTTTCTGGTAAGATATGCTAGTTATTGAGAAAAATGTTATGTTATAGTCAATAATTAATATAGAAAGACTATTTACATAAAAAGAAAAGGCCCTCTGCTGACTTTTGCCCATCTCAAAAATAATTTACTATTTTTTCAACCAATTCGCGGCATACACAGTTAGTTGTTTATCCAACATCCATTCTCTCTCCTTTTTCTCACTTACAGAACCCTGTTCATTGTTAAAAACAAACAAACTGAATTTCCTAGACTCCCTTACAGTTAGGAATGGTCAGTAATAGCTGACTTGGTATTGCCTTTCAGAATGCTTAGAAAGGGGATAGATTTACTTGGATCATTTCTTTTTTCATTTTCTCTTTCTTTTTCGTGCCTGGAATATGGACCTAGTGTGTGGAAGTGAAGCAACAATCTTGCAGCCATTATCACAGAAGCCACACATTAGGGATGGAGAAGCTGGAAACTAAAATGAGCCCAAGTTCTTACTTTTTTAATACCTACAGCAGCTCTTAACTGCCTACAGTCTGTCTTCTGTTATATGCAGCTGAATACAACCCAAGCAAAGATATAATTCTATAGATCTACATCTCTGAAGCTCTTTGGTCTTTAGGCTGTGATTACAGCGGAAATGGCCTTTCTCCCTTATTCCATGGTATATCCACTAGGTACAAGAAAAATTTAATATAGAGATTGTTATCTAGTAAAAAGTATCTAATTACGAAGGGCAGAGTGGACGCTAAGGGATACAGTAGCAACTGTGGGAATAGCTTCTACCCTTAGCTAACGAAGAGTGAGCAGCAAGGAAGACCTCAGAAATTTAGAGAGGTATGGCTGCCCTAGGAATGTACAAACCGCCAGTACGGGCCACAGGTGCACCATGAGCCCTGCTGAGCTGAACATAATCGGTCACCTGTGAACCAATCTACTTGTCCACGTGTAAAACAGCACAGAAAGGAAAGTCCTTTTCCCCCTGCTCTAGACTCGGTGTCTTTCCATCGCCCTCTATTGGCAAAGCCTAATATTTTGTCACTTGTCAAAGCAGAATGCCTACAGCATCCAGTTCTAGAATAATAAAGCAAGGCAGAGAAGGATGGATTTGTAGCTGAGACATCACAAGTTAATAACTGGTACATTTGGTAAGATTCTCAAGGGCAGGGATTAGGCCTAATTTATATTTATTTCTTCTATAGCACCTAACAGAGTGTTAAACATAATAGTCATTCAATACATTTCTGTTCAATAATAATAAATAAGGGGTTAGTATGTACAATGTATTTTGTAATAACTGTATTATTTTTCCTTTCAGCTGAGATTTTAGTCAATTTGGATAGATTAGAATGACCTCTAGAATGTCTTTTTCTTTTTAATATTGCAATAGTCAAACTTAGAGAACCCAAAGAACATTTTTTATTTGTTTGATTATACATATTACACATATTTCCTCAGAGCACTTGTTGCTACCTGGAATTATTTATTGTTTGTTTGTTTAGCTCCCACATTATACTGTAAGTCCATGAGGGCAGGAACTTTGTTTTGTTCACTACCCAATTAGTCTACAATTGGCCCATTGATAGGCAATCAATTTTTGAGGAATGGAGTTGGAGAAGGAAGGGAATAACTGCTAGTTTTCTTTTCACATACCTCTGTATTATTTAATATGTTATCATATACATGAATTACTTTAAAATTTTAAAAACCAATATGTTAGAAAAGTTTATATAATTCACAAATTGATAACATTTATTACATTATCTCCTAGGGTACTTGCACTAATTAAACAAAAGGAATCATTCTTAAATGTTGAATTTCAGTTTTTGGTGATGGGGTTGGGCATGCTTTTAGGCAATAACCCTACCCAATACTTTTCAAGTTATATTCAAACTCTATGGCATTTAAAGTATTGTGCATGTGTATGTTCATGTGTGTGCATGAGTGTGCATGTGTGTGTGTACCTTTTTATCTATATATTTTTTGGAATTTATTGTATATGATAGGAAGGTGTTATATCAATTTCATCTATTTTAAAGACAATCAGTTACAAGTAAAAGTCCTAATTTTCCTTCACTAAATTAAATCCATCCATATTCAGTGGACCCAGATATTCCACTTATGTTAAGAAACAAGACATTTTATAATGGCAACAAAATATTTGAGAGGACTATTTATCACTTTTTTGCTACTTTAGCCCCAGTGTTGACATTAAGAGTCATATTCCTGGTTCCAGTACCATGTGATATGTGAGAGTTTTACGTCAATTTCAGGAATTATATGTTTTCCACATGGTACAAAGACATCATGGTAAGTAAAGCTTTATTTTCTCTTCACTTTTGGACTTTCATGACTTTATGGAGGAATAACATGGTTACACAGCACAAATAACTCTGTCCTTGGCCACCTCTTACATCACTGATTTTAGTCAATTATTCCATTATGTAGTTTGTTCAAACATAATAATAGACTTTTCTTTACCCATCTTGCCTTTCTAAGAGTTTCTGAACTATGAACTTTGATGCTGAGGTTAATTTTCTATGTCATATCCCCAAGCCAGGGAACTTGACTTAAAGTAGTGATGGCTGGTTAAGAGGCAAATATCAAAGAGCCACATTCTACAAAATGTGGTCAGTGGAAATCCCAGGTTCATCTAAGCCTTAAGGATTATAGAGTACTTGCCTTTCTTGATTTGAACTAGAGGAGAGCATAAGTAAAATGTGCAAGTTTTAAATCTAAAACTTTGTATCAAGCTTGAAATAGAAAAGACACACATAGACAAACACTTGTTTTATCTGATCATAATTCTGTTCAGTGTTGTACATTCATTTCAGGAGAATGGCCATATATTCATGGCAACCATATGTTATTTAATTGCAAATTCTATCAGTTGTTCCAGACTGTTCTTTGGCCATATTCCATCTGCCTTTCTTGACCGATTAAGGGAGAGCCCTCAACTTGTCCTACCAGAGAACTTCTACCAGAAGAGAAGCACAAACCAATCCCCTATAAAATTACACCCTTAAAGGACTAGTGAAATAGGCCCTTGTTCTATTTTATCTTTTGAAAAAACATAAAATTTTTATATCATATTCTATTGCAGAGGTTGATATAATTTAAAGTGTTTTTAATCACCAATTAAATCAATTCTACTTTTTATTATTCTGATATATAGTAGTGCTGCTGAAATGTTTCTGAGCATAAAGTAACAGAACACGTTCTGAAACACACTGACTTCTAGACGAAGAGCTAGAAATAATCTTTTCAGATTTGCCCCAAAGTTGCTCTTAGGGTAGAAAACCTTACAGGAAATGAGGTCCAGGAAATGTGAAGCAGTGTCAGTTGAATGATGAATCATTTTTACTGATTGCTTATTGGAGGGTAAAAATAATAGGCTTCAGAATTCATACTTCTTGATTATTCAGGGGACTTATCCAGGTGGCACTGGGCAGCAAGTCTAGAAACATTTTCTATTTTTTTCTTCCCCCAGGGAAACCACTCTATTTAGTACAATATCTTAATAGTATTTGTCTACTCTTATTTAGTCTATTTGTCTTCACTTTTCTCCTTCTGAATCATATCATTCATTTATTTGTTCATAAGCATTTTATGTACTTATAACATACAACTGTGAGACTGCTTTCCAATTTCTTTGGTGAAAACTTTAGAATAAAGTACTAAGTAATGTAAAATTAAAAGCCTTTTTTCCTGCTACTCTGTTATGAAATCCCTTTGGTCTAGACAAAATGGTCCACTCTCTATCCTCCAAAAAACCATTGCGTAAGAGACTCTAACTCTGGCTGCTTTGCTCTGGCAAAGCTCACAGGGACTGCTGCGTGTTCAGTTACCTCTTACACATGTCAGCAATACATATGCTATTCAAATACATCTGAAGATTAAATATAATAAGTCAAGGGGGTGGGTGGAAGGTTAAGAATTAGAACCAAATCTTTACTTGCTGCTGCCAGATCATCTGGACAAACGGCATTCCCCTTGAGACTTGCTCATTTGCTCCCACGCTGAAGTTCTCCTGCTGCAGAGATTTTTTAAAAATGTGGACCTCTAGTTGCAAAATATTGACTCTTAGCCTACTCATTCCATGCTTTGACATCGAACTGACTTTATTTAAAAAATAAACAGGAAATAAAAACACCACAACCATCTTTTAAAAATTATATAAGCTATGTTTGTATATGTACTTATAAATAAACACTATGACATTATATAGAGCGAAAAGTATAGCTCTTGTATATTCTCCTTCCTAATATTCTTTTCCTTTCCAGGAGTAACCACTGTTAACAGCATAGTGTTATATCTCCAGATCTTTGACTATGTTTTTACATAGAAATATATCTATAGTTTTTAAATTTTCTTAAATAAAAACTTATGTCTTCTTTTAAACAAATATTGCTGGGAAAATAGGATATCTACAGGCAAAATAGTTGGACTCTTATAGTGTATGCAAAAATCAACTCAAAATGGATCAAAGACCTAAATGTGAGATCTGAATCTATATAAATCTTAGGAAAAGACACAGGGAAGGTCTTCATGACATTTGGTTTGGAGATGATTTCTTGGCTATGACACCAAAAGTACAGACAACAACAAAAACAAAATAGATAAACTGGACTTCATCAATATTAGACATTTTGTGCATTAAAGGACACTATCAAGAAAGTGAAAAGACAACCCACAGAATGGGAAAACATATTTATAAATCATATATCTGATAAGGAATTAATATCTAGAACCTGTAAAGAACTCCTACAATTAAACAGCAAAAAGCCCAGCAACCCAATTAAAAAATGGACAAAGAAATAGAATAAATCTTTCTCTAAACAAGATACATGTATGATCATTAAACACATGAAAAGATGCACATCCCTAGTCATTAGGGAAATGCAAGTCAAAACTACTTCACACCCATTAGAATGGCTGTTATAAATAAAAGGAAAATAACAACTGATGAGGTTGTAGAAAAATTGGAATCCTTGTGCATTATGGGTGGGAATGTAAAATAATGTAGCTGCTATTGGATTCCTCAAAAAGTTAAACATAGAATTACCATATGATCCATCAATTTCAGTTTTAGGTATATACTCAAAAGAATTGAAAACAGGAACTCAAACAGGTACTTTTGCACTCACATTCATAGCAGCATTATTCACGTAGCCAAAAGGTGGGAACAACATAAATGTCTGTTAACAAAAGGGTGGATAAGTAAAATATGGCATATAAATACAATGGAATATTATTCAGCCTTAAAAAGGAATGACATTTTGATACATGCTACAACATGGTTGAAGCTTGGAAACATTATGCTAAAGTAATAAGCCAAAGATAAATATTGCAGAATCCTACTTATATGATTACTAGAATAGGCAAATTCACAGAGACAGAAAGTACAAGCTACCAGGGGCTGAGGGGAGGGGAAATGAGAAGTTACTGTTTAATGGGTACATAGTTTCTGTTACGAATGCTGAAAAAGTTCTGGAAATGGATAGTGGTAATGATTGTACAATATGTCAATGTATTTAATGCCACTGAACTGTACACTTAAAATGATTAAAATGGTAAATTTTATACTATGTATATTGTACCATAATAACAAACCAAAAAAAATCTTGATTTTTTCAATGAACATGTTATTAGTAATAATTCAGTTCCAGTAAACACGTAGCTACGTCAATCTTTTAAAAATAACATTTAAGCCCTGGCCAACCAATGGGTGCATGAATGGGTGGAGCAACAGGTCCTTCCTTCCTTCCTCCCTTACTTCCTTCCTTCCTCCCTCCCTCTCCCTTCTCTCTCTCTCTCTCTCTCTCTCTCTCTCTCCCCCTTTCTTTCTGCCTCTCTTTCTCTAAAATCATAGGTAAACACTGAAAAATAATGTGTACAAGTTTATATGGAAATTTAAAAGATATTCAAAAGTTAAGGAAATAATATGTTAAATTCCCACCCATCGCTTACATCAATACATGGTCAATCTTTTTTCTACTATTCTCCTGCTCATTCACTTCTTTTCCACTCTACCCCATGTTATTTTGAAACAAATTCCAGAAGCCAATATTTAATTTATGAATGCTTAAGTATAAACCTCCATAAGGATTTCTGAAAATATAACCACAATACCATTATCACACCTAAAATATTTAATAATTCCTAATATCACCAAATATGCAGCCAGTGTTCAGACAGTCCTGTCTTACGACATTAAAAATTGCTTTGTTGAAATTGAGAATCTGTACAATTTCTACACATTGTAATTAGTTATATGTTTTTAAAATGCCTTTGAACCTATAGATTCTCACTCTTTCAAATTTATTAGTTTAAGAAACTCATTTTTTCTCAGGTAGAATATCCCACATTTTAGATTTTGCTAATTTTATTTTCATGGTGTCATTTAACATGTTCATCTGAACTTTGTATTTTCTATAAATTGGTAGCTAGATCTAAAGGATTGGTCAATTTTTTCCCTTCTTCTTAAAATATCCTTTATAGGTTGCTCTGTATACTTCCAATGTGCACCAGTTAGGAGGCATATAATGTCTGTATACTTCCAATGTGCACCAGTTAGGAGGCAATGAAATTAAAATTGATCAATGAGGTCAGCTTGATTTATCCATTATAAAGTTCCTCATCAGCTTTTTACTTGATTTTAGTGGTCATTGATGATTATTTCCTAAGTCAATTATTTCATTATGATTGAGATATGGTGATTTTTTCTATTGTTCCATCTTCATTTATTAGCTGGAATTATTTTATGAAGAACTTTCCCATAGCAACTATTTTTTGTTACCTTGGATTATAGTTAGAACAGAAAAGCCAAGATAAATTGTTGATTCTTTCCATTTATTTACTAGTTTTCAGGATAATGAGTCAGACATAATTTTAAATCATCAGAAAATGAATACAGAGTGATTTATCCCATAGATTAATAGCAGGTGATATATCTTTCAAGAAATTTGGATGATTTTCTGTCTTTGAAAGAAGGCTGGATTAGGTGAGCTCTAAGGTCACTTTGAGCTCTTATAGTTCATAATTTTTCTTGCTCATGAAAATCATTTATGTTTTAAAAAGAAATAGTTAATATAGTCCAATTTTCTCTGGAGAGTAGACATTCCTTTAACATAACACATACTTTATTTCCCAAATAATTTGTAATGATTTGTAATAATTTGTGGATTTGTCTCAAAATACTGGATAGTTACCTAATATATTTTGGTGGACTATGTCACTATCTTTAAAAATTTTTATATAAAAAATTTCAAACCTAGAGTTTTTAACTTTAAATATTAAACAAAGAAAAGTTGCAAGAAGAGTACAGAGAACTATTGTTTACCCTTTCCCCTGATTCACACATATTTATCATTTTCTATCTTTCCATATTCTCTCTCTCATTCTCTTTGCATACATGTGTATGTATGATGATGCCTATATGCATAGACATCCATCTATCCACCATCTACACAATATGCACACAGAAATGTTATACATATTTTTATTTACTTTTCCTAAACCATTTGAGAGTAGGTTGTCTGAATCATGCCCCTTAATATTTCTGTGCATATTTCCTAAGAACAAATATTGATTCATTATGTTGTACATCTGGAACTAATATACAGTAATTTGTCAATTATACCTCAGAAATTATCTTACATAATAACAGTTATCAAATTCAGTAAATATAATGTTGATAAAAATATTTTATGCAATCTATAGTCCATATTCCAATATCATCAGTTATCCCAATAAAGTACTTTATAGAGATTTTTCCGCATTTAGTTGTGTTTCTTAGTCTGTTATCATCTAGAACATTTCCTTAGCCTTTCTTTGTCTCTCATGACATTAACATTTTTGAGGAATACTGAGCAACCTCATTCTTTTTCACTGCCATAATTATATACATTGCTAAATTATCATCATAAATATCAGAAATTGCCTATTGTTGATTTAAGCAGGAAAGAAATTTATTTTAAAAAATTTAATTTACAGTTGACATGCAATATATTAGTTTCTGGTGTACAATATAATGATTAGGCATTTAGATGTCTTAGAAGTGATCAGGCCAATAAGTCTAGTAGTCACCTGATAACATACACAGTTACAATATTATTGATATATTACCTATGGTGTACTTTATATTCCCATGATAGGAATTTGTTGACAAGGTATTGGGGAAGTCCTAGACCTTCGATATATCTCAATAGATATATTTTATTTTGCATGTATATATCAAACAATATTGTTTATAAGCAAAAATAATAAATAATATTTATTGGGCACTTTGTAATGTGCTAGACCAGCCGTGGGCAAACTATGGCCCATGGGCCGGATCCGGCCCGTTTGAAATGAATAAAACTAAAACTAAAAAAAAAAGACCATACCCTTTTATGTAATGGTGCTTACTTTGAATTTATATTAATTCACACAAACACTCCATCCATGCTTTTGTTCCGGCCCTCCGGTCCAGTTTAAGAACTCATTGTGGCCCTCGAGTCACAAAGTTTGCCCACCCCTGTGCTAGACCCTGTCCCTATTACAAGTGTTATCTAAAACATAGTCCTATGAAGTAAATACTCCTAAATCCCATTTTAAAAATGAGACAACTGTGAATTAGGGAGATTAAGTGGATTGCCCAAGGTTACACAACTGATAAGGAGCTGAGAGTTCAAAGTCAAGTTTTGTCTGATATTAAAGTCTATCCTTTTTCTGTTTGATACATACACTGAGTGGCCAGATTATTATGACCACCCCATCAGTGCTTCATTGACACTTCCAAAAATACTCAATAGTGAAAACTTCCTAAGCAAACACTCTCAAGGTTTTATTATTATTATTATTTGCATAACTAATTCACTTCATTGTACTGATGGGGTAGTCATAATAATCTGGCCACTCAGTGTATGGTAGGGTAATTTGAAAACGTTATAAATATTTGATAGAAAATAAATGATCTGTGGTAACCCAAAACATTAAATATTCTTTCAGTTGATATTATATAAGAGGTGAATGCTGAAAAATGCATCACCTCTTATATAATAGCTTTTCTGCATTCTTATAAACACTTCACAGGCTAATGCTGGAGGAGCTGGCCAGAAAATCCTCAGCGTGCACATCAACATGTACCCACTTGGGGGCACCCACAATGCAGCTATTTTGCCTGTTCTCCTGCCAGAAGCTTCAAGTCCTGCAGAGCTGGAGTTGAGCCAGCTGATGTATTCAGTGAGTTCTACAGAATTCAGCCAGATCTGATGTCTCAAGGAATAACTTCCTATAGCTTTAAGTTTGGGAATATTTTACTTACCATGTTGCCCACACAAAAAACCACTATGTGCTATTTAAAACATTATTAATTAGTGCATTTGCTAGAGGCCAAATGTCCTAGTTACATTATTAGGATTTAATGACCGGGAACTAAAAATAATTTGCTGATTAAAAAGCATACATTTGTCCACAGGACTTTTTGAATTTAAACTATGCCAAAATTAGGAACATAATGAGTAACCAACAGGGGTAAAAAATGTTCCATAAAATCAAGCTAAGTGTTTTAAGTTGATCCTGCGTGTTTTCATACCAGAGGCATGCTCTCTGACATTGGTTACACCCTAGAGCATAGAAAACAGTTGCTGGTGTCATCAGTGGAATAGTCATCTGGTCTTTAGCATCATCAGAAAGTAGAGATTCTCCTGAAATACACTGATGTCAAAGATGTCATTGATGCAGATGTAGTTGCTGCAACTCTGCCTAGAAAGGGTTATTATTCTAGACTCTCTAGAGCAGCAGTTCTCAACCTGTGGTTCGCGACCCCTTTGGTGGTCGAACGACCCTTTCACAGGGGTCGCCTGAGACCATCCTGCATATCAGATATTTACATTACGATTCATAACAGTAGCAACATTACAGTTATGAAGTAGCAACGAAAATAATTTTATGGTTGGGTCACAACATGAGGAACTGTTTTTAAAGGGCCAGAGGTTGAGAACCACTGCTCTAGAGCATAAGGAGTGATGATATTAAAAATTAGGTTGGAAAGGACATGGCTATCACAGTGTATTTTATACCTACCACCTCTGCTAAAGAGGTAGATGAAGGCAGCCATGTGTTATACCTAATAAATCCACCTTTCACATGGCTGATTGCAGCAAACTGAGCCAAAATATAGATTGGAGAGCAGCTTATGGGGTCACCTGGATCAAAAAGCTCTACTCAGACTGATTGCTCAGTCATGGGTACCTGATTTGGGAAACAGAATATGAGGTGGGTAACAGTGAGGATTGATATGAAAGGATGTATAGAAGGGGTATAATGTAGAAAAGAGGTCAAGTTCAAAGCTAGGTTACAAGGAAGCTAAACTGTGAAGAAGGTAAGACAATAATTGAGCAGAAGCTATGAGAAGGAGAAAAGATAAAGTAGAGCCCTGACCGGTTTGGCCCAGTGGATAGAGCATCAGCCTGCGGACTGAAGGGTCCCAGATTCAATTCCAGTCAAGGGCATGTACCTTGGTTGTGGGCACATCCCCAGTAGGGGGTGTGCTGGAGGCAGCTGATTGATGTTTCTCTCTCATCGATGTTTCTCTCTATCCCTCTCCCTTCCTCTCTGTAAAAAATCAATAAAATATATTAAAAAAAGAAAAAAAAAGAAAAGATAAAGTAGAGGGACTAGTCTTTGTTGCGAGAAGTACAAGGAGACATGTGAGGCCCCAGCTGGTTTGGCTCAGTGGATAGAGCATCGGCCTCCAGACCGAAGGGTTCGGGTTTGATTCTGGTCAAGGCACATGCCTGGGTTGTGGGCTCGATCCCCAATAGGGGGCATGAAGGAGGCAGCCAATCGATGATTCTCTCTCATCATTGATGTTTCTATCTCTCTCCCTCTTCCTTCCTCTCTGAAATCAATAAAAACAAAATAAAAAAAAGACGAAGACAAGTAAGGAGAAGCATAGACAAGGAGAAACTGAGCCTTGTTTGGGTTTAAACTGTGGAGATTTGAGAGAAGAGTCACCCTCTTCTCCGAGAGTTACTGGGTACAGTTCCAGTTTTTGCTCCAGTCTTTAATTGATATGAGATCCGAGTCTTACAATAAACAGCTTCACTTGTGGAAACTTGAGTAAATATATTTCCACCTCCAACCAAAGAAACTAGAATAGGAGTCTTTTTAAAAGTCTCTCCAGCCTGGCTGGTGTGGTTCAGTGTTTGAGCCATCACCCCATGAACCTAGGGCAGTTTATCAATGTTTCTATCTCTTAATCCCTCTCCCATCCTCTCTCTCTCTCAAATCAATAAAAACATATTTTTAAAAAGTCTCTCCAGAGTGTTTAAAACAATCTGCACATAACATAAAGTTTGCCACTGTAACTATTTTTAAGTCTACAGTATAGGGGCATAAAGTACATTTACACTGTTGTGCCACTATCACCACTATTTGTCTGCAGAACTTTATCATCATCCCAAACTCTGTACCCATTAAATACTAACTCCCCATTGTCCACTCTCTGCAGCCCTGGGCAACCAGTCTTTAGTCTTCTGTCTCTTTGAATGGATAATATTGGCATTAAATAGTTAATATATTATTTATAGAGCAAACTCATAAGTGACAAAGCCACTGCCCAGAGTTTTGGGGGAGCTGGAGTTATCCCAAATAGCCTGGAAAGTGTAGACTATTTATTGTGTTCCGTCAATCAACTGCAGATGGAATGCAAACCAGACAGGAAACCAAACTTGACTGGGAGGCCCCAAGGGAGTCTGAGATGTTGAGCTATGGTCTTTTGCCATGTTCTAGAAAAAGGGTTGCTATGTTCAGAGGAATGCTTCCTGGTTGTATAAAGTAAAATAACCCTATCTGTGGGGGAAAGACTAAAATCTGAGAAGATAGGAAGCCAAAGAAATTGTGGGTTAAGATCTGCCATCTCCATTTGGCTAGCAGAAGTATTACTGCACTGATTTCTGATGCTTGTACTTTTGAAACAGCTTTCCAAGAGGCTTCAAAGTGTCGTAGAATGCATATTTTGCCAGTGGTTACCCTGGGCCCTAAACTGTGGCTTTATGAGGCTCAATGTGGGAGACTGACCTGGCCAGTTTCCAAGGAAGCTGGATGAAGTCCAAACGAAATCCAAATTAAGGTATCAGTAAGGTGAGCTGGGATCCTGCTGCAAGATTCTCTAAACGGCAGCTATGCTGGTGATACCCAATGGTGATATCATTTTGGCTCAGAAGAAAACAAGATCCCAGATAGCATGTGGGAATCAGGGACACGGTCCAGATCCTGGGGAAAATAGATTGACTAGCACTAGGTGGATTGATAAATGTGCAGCCAAGCAAACACATTCAAGGCAGGGCTGGACCATTATATAAACCAGAACTGGTATCAAAAGCCAACTCCTACCCCGTGCCATGGACATCTGGGTCCACTCATCATCACCCATCCAGGTCCCCAACCAATGAGGATGGTGGCTTCTAGCCACTCCCACCCATTTACCTGCTCTAGAGTGCTCTGTGTATAGGGATGAATTCGAGTTGTCGTTTTCACTGGATGTTTATTTATAAAGATTTGACCTGTTTGCAAGTCTGTGGAGCAGCCCTACAGTCTCCCAACTATAATAATCTTTAGAGTGTCGCTTTGTGGGGTTACCGTGTGCCCTGAGATTTTTTGTATGGAACCACTGTCCTCCAGCCCTAGCTGCAGGGCCATGAGCTGGGCCTGCCAGGCCCAGAGCCGTGTCCAATAAAATTCTCGGATGTGAAAAAAAAAAAAAGCCCACTCCTGACCAGCTAGCGTGGCTCAGTTGGTTGAGCGCTGTCCCATGCACCAGGAGGTTGCTGGTTTAATACCAGTCAGGGCACATGCCTGGGTTGCAAGCTCAATACCCAGGAGAGTGATTTATAAAGATTTCACCTGTTCACATGTCTGTGGAGCAGCCCTACAGTCTCCCAACTATAATAATCTTTAGAGTGTCGCTTTGTGGGGTTACCGTGTGCCCTGAGATCTTTTGTATGGAACCACTGTCCTCCAGCCCTAGCTGCGGGGCCATGAGCTGGGCCTGCGAGGCCCAGAGCCGTGTCCAATAAAATTCTCGGATGTGAAAAAAAAAAAAAGCCCACTCCTGACCAGCTAGCGTGGCTCAGTTGGTTGAGCGCTGTCCCATGCACCAGGAGGTTGCTGGTTTAATACCAGTCAGGGCACATGCCTGGGTTGCAAGCTCAATACCCAGGAGAGGGCATGCAGGAGACAGCCTTTTGATGTTTCTCTCTCATCGATGTTTCTGTCTCTCTCTCAATACAAACATATTTTTTATTGAAATCGAAAAACATTTTTTATTGAAATCGATAAAAAATATATTTTTAAAAAGCTTACTCCTTCCAACTAAATTTCTATGTAATTCATTTATAAAAGGCTGCTGTTCATCTCTCTCAGGCAAGATTTAATGAAAGGAGAGAGAAGCAGCCTCTAAACAGAGCCATGTTTAGCTCTCTTTAGCACACCAACAGGTGGGACTGACTGAAAGGCTGAACATGTTATAACTGTCTACTTCTGGGCTCAAGCATGCAAGGACAGGGAGTGCGACAACCAGATCTTGCTGTAGAATCTGGAGAAGTGTCATGGCTTTATATTGACCAATCCCCTCTATTAGGTCATTGCATGTAAGGCTAAGTGACCTGAGAACATGCAACTTCCCTACTTTAGAGACCAGCATCCAAACTTTGGACATGGAACTGATATGTTTGATCAGGGAATTCATGCTGAAAGCTCACCTGGGAGATGGTGTCATGGCACTGACCGCTGGAATTCCATGTTATTCTACATACTTTGTCCATCCCTGTTATATGCCACTCAGATCTTCCTTCAATGGATCTTATTAACCCAGCTATTAGGAGTGTTATAGCAGTCAGTCTTCAGTTGCCAGCCACTTCAGGAATTACCTATCTAAGGACAATGGCCTTGCCAAGGTCATACTCTTTTCAGAGCAGTTCATATCCAATGATTGATCCATGGGGTGTATAGAAAGACACTGACATCTAATCCAACTTGAGACAACACTGAATGGCCATTCTAGCTCTAGCACTTTCCATAGAGTCAGTTGAGGTAGCTTGATTTCTCCCTCTGGCCAATTTTGCTTCTATCACTGCTATGATCTGAATATTTGGTTGCCCCCAAATTCACACATTAAAATCCCAAGGTGATGGGTGTTAACTGGTGTGGGTTTCAGGAGGTGGCTAAGTCAAGAGGGTGGAGCCCTCTTGAGTAGGATTAGTGCTTTTATAAAAGAGACCCCTTCCACCATGTGAGGACACAGCAAGGAGATCCTCACCTGAAAATGTGACCATGCTGGTGCCTTGACCTTGGACTTCTAGCCTCCAGAACTGTGGGAAATAAATTTCTTTTGTTTATAAGCTATCCAGACAAAGATAATCTCTTTCCTTCCACAGGTGTTTACCTCAAGGGTATTCCTTTATAAATACCCTTCCATGGGGCTCAGTTTATAGTTTGGTGCTCATTCTTAGTTTCTGTTCTCAAGTCCTTATCTGGTGACCTCTCTTATGTCCCAGTCACCACACTGGGGCCTGGTCCTCTTCTGACTTTGATCTCAATGGGGGTGCCATTGCCATTTTAGTTTCCATTTATTTGAAGAAATATAACAACACTGGATAAATACCATTAACCTTCCTTAGCTGTGGACAGTCAGACATGTTTTCAAACATTTCCAAACATTTCCAAACACTTCTGAGCTTGTTGGGTCACCCTAAACGAAACCACCAGGTCAGCATGACTTCCTAGGGCTCAGGGACTCTGCACTGAACCCATTTTGCAGCCTCACCATTTCCCTAGATTTTGTTGTGCCCTCTTCTGTTCACACATTAGAATGGTTCCATAGTTACTCCTTCAACAGATTCAGATGTCAGAGCTATGTACTAGAGGGCTTGGTAAACCTGAATGCTGGGTCCCATCTCAGAGTTTCTGATTCACTAGGTCTGGGATGGGACCGGAAAATTTGCATTTCTAGCAATAGCCCAAATGGTACCAGTGCTGCTAATTTGGTAACCACTAATTTGGATAATTTTTTACATATTCATTAATGCCATTTGAAGACAGGTAAGTCATACGTTTATCTCCTGGGCAGCATAAGTAGATGCAGCCCCTTGGAAAGGAGTCTAACCACAGTTGTGAGCTCCCCGCACACACAGGCTCTTTGGCAGGGTTACATTCCTGCCCATCTGTTAGGCTGGCAGTATGCCCATGGAGAATGTGCTCTGCCAATTTCAGCAGGCCATAGGTGCTATCCAAACACGGTGGAAGAGGGGCAGCTTTCCTCACAGCAAACGCCATTTCTTGGGCCAGGCAATCCTGCTGTTTGCAAACAGCTTCAGTCTGAGGCCACATGCTTCCTTACAGCTGTAGATGCTTGAGGACATGATTGAAAAATAAATAATCAACAAATGGCTGATTATTTTCCCTTGATCTGCCCTGGCGTTGTAATTTGGCATGTGGAGAAACACTCTCTTTGGTGAGCTGGAAGCCATTCCTAAGGACTTTACCTATGAAATGCTTTAAAACTGAGATTTGGATCAGCTGTACTTACTCACTTGTAGATGTCACTATCATTTTTTCTTGCTTTCTCCATATTTATTTACTTAAACTTAAAAATTTTTAGTTTCAAAATTTATTTTTCTTTATGTTTAAAATTTTTTTAATTTAGGTTTTCACTCTGTTTCTGAGCTAGGTTCCCTCCCCACTCCCTGTAATTTTTATCTGCAGTTTTCTGAAGTCTCTGATTTGACTTCTAAAATACAGAAGAGTCCTATTTATAAATTTAGACTGAGATTAGGGGAGTTTCTCCTATAAAATTCCAATCACATTGGAATTATAAGTCAATTACATTGATTATGAATCAAAGTATATATGTTATTTTATTCGTCCCATAATCAAACCTGGGCTATGAGGAGATCTTTGAACATTTTTGATTAAAACATTAGTTTTTGGATAAAAAAACTTTTGATCTCTTTAAGATAAAAATATAAAAAGTAAAACAAAAAAAGAACCATTGATTTAAAGAAAAAACTGTTGATTTACAAGATCTGGAAAAATGTTATTTTCTTTAAAGAAAGCATATTGGTTATGCTGGGATTGTACAAGGGAACCTAGGCCTGAGAGAATGGCTGGGCAGGAAAGAAATGAGAAGAGACAGCCCTCTGCCTTTTTTATCGTTGGATTTTATTTTGGGTTAAATGATCCAATAAGCACATGAAAAGATGCTAAACATAATTAGCTATTAAGGAAATGTGAATCAAAGCCACAATGGGATACCACTTTGTGGGTTGAATTGTGTTCGTTCCCTCAAAAAGATATATTGAAGTCTTAACTCTAGTACCTGTGAATATGACTTTACTTGGAAATATAGTATTTGTAACAAGATGTAGTCAAGTCAAGATGGTGTGTCCTAATCCAATATGATTGGAGAAGAAACAGAGATACAGGGGAGAACTTCCTGTAATGACAGAGTCAGAGACTGAAGTGATGCATCTATAAGCCAAGGAATGCTAAGGATTACTGGTAACATAAGAAACTAAGAGAAAGTATAAAACAGTGCTTCACTTAGAGCCTTTACAAAGAGCACGACCTTGCTTACACTTTGATTTCAGATTTCCAGCCCCCAGAATTGTAAAAGAATCAATTTCTGTTGTTTTAAGTCACCCAGTTTGTGGTCATTTGTTACAGCAGTCCTAGAAAGTTAACAAACAACATCCCACTAGGATGGCTATAATAAAAAGATAGACAATAACAATTTTTGTGGAATTGCTGGTGGAAATGTAAAATGGTACAGCCACTTATAATATGAAGTGTCCAGAATAGGCAAGTCTGTGGAGGGAGAAAGTAAATTTGATTAGTGGTTGCTTAGGGCTGGAGGTGGGGAATGGGAAGTGACTGCTAATGGGAGTGGTATTTCATTTGGGTGCTGATGAAATGTTCTAAAATTAGACAGTGATGATGGTTGTACAACTTTGTGACTATACTAAAAACCACTGAAGTGTACCTTTTAAATGGGTGAATTTTATGATATGTGAATTATATCCCAATAAAGCCACCAAGAAAGAGTCCATTCTTCTGGGGGTGCTTTCCACTTTAACCATGCTGAGCTAACTCACGTTGCCGTTTCCCACTTCTGAGGTCTTACACATCTGTGCTTAGAATGTTCTTCCCAGTTTTGTCTACTGGTAAATCCCTCTTCTTCAAAACCCAGCTTACACATTCTCTCTCCTGTGACGCTTCTGTTCTCCCAGGAAAGTAAGCACTTTCTGTTTTTGCACTCTTTTTTTTTAAATTGAGATATAATTGACATATAACATTATATTAGTTTCAGGTATACAACATAATAATTCAATATTTGAATATTTGTATATGTTACATAATGATCACCACAATATGTCTAGTTAACATAAATCACCACAGCCACAAATTAATTTTTCTTGTGATGAGAACTTTTAAGATCTATTCTCTTAGTAATTTCAAATATATAGTACAGTACTATTAACTATAGTCACCATGTTGTGCATTACATTTCCCAGGACTTAACTTATTTTATAACTGGAAGTTTGTATGTTTTGACCCCCCCTTCACCCATTTCGCCCACCCTTAACCTCTGTCTCTGAAAACCACCAGTCTATTCTTTATATGTGAATTATTTTTTTCTAGATTCCTAATATAAGTGAGATCATATGGTATTTGTCTGACTTATTTCACTTAGCATAATACCCTCAGGTGTTGCCTCTTGATTTGGTATTTGTGGGAATAGTTGTACATTTCTCACTGTATTGCCATTCTTCATTTTCTTTTTGCTTCAATTTCCCCTGTAGATTGTGCTCCTCTCTGAGGATGAGGAATTTATCTTAGCACATTTTCTTCTATCCTCAGTGCTCATCACTGTACCTGGCACATAGCAGACACTCAGTAGGTCCTTGCTAAACCCAACTGAATAATTTTTAAACATATGGTCAAAGTTCAGGAGTAAACAGCAAAGAAAGAATTATATAAGGCTGTGGTCATGCACAGCATTTCCTAATTAGACTGCTAAGAATGTGGTAATAGTATGACATTTGAGGCACCTATGGTTAGAAAGCTCTCAAATTTTTCCTTTTATTACCCAGCTATACTTCCAAAAGCCAGCTAGCTTTTAGCCTTTTTCCCCTCTTTCTCCTACTCTCTCTCCCCTTACCCCTTCTTTCCATTTTCTCTCCCTCCTTTCCTTTTTATTTGTGAGTTAACACATGCATGTTTTTTTCCTATTAACATTTTTAACCTTCAGGATTACAAAAATGATTGCAAAAAATCATTCAAAGAATTCTCATATGGCTTCCACCCAGCTTCCCAAATGTTGACATTTTATAAAACCATAGCAACAGTGATCAAAACCAGGAAATGAATATTTATACAATGCCATGAACTAACCTACTGACTTTATTCCAATTTTGTCAATTGTCCCATTAATGTCCTTTTTCTGGTGCAGCATCCAATAAGGATCAGGATCATAGGATAATTTCTTAGTACTTCATGACCTTGACATTTTTATGGAATACTGGGGAATTGTTTTGAAGCATGTCCCTTAATTTAACAAATGCATAGCAGATACTTACTTTTTGTAGGCACTTTGCTAGTCTCTAGAGTACTTCAGTCCAGGGTCCATCTTTGACCTCAAAAAGCTGGTCCTTTAGTAAAAAGAATCAGAGATGCACAAATTAACAGGTAATTATAATACAGTTTAGTAAGTGCAATAATGGAAGTAAACACTGAGTAAGGAGAGATATTAGAAGAAGCAACTGGCTGTATCTTGGGGAACCTGGAAAGACTTGTTGCAAAGATGACATCTACAGTAGGGGCAAAAGGATGAGGAGATGAGCAAGGCAGGACTTGAGGACCCTAGAGAGAAGAGTGTTCCATGCAAAATTTAATCCATCAAGTATAGCAGAATACTGCAGTCATTTTAAGAAATAACCTAAATACTCCTTGTAAAAATCTTTATAACCAGGACCACATTTGAACATGTTGAAGAAATCTGCTTTGACCTTTTCTGTCTGGTCAGAATTCATTTAAAAACCCTTGACACTCTGACATTCATCCTTGTACTTTGGCAATTTCAGAAGTTCTGATGATAAAATTGACTTTAAGAAGCACAAGAAATGTGAGGCTAAATAAAAAAGGTAGATTTTTTTATTGAAATGAATTAATACAAGTAAATTCTGAAGTACATAAATGATAAGGGTGGCATAAAAGGAAGTCAATTTATCAGAGGGACTCTGGCCTTGGTCGTTGCCTAGAAGCAGTCACAGAAATGTCATCTTAAAGTTAGACAAAAATCATGCAGTTGCATAACCTTTTTATATTTTGTAATACCCAACAGGAATAGTCCCCATTTGAACACAAGGGTTATAATAGGTTCCTGTAAAAGATAGTAAGCTGATCATTCACAGGTTGACTTGTGAACTGGAGTCTATGATCATTCAGAGCCAAGTGTTTTGGTTAGGAATCTTTGAATAAGACTCTTGGCTGTGAGTTAGAAACAAATTATTTAAGGATATAGGCAAACTGGATACCTAGAGTAGACCTCTTTTCTTCTTCTCCTCCTCCTTTTTGTTCTCTACTCTCCTTTCTGGTAACAGCCTTTCCCCACCTTACCCTAGCTGCTAAAACTTGACCAATCATAATCTTTCATCTCTTTGGCCACTAATTTGTGAGTTTGGGAAAAGAGAAGGTCAAAACTAAAATATTGGACAATCCGCCTGTATATGAGAAGAGGAAAAGATATAATTCAAATTGAGTAGTTCTAAGGACTTGTATTGGCTTAAAGAATGGGAACAATACTTCAGCAGGGCCAATCAGAGCCTTTTAGAGGGATATTTCAGACGGGATCTAGAAAGAGAAACCTCATTCCCCTTTAGTTGTGGAATTAAGCAGGTGGTAGACTGGAAGACATAACTAACCTTGAATCCTCGCGATGCTGAAAAAGATCAGCAGCAGATGTGGAGAAGAACAGAGAGAAGAGGCGAAGGAAGAGCCCTGATGGCATTGGCTCCAACTATTTTGTTTACTATTTCCTTTTCCTGTTATTTATTTCTTAACAGTTTTATTGGAATTTAATTCACATACTATACAACTCACTCACTCAAAGTGTACATGTTGATAGTTTTTAGTATATTCATAGAGTTGGGTAACCATCACCAACGCCGATTTAATATGAGAGTTTATCTCTGGACTCTCAATTCTATTTCATTTATATGTCTATCCTCAGGGGTGTTTCTTTTAGTTCACTGTTCTCCTCCCTCTGCTGATATAGACTTTATGTTGTATATATAACTGAACAAAGCCTAAAGTTACACAATTCTTATCTTAATTGCCTTTGGAATAATACAAGTCCTTAGAACTGCTTAACTTGAATTATACCCTTTCCCCCTCTGATATACAGCTGATTGCCCAGTATCTTAGTTTTGTTCTTTCCTTTTTCCAATTTCACAAATCAGATATTATTATTGTTTTTATTTAAACAGATAGTAATTGTGTACATCTTGACCATTTTATTTCCTTACTATTTTTCTCATATCTCAGATCATCATACTGGAGTCATTTTCATTGTTCTTGAAGTACTTCTTTTAGAAGTTCTTTTAGGGCAGGTCTTTGGTAGTAAACCCTCCTAGTTTTTGCTTGAATTATATTTAAATCTCATTCTTGAAAGATAATTTAGTAGGTTACACAATTCTTGATATCCTCCCTACCCTTTCTCTCTCTATTTGAGAGAAATATTGGCTCCCGACTTTCATTCTGGATATTGATATAGATACTGGTAAATCTACGATCAGTTTGTCATTCCTTTGTAACTTATTTCTTTACTCTCAGGCTGATTTTAATATATTTTTTAAAGTTTTTAAAAAAAATTTTTAGAGAGAGAGAAAAGGAGAGGGAGAGAGAGAAACATTGAACAGTT
The DNA here is from genome assembly GCF_000327345.1 of Myotis davidii. NCBI lineage: Eukaryota > Metazoa > Chordata > Mammalia > Chiroptera > Vespertilionidae > Myotis > Myotis davidii. The sequence continues at coordinate 15,163,879 of NW_006288615.1, read as the reverse complement.
GCCTTTTGCACCCCTCCTATTGGGGATCGAGCCCACAACCTGGACATGTGCCCTGACCAGGAATTGATCCTGTGACCCCCTGGTGCATGGGATGATGCTCAACCAACTGAACCACACTGGCCAGGGCAAGACCTTTGTTTTTGATATTTTTGCATTTTTACATATATGTCCAAGCATGAATTTCTTTTTATTTATAGTTTAATTCCAGGAAAATTTCACCAACCATTTCTCCAAAGATTTCTCTAATTCTTTTACATCTTTTCTGCTAAGACTTCACTTCAACACTGAGACATGCCTCACACCAGACACAAAAATTTTATAGCTTAAACTCTAATGATAATGAAACATATTAAAAGATGCTCAGCTTTATGATTAATCAGGAAAATGCAGATTAAAATCACATTGAGATATCTTTGCACAATCATTAGTTTGGCAAACATTAAAATGCCAAATGACACCACATGTAAGAAACTATGTGGCAAAAGGGAAACTGTCCGTTGCTATGGTGGGAATTAAAAATTTTAGATCTATTTTGATACCAATAGGCAAATAGCTAGGAAGTTTGAAAATCTACACATATCCCAGAAATGAAAAATTACAAGACTTTTGCCTCCTAAGCCTTCTGTAAATATGGGGTGAAGGTGTTTGGCCGAGTCTGCCAAACAGATACATCAGCTCCAACTTCGAATCTGAAGATGGTGTTAAAATGTAAGTACCAAGCAGGATCCCTGTCATGAAGGTGAAAGCAACGATGACACTTAAGTACAATTTCTGGAGGCAGCAATGACTATAATCCTAGGAAAAGCACCAGCATTGGGCATATGTCATATTGGAAATAAAAGGGGCAGTACCTGTGCCTTTAAGTAGAGTAGCATTGTCCTTATTAGATCAATTCCATGCCATGACATTAGGTAGTTTATCTTCAAGTTGGTTCTCAAGCCCTTCTCAAGATTCTGTGAGCTATTCTTTAAAAATATAGATATCTTTTTGAATAATATATTTTTATTGATTTCAGAGAGAAGATGGAAGAGGGAGAGAAAGAAACATCAATGATGAGAGAGAATCATTGATCAGTTGCCTCCTGCATACCCCTCTCAGGGGATCGAGCCTGCAACCCAGGAATGTGTCCTGATCAGAATCGAACCCTGACCTCCTGGTTTATGGGTCGGCGCTCAATCATTGACTCATATTGGCCAAGCAAATATATATATATATTTCTTGGTGAAATAATCCGCAATGGCCTTCTGTTGCTTTATAATGAAGAGTCTTACTGATGTGGAAAGCAATTTGGAAATATCTATTCAAGTTGAGGATATACATACTCTACAGCTCAGCAGTTCCACTATTGCATATATACTTTAGAGCAGTATTGTCTAGTATAGTGGTTCTCAACCTTCCTAATGCCGCGACCCTTTAATACAGTTCCTCACATTGTGGTGACACCCAGCCATAAAATTATTTTCACTGCTACTTCATAACTGTAATTTACTACTGTTATGAATTGTAATGTAAATATCTGATATGCAGGATATGTTTTCATTGTTACAAATTGGGCATAATTAAAGCGTAGTGATTAATCACAAAACAACATGTAATTATATATGTGTTTTCCGATGGTCTTAGGCGACCCCTGTGAAAGGGTCGTTCGACCCCCAAAGGGGTCGCGACCCACAGGTTGAGAACCGCTGGTTTAGTAGAAGTTTCTGTGATAATGACTGTGCCCTCCAATATGCTAGCCACTAGCTACATGCAGCATCTGAGCCCTTGAAAAGTAGCTAGTGTAACTGAGGAATTAAAATTTTAATTTAATTTGATTGATTAATTTAATTGATTTCTAATTAATTTAAATTTAAGTAGCCACATGTGGTTAGTGGCCATTTCACTGAACAACATCGCTCTAGAAAAATGCTTGCCCATGTGCAAAAGATGTTCCTTGCAGCAATATTTGCAATAATAAAAAATCAGAAATAAGCTGTAGTCACACAAATATATAAAGCAAGCAAAACAAACAAATTCAGTTTACATTTTCAACATGGATAACCTAAAAGATACAATTTGGAGGGAAAAAGTATTTTGAAAGATACAGTGTGGCACCACTTTGTGTAAAGTTAAAAAATAAGATTATTCTTCATATTGCTTATTGTTTTCAAAATGTAGTAGAATTTTAAAGACAGAAGGGAAGGCTGTACACTAACCTCAGGAGTGTGCGCCCTCTGGTCAGGGAGGAGAGTGAATTGGAAGTCTTCAACTATATGCATTCCAAGATGATTAATGCTTGGGTGAGCATCATCAATTTGTTTTATAATTATTAGAATTTTTATCTATATTTAAATAATTTACATATAAAAATGAAATATTTCATATATGCATACACCTTTTATACATTAGGTAACAGACTAACTTGCCTCTTTAACCCCCTTTAATTCCAGTGATCATAAGGATTATCTGGTCTCCCAAATCTATTCTCTTCCTCTTCCATAATAATGGAGTTGTGGCTAGGATGAGGTCTCCCAATTCCCAGTCCCCCAAATCTATTCTCTTCCTCTTCCATAATAATGGAGTTGTGGCTAGGATGAGGTCTCCCACTTCCCAGTCCCCCAGGTAGCTAGATAAGTGTGTGGCTAAACTCTTGCCAATGGAAGGTAGATGGAAGTGAGATGAGTATCTTGCTTCTCACGAATCCTTGGCTCTGGACTTCCTGGCTTCTGCCTTCCTTGTGGCTGAAATGACAACAACCAATGGCCTTGGAAGCCACATGTGGTAGAGGGAGATCTGTCACCAGCCTCTTCTCTGAATGGCTTTGTGGCACAGAGCTGCCCACCTGTTGTGACTGTTACCTGAGAAATAAACTTCTTTGTTTCTAAAGTTTTATTATCATTGAGTCTCATTATGGTAGCTTCTTTAGATATGCAATCACCCGCTTCACATGGTTTTTTCACTTACTGTGTTCCCAATTATTCTTCTGACACCTGCATTGTTTATGGTGTTTATTACTTTCGTTACTAAAATAAGAGATTAGTAGTATCCTATGCCCGACATAGGATAGTGACTAGAAGATAATACAAATAACGTTTTTATAGCAGTTGTGACTTACTAAGAATTTCACATTCGACACATGTCGGCCTGCCTCTATTTCTAACCTCTCACTCACAGATAAAGAAACCACAGCCCAGAGTTGTTAAACTTGATTAGGGTTCACACCATGAGTTAGTGGCAGAACCTTCTGGTTTATTCCCACTCCATTCCTCACTTCCTCCTCCTGCCTCCCTTGCTTGGGAGGGAACTCGGAGATAATTTGGTTGATGTACGATGCTTGGATTCTACCCACAGTAATTTATTGAAACATCAGGACAACATACACACACTTCTGGGAATTTATAAGTCTGGGCCAGTCTGACTGTTCACTTACACACATATTGTTGAAATAAACTTCTCAGAGCTAGTCAGAAGTTTTCAGATACAGTAATAAGTCTGAATATAAATCCTGGTGCAGTGACTCAAAGGTACAGGAGATATTCTTCACAGTGGAAGCTGAGAACCGACTTTCATCAAGGCACTGCCTCTCTAACTATTCCCTTGTAGCTCCTCAGCGACCAGGAACAGTGAACAGCCCTTTGCATGAGTTGTCAAGGGATGAGGAAGGCTCCAGTGTAAAATCGGGGAACCTTCCTCACGAGCAAAGTTTCTTTGAAGGGCTGCATTTTACTTTTAAAATTCATGCTGATTTTTGCAGATTACTCCACAACACGGCTTTATTTGTTTTAATATCAGAAGAAGCTGAAAATTAATCAGTTAAATTTCTTAATTCATCCTTCAAAATCTTTGTGGAAAGTTGATGCCTATTTGTTCTGTGTCTGGATATACTTTCTCTAAAGGGTATAAGTCTTCTGTTTGTAAAGACATAGATATTTGGCATGAGAGTACTTAATGCTCTTCATTTTGGAGTATCATCTCTCCTTCAAGGAGATTCAAGTCCAAGTTGCCTAGAATTAAAATCTGCCTGAGGGGCTGTCTAAAAAATGGAACTAACTATATTCCCATGAGAGCCTAGAAACTTTTCTTTTGGCAGCGGAGAAGGGGCTACTTGCACTTTGGGAAGAATATGGACAATAGAACATTAGTGCTACAAGGGATGCTAGAGATTATTTCATACACAGCATCCATTCATAGATGAAGAAACAAAAGCCCAGAGGGATTATGGTTCTTGCCCCAAATTTGCAAAATTGGCCAAATAGTAACACATTTCCTGCCCCTGATTAATAGTTAGTTGGGATATCTTTTGCCTACATTCTAATTCCTACCAATGTCAGAATGTATAGTGCTTCCCCAACGACCAAGAAGTTGTTGAATATTTGTAGTTTCTTAACTCGTCAAGGTGGTCAGTACAATTGAGATGAAAATTTTAGTACAAGATTTTAGAATCCTTTGAAATGCCATTTTAAATCAACATCATTTTAAACAGTGTTCAGTAACAACACCTAATAGCATTCCTGAATCATAAGAAGGAATTAATTAATTATTTATGCAATGCTGTAATTCAAAGCTCTATAGTAGGGTCGGCAAAGTCTTTCTGTAAAAGGCCCGATAGTAAATATTTTAGGCTTTGCAGGTCATATAGTCTCTGTTAAAATGACTCAACAATGCTATTGTAGTGTGAAAACAGCCATAAACAATATGTGAAAGAATGAGAGTGACTATGTTCCAATAAAACATTATTTACAAAAACAGGCAGCATGCTGAATTTGGCCTTCGGGCTGGAGTTGGCAGACCCCTGCCTTGGACTCCGATGTTTTATAGGCTTTAAGTGGTATGTGTGTATAAAGTCACCCAAATGCTTGCTCTAGAAATGCTGCTAATCCTTTGTTTGGTTAGTTTTATTTATTTTTAAATAGCTCCTACATATTTTAATAAATTGACTGTAAATCGAAGTGACAGGATGCTTCTAGTGATGTGTGTGTGGCCTGGCAAGAGCCATGCAATATGACTCATCTCAGTTACCTCGTCTGTAAAATGGCATATAATACAATCCTTATTTAGCTGCTATTTCTGAGCTAGCTAGTTTAGAAAGGATAGTAAGATGCATAAAGGCACAAAGGGCATACTCTTTATTTAGAGAGGAATTTATTATAGCTATCTGCTCCTTCATTTTGTTCCTTTAAAATGCCACTTTCTATGCCAGCCCCTTGTGTGGCCTGCTGAGAGTTAGCTGGCTAATCTGAAACATAAAGAATGATGCTTACCCACACATCTTAGGGGTGTGGCAAGGAAAGCTCTACAGATATGCCAAATGTCATTTATTTAGCATTTAAATGCTATTGTATCCGGACATGTCCACACACTTTGTTGGATACTGACGGCTGCCAGACCTAACGGTCTTGTGGCTTACCACCAAACAACCCGAAAAGGGAGATAAAAAGAAAAGAAAACTAACAAAATAGAAAGGAAAGACGATAAAAGGTAAGGATAATGGCTGAGTGGATAATGGCAGGCAACATCTTTAGCTACCATGAAAAGTATTAAGCCGATGTGTTTCTTGAATTCATTTTGTTGGTGGCCACTTGGTGTTCACTCTGAACATCCAGCAGCTAGCTAAGTAAACACACATGACTGATGAAAGAAGAAAGGGAACTATTTTTACAGGGGCCATTAAACTTTAACTACCATCTGGCAGGGAATGATTAGAGAAGATCAAAATTAAGGCAGTCAACACAAATGCTGTGTGAATACCTCGGGGAATTAACATGGATAAAGACAGTGAACTTGTGGTTAAATAAAGAGACAGACATAAGAGGGAAGTGGTGAACACATCCTTTATAGCTTTGGACTCACGGTCACATTCATTGCCAAAGGAGCTCAAAGAGGGGAGAAATAACAAGGAGACCCTGAGAAACACCTGGAAATAATCAGATGCTCTGCACCAATCATAAAAAAGAAAGTTAAAGAACTACCCAGGACCACATCGTTTGGGCTTCCTCCCTACCCAGGAAGGAAATGTTTATAGGAGAGGTGTGTTGAAATTGGCAGATAGCTAATATTCAGATTAGCCTACGACTTAATAGTAGGAAATAGTTGTATATATTGCTGGGAAAAACATTAGGAACTATGTCCTTGTGAACACTAAAGACTCCATAATTTCTGGGAATCACTGTTTGCCTACTAATTAAACAGTCACCCAGCAGGTAGTTTGAGAAAGACGAGGAAAAAGGGAACTTTGGCCTTACTTTTTCAGGGTGTGTCTCTCTTCCATCAGTTGGTAGCACAGCACCTAACCCTTGGGCAGCTTCACCCCATTGAAAGAACATGGAAAAGGCTCTTGGAGAAAGCAACTTGTGTGTGTGTGTGTGTGTGTGTGTGTGTTTGTATATGTGTGTGTGTGTGTTTGTGTGTGTGTGTGTGTTTTGTTGCTTGTCTCTGTATTCAGATGCGACTCAAAAGGCCAAATTTCTTAACATTTAAAAGAGAAACTGAGACAAGAGAGCTGTGCTGGGCGGACCCCTTGGCCTGCTCTCAATTTTGAAAGAGGAAGCTCCATTTGAGGAAAATCCAGGACCCCGATTAATTAATTAATTAATTAATTAACTAGTTAATGAACGAATGAATGAAATATATTTGACCTATAACATAGTATAGTAAGAGATCAACCAAAGGACTTGTATGCATGCATATAAGCATAACCAATGGACATAAGACACTGGGGAATAGGGTAGGCTAGGGGACTGTCTAGGGCGGGGGGGAAAAATGGACACATATGTAATACCCTTTGTAATAAAAAATAAAATTAAAAAAAAAGGCATGAAAAAAAATGTATGACATTTGATTTAATACATTTACATATTATAATAGGATTGCTATTGTAGTGATAGTTAGCCCCTCTATCACCTCACATAATTACTGTTTCCTTTTTTTTTGGGGGGGGATAATTAAGATCTAATCTCAGCAAGTTTGGTGATTATAATACAATATTGTTGTCCACATTCACTACACTGTACATAGGGCCCAGAATTTGATTACTGGAGTGATCAAGACAGGTTTGGAACAAATAAGCAGAAGTTAGTTCATTCCAGGCATCAAAATGGAAATATCCTGAGGCCAAAGAAAGGGAGACTGTGTTGTCATCCGAGGCAGTGTACAAGGATATTCATGATGCATAGTTTTCTTTTAATCTCTGATTTCTTCTTCTTTTTTTTTTGAAGGACTTAACGCTATTCCAAGCAACGTGCAAAGTGCATTTCTACCCCTTATCTCATTTAATTACCAGTACAATCCTATGAGGTATGCATGAGGCTCCCCACTGCACAGAAGAGAAAACAGAACTAAGACATAGAGAGGTTAAGTAACTGGTCCAAGGACAGGCCACATGATTAGTAAATGCTGGTGCCAGGACTGGAACCCAGGCTTTGCTCTCTGCACAGCTATCACTCTTACGCTCTTACCCATCAAGGAATAATCTTCCTCCTACAGGCCTACTGGCACCAAAGTCCTCATGCCAATTCCCCAGCATTAAGGCCTCCACACTTTCCCCTTCATGAATGAAAGTGGGCCTAACATTTTTTTTTAGGATATGAGGCTTAAAAATAATGGTTACCTCTTAGAAAAGCGTTGGAGCAAACCTGCAATGATCCCCCTGCCAGAGGCTCCCCTGCACAGCCAGGGATGCAGAGCCAGGGAGGACTGGGCAAGTCATTCCACAAGGGCTGGTATTACTGGCCCAGGCCTTGTCAAGGGCTTTTTGCAAAAGCAAATTAATGGAAAACAAAACAATAGTTTTTTTTCAAGCTTTGAATAATGTTTGGTGTAGCCTGGTGATGGTATATAATAATATCCCCCTTGCTCCTTATTTTTAGAATAAAATATTTTAGAGTAAAATTCTATTTTAATTAAACTCAATGGCACAACTCATGCACATGTACCTGACATGCAAGAAAATGTAGTGTGAAAAGTAAGAAATTCAAAGGTGTGCCAGAAACCTCATCATTAACACACTTCCTTCTGCCTTTGTACTTGTGGAATCTCTAAACATCTGGCGATTTTACCATCAGGAAACAGTGCAGTGTCCATCTGTTAAATCAGGCTTTGGTTTCATTCACCTGGGAGGATCAACCAGATGTGGGCGTCCTTACGTTATTAATGAATTCAGTCTTCCCTTTGTATATGCCCTGTGAGGGCACAGTGTGGGGGTATAGCCTATATATCACTAAAAAGTGAAAAAGTCATATTTTACTTTATTTTGGGCATAATGAAGAACAGTTTTTCCCCCCACTCAGAGCATAAATCATTAAAATCTATTTAAACTTTTGTCACTAGACAACTTTTAACTGTATTTTTTCCCTTTAACAAAAATGACCACAAACATTACTACACACACACACACACACACACACACACACACACACACACGTTTCCTGATGCTAAGATTTTCCCTGGATCTCTCGCTTGGTGGCAGTCTATGTGATCTTTACAACTTATTTATAAATAGCTTCATACAAAATTTCTGTCTTCCCTATCACAGTTCTTACTCATGCCTGAACGTTACAATGTCCCTGTGACAAAGCAGTGCCTTTAGTGAGCATGTGTGGCCTGAGACAGCATGGTATAATGACAAGTGTAGGATCTGTCTATTTTGACCTTTGTCAAATTAAGCCTGATTTCTTTCTCCGTAAAGTGGGAATAATGATAATAATAGTACCTACTTTACAGAGTTTTGTTCAGGATTAAATGTGACCAGGTGTATAACTGTGCTTGACACAAAGTAAGAACTCAGCAAAATTAACAATTATCCAATAATAAGACACTACTTAGAAAAACCCTTTCTCAGCAAAATTGAGAAGATAGAGAAATTTCCCAAATAGCTCATTTTCACACATGCAAAGCCGCCTCCGTTATCAACACTCACCCACCAAAGAGGCACATTTGTTACAATTGATGAACCAACACTGACACATCACAATGACCTAAAGACCACATTTAACTTAGGGTTCACTCTTGGTGTACATTTTATGGGTTTGGACAAATGTATAATGTCATATATCCATTATTATAGTATCATACAGAGTAGTTTCACTACCCTAAAAATCCTCAGTGCTCTGCCTTCTCCCTAACCCTGGCAATCACTAGTCTCATCGCTGCCTCCATAATCTTACTTTTCACAGAATGCCATATTGTTCGAATCAAACAGTTTGTAGCCTTTTCAGACTGGCTTCTTTCACTTAGCAATATGCATTTAAGTTTTTTCCATGTCTTTTCATAGCTCACTTTTTTTTTTTTTTTTAGCACTGACTACTATTCATTGTCTGGATGTACTAGAGTTTATCCATTCACCTATAATAGGACATCTTGGTTCTTCCAGGTTTTGACAATTATCACTCATTAAATTTATAATTAAGATGTATGTGCTCCATTTTCTAACTTGTTTTCCAAGAAAGATTGAGCCAAGCTGTGGTTATTTTCTTCTATCCTTGTTGATTCCATACCTTATCCACATTCAGTGTTAAAGGGAATTCTATGGCTGACCCGAGGCATACTGATCCACGAGTCAACATTACAAACATGATTCTTCATTAAAAAAGGGATGCTAGTGCTGGGGAATGGAACCAGAACCTACTTAACCGACTATTCACCAACAGTATTTTAATCTAGATTTTTCTAGCTATAGCTATATTTTATTTGTGGGATCTTGATTCAATCTGACTTACATTCTATCAATCTAGTAACATATTCCTTTATAGAGGGTTCTATAATTGGCACTAGATTCAAACATATGCCCAATCATGAATATTATGAGGATAGGGTCCTATCTGGCTATAGGCTCTTCTCTCTCTCTCTCTCTCACTCTCTCTCTCTCTCTCTCTCTCAGAATGGGGTCATAGGTCCTTTAAGGAAGCACTTCCCAGATGCCCTTCAAGCTATTTCTGACCCAATAGTCCCAAATCCGAAATTTCACTTTCTTTCTTCCCTGAAACCAGGCCAAATTCCTTGTTGTTCATATAGCTAAAAACTGAGCCTGGATTAAAGCACTAAGAATATGGAGAACTCTAGTGAAAATACTATTTATATTTCTCTGTTGTGAAGGATAATTATTGCTGAGAAGGACATACCAATATCTTAATTATAAATTTAGTGAGTGAAAATATTAAAGTTGAACTTGGCCCTTAATATTTAATTGATTTCATAATGTAAAATTCAAATATACTGTTTTAAATGACAAATATTGACTGATAAAATATAATTTAGATTTAGTATACAATTAAAATTGAAAGCATATTTTTAAAGAAAATTCTAATTTGCATTTGAAATATTTTCTCTCTCCACTTGTATATACACAAAGATGGCAATGTAAAATGTGTCTTACCCCTAACCAGAAAAACAAATAAAATAATCAGAAAAAACTACTACCAGGATGGCATTAAACATACTTTTAATCTTTAAAGATTTGATTGATTTTCATATACTTAGTAGACTACTCATTTTCTTGCAAAATCAGTCTCTACTCCAAGATATAAAATACAAAATAAGTAAGAAGATAAGGACCCACTTAAACAAGGTAGTTTCTGTCTTAGCAAGTTTATAAATAAAGATATTGACAACTTTTTGAAATGGAGATTATGTGGGTCAGAAGACGGTACTACTTTACGGAAAATGATAATAACAATATAATTGATTGAGCATCTACTCTGTGCCAAGCATGGTATTAGATGCCTCTCACTCATTAATTTTGTCATTTAATCCTTAATATAACTCTTCAAGGTCAGCAAATTTCTTCAGAAAAACTGATGCTCAGGGAAATTAAGTAATTGGACATACTTACAAATACTACACAAAGTTTGGTTAGCAGCACAGTGCTTACTTGCCTTGGAGTTTACTCTCCATCTGCATTTATAGCTTCTGTTGAAGTGAAATGAAGAGAACTACTCCAATAGCATGGCCAATTGCAAATGCTTCCTTCTTGTCTTCCTGGTTCCAATATTAGCAACCTCCAGTCCACTCAGCACAGAGCAATTAGAGAGGAGTCATTTAAACACATGTCACTCCCCTGCTTACAACCCTTCAAAGGCTTCTCATTGCACTTTAGGAAACTCAAAGAAAGCCCTGCGTGATCTGGCCCCACCACCTCTCCAACACGGCCCCACACTGCCTCTTACCTGCTCTGCCTCAGCCACAGGGGCCTTCAGTGGGTCCTGGGAACACCCAGAAATCCTTGAGCATGTCCTACTGCTCCTCCTTCCTGGAAAGCTCTGGACACTTCTCACCTTGCACACTGTGACTTAAATGTCACCCCAGAGAGCCCCCCTCTGTTTGACCGTCAACTGCTCCCTACTAGTTTCCTTCTAAGCATGTCACACAGTTTGCAGTTGCATATTTATTTATCATTGGTCTCTCCCACAGATTGTAACCTATGCAAAGGCAGGGAGTACATACCTATGTCTACTTAGTGCCTAGCATACAGTAGGAGCTTAATAAATACCTGTGGAATGGTTTATGAATGATAGGAGACTACTAGGAAACCCAAAACATAATTTGATAGAACAAAGCCCAGACCTTATATGACTTCGGGAAAGCAAAACAGATTAGAGGAATTAGGACACACAGGCCTATCTTGATGGTTGATACGGAATGAATTCTTAAAGCTTATACTAGAAAACAATCCACCAAACAAACACAAATGAAGATGCTAACAGTTTTTATATCTTTCACAGAATTGTTATACGATTTAACCAACTAATTGTTATGTAGTAAATACAGATATTCTTATTCATCATGCATTTCACGATTATCATCTCAATATTTTAAAAGTTAGGGAACTGGGTCCCACATGTCTCATGCTAACTTTCTCTGAGGCTTGCCTGGGCCCCGCGGGCTCAAAGGCTGTGACAAAAAAGCATTCTGCATAGAACATTTACACGCTTGATGTAGTACATGGCAGTTGCTAAGGCAGAAAGCCAGAGGTAATGAGCACTGTGAGAATTATGTGCAGATCTTCTTTGCAGCACTTTCTGACTGTAATTGAACTATCCCCTCCTGATCCTTCAGGTGCTATCAGGATGATTTTCGGCAGACTTCAAGAAAATCCCTGAAGGGCCAACGACACTTACTTGGTATTACAATCTTTATTTCAAGTGAAGCTAAATGTTTGGCTCCTAAGGACTTTAATAAGTTTCGAGAAAAAAGGACATGCTAAGTTGAGTCTTCCCACTGCACCCACCCTGCCAAATGAGAAGTAGTAGATCTTTATACCTATTTATTGTCAAGTTAAAAGAAATGCAAAATATTCAGAGTTATACAAGAATGAGAAGTGGAAACTGGGTTTTCCAACTTAGATCCACAACATATATGTGAGTTTTTTTGTTTTTGCAGCTGTTCTTTTGAAGGGGTGGTGAAAGGAATTAATGTTCTATTAAAGAAAAAGTGCAGTGTCGACCTTTCACAAATGAAGCCTATAAATTTCCCTCAAACGCTAAGACGGTCCAAAAGCTATTCTCTGTCACATTCCACATTTGTCTCATACATTCTGTTAAGTGTACAGGCTTTTTACTTTTTTATTTTTTACAAGAAAATGATTTAATTCTTTTGCAAGTGGTACCTGTCATACCAAGAGTATAGAGACCATTTACTTGTGGCCTCAGCAAAGAGCCCAAGCACAAACCAAACAGTGATGAAAATTCCTTCTTCTCTCATCTCTTGGAGTTGACTTAAGTAGGGTGAGGATACCTCTTGCTGCATTTTGGAGATCTGGCTTTTAGGTCTGCCTGTAATTTGTCCTCTCTCTGTGTATACTAAAAAATATTAACTTTCTGAAAATAAAACCCATGAGAATATCCATTTACATGCAGAGCTCACTAATAATAACAATGGCCACCATTTTTTGAGCTCTTCCTGTGCACCAAGCACTTTACAAGTACGTCATTCAACCCTACCACCATTTCCTAATGTAGGCACTATTTCTACCTTACAGATGAAAAAAGAAACTGAAGATCCTACAGTTGGTTAGGACTGAGGCCTGCTGTCAAACCCAGGTATATCTGGCTCTCAAACTAGGAGCTTAGCCACTGCACTGTTCTACTACCTAATGATCTTATATGTTTCTGCCTTTGCCTATTTTTTTCTAGAATAAAAGAGAAAAAGAAAAACCCATTTTTTTCTACACAAGTATTCGTTTTTGTTAATATCCCTTCCTATGCTAAAATGTAAAGTCTTTTGTCTCATTGCCAGTCAAGCATTTAGGTTTTTGTTTTTGTTTATCCTATTCATATTCAAAATGTATTTGATCTTTAAAAAGAAAGGCGGGATACTCAATTTGAGCTGTTTCTAGGTTCCTGACGATTTAAAACATATCCACATTTGAATGGAAACTGGAATAACCACTATATAAAACCGTATGGAGGCTCCTCAAAAAAATTAAGAATAGAATTACCATCTGACCCAGCAAGCCTTCCTCTGGGTATCTACCAGAAAAAAATTAAAAGCACTTATTTCTAAAGTTATATGTATTCCTTTGTTCATTGCAGCATTATTCATGGTGGCCAAGCTATGGAAACACCTGAAATGTCCTTCAATAGATGACTGGATAAAGAAGATGTGGTACATATATACAATGGAATACTACTCAGCCATAAGATGAGATGAAATCCTAGTGTTTGCAACAATATAGATGGATCTTGAGAATATCATGCTAAGCAAAATAAGTGAGATAGAAAAGTCAAGAATCATATGGTTTCACTCATATGTAGGATAAAGAACTAAAAGCAACAAATGAACAAACAAGCAAACAAAAACTCATAGATATAGACAACAGTGTGCTAGTTACCAGGTAAATGGGGATAGGAGGGGATAGTAAAGGGTAAAGAAAGACAAATACATGATGAGGGAAGGAGATTCAACTTTGGGTGGTAAATACACAATGCAGTATACAGATGATGCATTATAGAATTGTATACTTGGTATCTAGTAATTTTATTAACCAAATAGAGGCCCGGTGCACGAATTTGTGCAGGGTGGGGTCCCTCGGCCTGGCTGGTGATTGGGGCTGATTAGGGCTGTGGGAGGTTGGCCAGGGGAGGGGACACGGGAGTTTGACCAGCTGAGGGGAGGGGCTGCGGAAGGTTGGCTGGCCGAGGGTAGGGACCATGGGAGGTTGGCCAGTTGGCCCTATCAGGGCCAATTGGGGCCGGCCAGGGGGAGGGACTGCTAGAGGTTGA
>NW_006288615.1:15140272-15149653 GCF_000327345.1 Myotis davidii | reverse complement strand
GTGAGGGGGGGCTCCCTCAGCCCAACCTGCACCCTCTCCAATACAGGACCCTTTGGGGGTTGTCCAACTGCCAGTCAGGGATCGGGTCTAAACTGGCAGTTGGACATCACCCTCACAATCCGGGACTGCTGGCTCCTAACTGCTTACCTGCCTGCCAGCCTGATGCCCCTAACTGCTCCCCTGCCTGCCTGATCACCCCTAACTGCCTCTGCCTGCCAGCCTGATCACCCCCAACTGCTCTCCCCTGCCGTCCTGATTGCCCCTAATCGCCTCTGCCTCAGCCCCCACCACCATGGCTTTGTCTGGAAGGACGTCGGAAGATGTCTGGTCTAATTAGCATATTACCCTTTTATTAGTATAGATAGATGTCACTCTAATATATTTAATACAAAAATTTAAAATATAAAACATGCCCACATTCAAAATGGTCAGATGTTCCTTCAGCTATTTATTATTTTCATAAGTTTAGTTTTTCTAAAGAAGTACTTTCCAACCTATGGACTTAGTCTCTATGTTCCCTTGGAGTTACTGTAGAAGATGTGTAAATGGATTCTGAATTTGTGTCTCTCATATATATACTGCTACTTTTCAAATATATGTAGATGATGTAATTTATTAATTGTAAGCTAATTTAAAATTAAATTAATCATTAACCTGGCAATAGCTTGTCATCACTATGTAGCTTCCTAATCAGCAGATACTAAAAGTTCAAGAACTTGCAGCAAAGGATCCTCATACTATAGAAGTTTGAGAACCCAGTTTCAATTAATCACTTCAAGATTCTCCACATAATCACTAGAGATTTTCAAAAGGTTGCTTAAAGATTCTCAATTATATCCACTCAAAATCAGAAATTTCTCTTTTGACACTGTCTTTGCAGAATATTTCCACTTTTGTTGATCAACATTTCAGGAAAGAACCAAAGAAACACAGGAACTATGACTTCATCAAACCAAGATAATATTTATAGAGAGAAAGAATGGAGCTTTAATTTAGCATTAAAAATTCAATTGGCAGAATGTATTTGGTATGGCTTTCTGTTTTAGTCATGATTTATGGCTGTGGGAGGACAACTGGTCACCAAGTATGTAACCCTGAATTTCCGTTTCTTGCTTTTGTCACACTGTCTCAACATCAAAAGGAGAAAGTCTTTAGTCCCACCTCTGCTGGAGGCTGCCCAGAAGGGTTCGGCGACTCAGCTTTCCTGAGCTGAAGTACAAGTAGAGCAGAAGAACCTGTCGTGGAGACTCTGCAGAAGTGGTCTACATGGATAAGTTACATGGGCTGCCAACTCTGACTGCTCCCCTCCTCTCCCCCAGGCCCTCCTCTGGGCCTCGGAAGCTAAAGGTTTGCATTCAGGCATGGAGGGAGAGACACGTCCTCCCCTCCCCAGTGAAAACCTTCTCCGAGGTCTCTCTCTCTGGGTTTGTGACAGTCCAGTCTGAGCCAAGTGGTGCAGTAAGTACTCCTTATCCAGTTAGCATGCCATAAAGGCTCAGCAGCTTATTATAAATTAAGAGATTATAAAATGTACACTTCAATTATAAAATGTTCTATGATAGAATGACTAGACAAGAGAAGGAATTTTGTGTGCATTTTGTACAATGTGCCTTTTCTCTGGACCAGAGTGGTAATTTTATTTGTATCTGGTATGCATAACATGCTGTTTGTCATGTCAGTATGCCCACCTCTAGTAATACTTTTCTTCCAGGGTAACCTAAGCTGGTTGGAATATGTATGAAAATAAGAGGAAAGAGGCTATAAAAGAGGGGCCAAGGAACTTCCTCACAAATAAAGTGGATGGACTTTGGCTGGATTTATTTTTCTTCCCTTGATTTTTTTTTAGTTTTTTTTCCTGGTTCCTTGGTTCTTGTATTATGAATAATGAAGTACTCAGATATACGAGATATAATTAAAGTGTTACTATACTTTTGAAAGAATACTTAGGTCTATTTTCTCAATTGTTGAGAAGACCAAGGAAATAATATAATTTTTTTATATGTGTGAAGTCTAAAGGTCAGGTGGACCATATTTCATTCCAATTAAGAACTACTGGAGTAGAAATTGTGGGTTAGACGATGACAATTTCATCCATCTGTATTATCTAACATTGAAATGTAATTGAAATTGAGTTGATCTCTTGGTAGGTTTTTTAGAGGCAAAATGTTTGCTGAAATTTCTATTCAGAAAAATCATGCTTTTTACAATTGAATGGATTTTATGGTTGTGAAGACAATAATTTCATATTTCTGGTCTTTATTTATTATTTTAAAATATAAGTAGCATCTGTTCTATAATAAAATAAATTAACTATTTTTGCTATGGAAACTAACTTTATATATCTTCTGTTAAGATGTAGGTAGTATCTTTTCTATAGTAAAATAGATTGGTACATTTTTTTCACTTTTATTCAAATTGATAAACAAGTATAAATCTTTAGAAGTGATTTCTGTACCAGAACACTTTTTAATGAAAAGTTGTCAATTTGTAATAGTTAACAAGGACAAAACTGCAGGTGTCTTTATATTCCAGCATATGAGCTAAGGTTGAGCATTCTTACTGCCATGTCACTGTCCTTCCCTGTAACCTTGATAGATCACCCCTATAAATATCTCTTGGGGTGAAAAGTAATTTAATCTGTGGCTCTATATATTACCTCCTCATGAACATCCTATCAATTGTGCCAGAGTGCTTTCATGATATGCACTGAACTGACATCATCAAACCTATTTCTCTGAGGATTGTTGGTTAGACCAGAATTTTTGGTCTCAACTCTATCATTAAATTTCGCTAAAAGGTTATTCACTTATGCATGGGAAAAAAAAGCTAAGTTCATGATTTGGTTTTAAAAAACTCTGCTTATAGGCCTGGATGACTCATGAGTATTGGAGTAATTATTTGTTTTTATCTTGAGGTTGACCCAATTAGAACCCATGGTTCAATACAATGGCATGACTCAGCACTTCCCAAATGATCTTGGAAGTCAGAGTTAGGAGAACACAGCCCACGCTTTATGTACCAACATAAGGATGATGCTAAAATGATCCCCACCTCACTAGCCCTGCTCTTTTCCCTCTTCTAATTCATTGATAGAACCCTTAGTTTAAAATTGTCTACAGCTCTCAGAGGATTTGGGTTCATTAAGAGGTGTCCTCAAAAGATCATTGCAAAGCATAAATATGGATAGCCAATTCAAGGCAACTTGGTTAATAATAAATAGTACTCGATAGAGAGAGGTCTTCGGGCCATATTGGAAGAGCCCAAGGCTCTCATCCACTAACTAGTGTGTAAATTTTGGGACAATTGTTTAGCCCCTAACCTCACTTACTATGCCTGTTAAATGGGGGTGACAGTACCTGTTCTATCTCAAGGGCTGTTAGGATAAAATGTGGTGGTAAATGTGAAAATACTTTTCAAAGTTAAAAGAGCACCTGAATATATTTCAAACTGAATATATTTTTCCAATTTTTATGTATTATGTTGAGGTATTGTGGCCCAGAAAGTAATTGTTTTATTGGATGGTATATGTGGTGTGTATTTATGTTATATAGGAATTATGTAGGGGGAGGGTGAAGTAGTTTGGGTAGCTACTAAATCTTCACTATGTCTCTATTAAGTGTTCTGTTTCCATTTATGTAAACTGTTGGTAATCATTTGTATAAGTGATGTTGTAAATTACTCTGTATAACTCTGGCAAATATTTATTTTAAATACAAAATAGTTCAATTTTCTCTGATGAAAAGACTAATTAATTCAACCACAAAATATCACTTAATCTTTAGTGGAAAAGCTGGCTTGCCATAAACCAAAACATTTAGCTTTATTGCATAAGTGTCTAACAATAAATTTAGCTTTAATATAAATGGCAAAAGTGTGGTAATAATATTAACCTCATTCTTAAGCTCTCTGTAAATTTGTTGTTTTTCACTACCAGCAGAGGGAGCTCTGAGAATTAAGTCGTGTCAAGATGACTATTAATTCTTTTGTGTTTACACATTTAGCTCATAATAAAGAAATAAAAAACCCAACACAGATTAATGAAAAGTTATCATGCTCGGATTAGGCTGTGGATTAGCATCTAAGTCCAGACTACCAATTATAACTATATATAATAGGAATGAATATCTGTAGCCTGTCTCCACTCCGCCTATCAAAGAATCAGTTACAGATTTCCACAGTCTAACAAAGTTCAGTAATAATATGATGCACAATTTACTTCCAGGACATCAGAAAGGATGCATCCTCAAAACATAATTTTACCAAATACACTGAAACAAGTATTATGAATTGCTCTCATTGACTACATTACCTCCACATGAGAATTGGAAAACACACATATTCTGTAATCAGTTTTTCCTCATTTAAACATTTTTCAACATCTATTATTTTTTTAAAGAAAATAAGGTAATCTGAATGGAAAATAAATGATGAAGTCCCAGCATTTATGATTCAATAAAAAGCTTATTTTTAGCATCTCATTGAAAAGCAAAAGGTTTTCCAAACTTCAACAAAAATAACATATTTATCAGAGAGCACATTTTCATTGCTTTATTTCCCTTATTTAGATATAACAGTGCAATGAAATTGTGTATTTTATGCATCTGTGACTAAAGAAACCTACTGAAAATTGAAACTGTAATAACTGCATTTTGATTTTACAGAGCAACTCTCATTTTAATAATGCAATTTTAATATTGGCAGAACTGCTACACCAGTGTGCCATGGCACATGTGTGCCACAATATTTTTTAAAACATGTAATACCTGACTATTTAGGCAGGGGCACTGACTTCTTTTTCCTTACATTGTCAAATAAAACAATGACAACAGCCAATGCAATAATAGTCATCCATAATGAATGAGGCAAAATTATGCCTATTTTTTGGGGGGGTCAGATTAGCGGCAAAAACTATGTATTTTTTTGGTGTGTAGCAGAATTTTAGTAATTAGTTTATTGTGCCAGGAGGTTAAAAATCACTGTGCTAAACTAATATCAAGAATCCACCTTCCTTGGCATTGAGAAATTTATAAGCATGGTTCTTTGCCTTCAAGGAGCTTATCTATGACAGTTGGAAATCCAATAGTGGTTGAATTCCCTTTTCATGCATAGGAATTCATTTCAGCAAACATTTCTTGAGTACTGTGCTCAGTGCAGAGGTATACATGTAAGTAAGATAGCATTTCTGCTCATAATCAAGAAGCTGGGGTGGCAAGCACGGCAAGGTGGTTCATACAATTATAAAAGCAACCCTCTGCTGGGCTTCACAACTACTGGAGGCAGGTTACATATCCAATCTTTGTAACCCTCACACCAAGCACCATGTTTTACATATAGTTAATGCTCAATAAGTAGGTATTGAACTAATTACAATAGGTGGAGTGTATTAGTAAAGCATCTTCTTAGTAAGTATGTAACTTTAATGTTTCCTACTACTTCCTCTTCCCATTATCACTCCAGTCTTCTCTTCCCTAGTTCTCACAACTTACGGAATAGCCATGCTTTCTTTCCTCTCCTAGCATTGCAGTTGGGCCATATAGTAATTGCTGTTCGATTATTTACTATTCCTTGGGCTTTTTACTCGCTATTCTTTATGCTGTGATAGCTTGGAATACATGAGATGTAAGTATGAATAATAACCAAAAACAAAAACAAGAATGAAACCACAACAAAGACAGCAGTGATGGGTATTCAGCTAAGTACCATAGATGCATTATTTTAAGGATTTATGCAATCCTTATAATAGCTCTCATTGTTCCTATATTCAGGAGAGGCCTCTTACGCAAAGAAAAATAACTAGCTTCTGGTGACAGGACTGGTAAACGGTGGAGGTCTCTCCACATCAGACTTCCTGCTCTGAATGACTGCACTGGATTGTCTCTATATGGCTTGCTTAGAGGCAATTTGAATTAGTAGTGGAAATACCTTCTTGGAAGAGATGGTCGACCTTTTCCAAGAATATTATGAATAAGTTGCTTTTAATGCATACAAATATATTTAAACGTTTAAAATTATTTTATAAACCCAGTAAAATATTTAGGTTACAGAAGCACAAATTAATCAACAACTAATGATGCTTCTAAATAACATGTTCCTTTTAAAACTGAAAAAAACAGGAGTTCAATTTCTATACTAGGCAAAACACTTTAAAATTTATCTTTAGGTGCTCAACAGACCCCAAGAAGACTCCGAAGACCTGGACCACAGTGCGATCTGCTGTGGAATGCTTAGCAGCTTTCTTTTCCCAACTAGACTCATTAGCAGCGCCAGGTGGTAATAACTATCCAACTGATTCCTACTAGTAAAAAAACCTGCCTAAGGTCACCACGGACCCTTTCCCCGTTCTCTGCATCTATGACCTGATACGCCTTCGGAAAATAATTATGCATGGCAGGCAGTTGCCATACAACAGAGAAGGATCATTGTGTCCTGGGACTATATTGCATCTCAAATTACACACTTTGTATTGTGAGAAGAATAAATTGGAAAACATGGTTTTCAGCAGCATAGTACAATGAAATCTATTTCTTGCTTTCTTTCTTTCCTGTTTATTTCATCATTAAAAACCCAATAAAGGAAATTGTTTGCCAATTTTGGACACTGTTAGCCTTGATGCTTAGCATTCAGCACAGTCACAGAGATCCCAGAAACAAAAGCAGCCCCAGGGTCTGTCCGAGTTATCTGAAATAAAAGAGTGGATGCGCTGGATCTGTTTTTGTTCATCAGTTTATGTTGTTCATTATAATACACAAGTGAGTGAGATCATGTGATATTTATCTTTCTCTGACTGACTTATTTCTCTTAGCATGATGCTCTCCAGCTCCATCCACACTGTTGCAAAGGTAGGAGATCCTTCCTTTTTACAGATCCAGAGACTGAGAAGCATTGCTCAAACCTCAGAGGGAAGGTAGGGGAGGATGGGGATAAGGGGGAGAGATCAACCAAAGGACTTGTATGCATGCATATAAGCATAACTAATGGACACAGTCACCAGGGGTTGAGGGCATGAGGGGGACAGGGGGAGAGGTGGCAATGGGGGGATAAGGACACATATGTAATACCTTAATCAATAAAAAAAAAAGAGTGGATGCTCTAAAACTGTCTTTTCCCACACACATTATACATTGTCACTCGTCAAGTAGAAATATGTAGTGTGTGAAATCAGTAAATACTTAGTCAACCACTCACAACCCAGGAGGAATTTTTAGTCAGCTAAGTTTTGTTCCTCTTTCATTTTTTTATTAAAAAGAGGAAGATAAGTGAAACTAAATCTGAGGATATGTTTTAAAAGTAGCTTCCTGCTGCCTTCTAAAGAAGATGTAGTCAGCCAAACTCCTGGCCACTATCCACTACTAGTCACATGTGGCTACTGAGCACTTAAGATATGACTAGTTCAAATGAAGATGTGTCAAAGTCTAAAATAAATACTAGATTTTGGAAACAATGTGAATACAAAAGAAGATAAAATACCTCAGTAATAACTTCTAAATTGATTGCAGGTTGAAAAGGTAAGAATATTTTGGATATAATGAGTTCAATAAAGTTATTATTAAAATTAATTTCACCTATTTTTGTTACTTTTAAAAAATGTGGCTACTAGAAAATTTAAAATTACATATATGACTTGGTTTATATTTCTATTGGACAACACTGTCTTAGGTTTTTACTCTGGGACATCATTACTCCCTGAGAACTAACTGACTAAATAATTGTTAGATCTTCAATCACTGAATTAAGAGTTAATTCAGCCGAAACCGGTCTGGCTCGGTGGATAGAGCGTCGGCCTGCGGACTGAAAGGTCCCAGGTTCGATTCCGGTCAAGGGCATGTACCTTGGCTGTGGGCATATCCCCAGTAGGAGATGTGCAGGAGGCAGCTGATCGATGTTTCTCTCTCATCGATGTTTCTAACTCTCTATCTCTCTCCCTTCCTCTCTGTAAAAAATCAATAAAATATATTTTAAAAAAAAGAGTTAATTCAACACCCTTAGAAAAGCAATATGGAGCTAAACATTAAGAGATTTAATTGTGTGCAAGCTCTTTAAAATAGGAATTTACATTTTTAGCCCTATGATCCAGCAATTCCATTCCTAGGATATATATATCCCAAAGAAATGAAAACATATGTCCAAATAGAAACTTGTATACAAATGTTTATAGCAGCATTAATCACAAAAGCTGAAAGATGGAAACAACCCAATTACCCATAAAATGGCAAATGGATAAACAATATGGTATATCCATACAATGGAATATTACTCAGCTATAAAAAGGAATAAAGTATGGATAGATGCCACAGCATGGATAAACTTTGAAAAGCTTATGCCAAGTGAAAGAAGCCCGTTAACAAAAGACCACATATTACTTGATTCTATTCATATGAAATATTCAGAACAGGGAAATCTATAGAGACAGAAAATAAAGTAGTGTTTGCCTAGGGTTGGTGGAAGATGGGTGTAGGGGGCAGATTAGAGAGATAATAAGTAAAGCATGCAAAGTTTGGGTGACAATAAAAATGTTCTAAAATGGACTGTGGCGATACTTGCACATATCTGCAAATATATGAAAAACAATTGAATTGTATCCTTTAAATGGGTGAAGTGTAGGGCATGTGAACTATCATCATAATAAAAGGCTAATATGTAAATGGTCATCACGCCATCACACCATAACAACCAATCAGCAGGGACCTGAGGCTGCGTGGTGCCGGCAGGGCAGGGCTCAGGCCACACACCCCCGCCCCAGCACTGGGCTGGGGGACCTGAGGTTGCACCCCCCGCCCAGTGAGGCTTGATGGAGGCCCTCAGGCCGTGCCTCCCCCCAACCCAGCGGACCTTGACAGGGGACCTCAGGCCGCACCTTTCGCCCTGGTACTGTGCCGGGGGACCTCAAGCCACACCCTCCTGCACCCCAGACTCTGAGGAGGGAGATTTTCATATACATTTTACTAATTTTCTTTAATCTCTGACACTTCTATTATAGACAAAGGCAAATAGCAATATTAAAATATTTCCTCTAATTAATTCCCTTTAAATGTGCATGAATTTTGTGCACCAGGCCACTAGTACTCAATAAAAGGCTGTTTAAAAAAGAACTTCATTTCTGGGAAATCAAAGTTAAGAAAATCATCCTAAATTAGAAAACCCCTTTATACATAAAGTTGCACATTGCTGCATTATATAAAACAGAGGCACAAGTTTTGTTTGAAACCTTCAATAAATTTCAGTTACCCAAAACATTAAATTAACTATCCCATTAATTGTCACCATCTTTGATATGTAAACATGAAGATAATTCACGAAATTGAGATATTTTAACTAAAAATAACTGAAAGTTATTTCACCCTGTTGATTGAGACTGTCAACCCCAAATTCCCCCAACTGTGT
>NW_006288615.1:15136813-15140222 GCF_000327345.1 Myotis davidii | reverse complement strand
AACTTTGAAAAGCTTATGCCAAGTGAAAGAAGCCAGTTAACAAAAGACCACATATTACTTGATTCTATTCATATGAAATATTCAGAACAGGGAAATCTATAGAGACAGAAAATAAAGTAGTGTTTGCCTAGGGTTGGTGGAAGATGGGTGTAGGGGGCAGATTAGAGAGATAATAAGTAAAGCATGCAAAGTTTGGGTGACAATAAAAATGTTCTAAAATGGACTGTGGCGATACTTGCACATATCTGCAAATATATGAAAAACAATTGAATTGTATCCTTTAAATGGGTGAAGTGTAGGGCATGTGAACTATCATCATAATAAAAGGCTAATATGTAAATGGTCATCACGCCATCACACCATAACAACCAATCAGCAGGGACCTGAGGCTGCGTGGTGCCGGGCCAGGGCAGGGGACCTGAGACTGTGCCCCCTGCCTGGTGGGGCTTGACAGGGGTGGGGCTGGCCAGCTTTGGGTCTCACTCAATGGGGGTGGGGCTGCCGGTTTTGTGTCTCATGCGATTTTGAGGGTTATCCCATTAATTGTCACCATCTTTGATATGTAAACATGAAGATAATTCACGAAATTGAGATATTTTAACTAAAAATAACTGAAAGTTATTTCACCCTGTTGATTGAGACTGTCAAACCCAAATTCCCCCAACTGTTTTTTTTATGGTAGTATTATAATGATATTATTTTTCCAGCTTATTGATATATAATTGACATGTAGCACTGTGTAAGTTTAAGGTGTACAGCAGAATGATTTAACTTGCATATATTGTGAAATGATTACCATAATAAGTTTAGTTAACATCTATCATCTCATATACAACAACAACAAAAAAGGATTTTTTTCTTGTGGTGAGAAATCTTAGGATTTACTTGCTTAACAACCCTAATATATTATACAGCATTGTACATCGCATCCCTAGTACTTATCTATCTTACTAGAGGATCAGTGCACATGAGTAGCTCACTGCCATGCCTTGCGAGTCGCAGGCCCACATGAGCCCCTCCAGCCACCAGCCTCGCCACTCCATGCACCTCCTGGTGACCAGTTGTTTGGTCGCTTCTGCTGGCCTCAGCGGGCTGCCCTGCCCATTGCTGCTCATAGCTCACGCCTGCCCTCTGCTGCTTGCAACTGTCTGCCACTAGTAGCTGGCGCCCCACCCCACTGTGAGAGCCGCTGCTCGTGTGGTCGTTACGGTGTTACGGTGTTATGGCCACTGGCCTTTTATTAATATAGATAACTGGAAGTTTGTACCTTTTAACCCCTTCCTCCAATTCCATCTCATCCACCCTCCACCAACTATTTTCATCTTCTCTGAAGTTTTCTTTTCTTCCTGTACCTAAAGTCTAAAAAGAAAAAAAGAAAATTTCTTGCTCCTTCCCAAAGTAAACTCTTCTACATATGCTCTTGCTGTGTGCTGCGGATCTGTCATATATTTACAGAAGACATGTTCAAATCTCCCCCCTTTTCTAAAAAAACCTTGCCTTGGCCCTGCTCTGCCTCCGCTTCAGGTTCTCATCTCTCTCCTCCCCTCATTACCCAAGGCCTCCATTTTCTTCCTCACTTGGCAGTTGTGATGGTATTGCTATGACCCTAGTAAAATAGCTCTCTGCAATATTTATTATCTGCTCTCACTAAACACAGTATTCTCGGTGTTAAATCCTTTGGGGGGCACGGGGCTCACTCAACCCCGTGACCTCTCTTTGCAGCCTGTCAGTGCCATGCCATCTACTGCCTATTACTATTTTACCCAACCTTCACACTCAGTTGTAATCCACTTCTTGCCAGAGATTTCTCAGATACTTGTAGGCAAAAATAACTCCCACACCGTCCTATGTGAGTGGAGGGCAAGGGCTGGTATCACTCACCTGGCTTCCCCTCCGCAGGAAGTTCCCCACACGGAGAGAGTGTTCCGCACTTGCTCGCAGCATTGGGAGGTCTGACCAGACAAGGGACATGGAGCTTTTTCACCTCCTTTTGGTGGTGTTCAGAGATCTTTCATATCAGTTGGGGATTTCTGAGTATTCCTGAAATGGAATTTTAGAGCTGAGAAAGAGCCGGTCTAAATTTCTCAAATACAGATGGTAAACCCAAGACCCAAAGGCACAGAAGCCAGCCACATAGTGGGTCGTCATCAGTACCAAAACTAAAACTCAGGTCACCTGGCTCCTGAGTCAAGTCACTACCCACCTTTCCTTGTCTATCTTGTGCCTCCATTGCCTAAAAGGTTTAGAATTGACTTTTTTTGTATCTTTCTCATGGAAGCCCCTCAAGAAACATGGAAATAATCTACTATGGACACTAGTGCCCTTCCTAGTCTGTGCACTCAACGTTTTAATTCACACTGAATGTTTCTTTTGTACCGAATGGGGTGACTAGCTGTCCTGATCTGCTCAGGACTGAGGTGCTGCCCAGTAGTAGGACTTGAGGTGCTAAAGGAGAGAGTCCCAGCCAAGCCAGGACTGTTGGTCACCCAGAATCAGGCATTCTACTGCCCACTCTAGCAGACCTTATTTAAATGACAGCCCTGTCAACAGGCATTCTCCTATTTTACAGATAGGAAAACTGAGACTCAAAGGGGTTAAATGGCTTGTCCAAGGACATGCAGCTTATAAATGGCAGGGCAAGATTAAACTTCAGGGGTGTTTAACTATAAGCTCATAATATTGCCACTACTTTCTAGTCCAGAAGTGTGGATGCTTTGCAGCTGTTAAGATACACAGGGAAAGATAACCCTGTGAAACACTTACTTTTAAAAATTGATTTATTGTAGGCTAGTTTCTTTGAGGTCTTGCTAATTTGCATGACTGACACATAAGGAGAAAAAAGCAGCTGCTTAAAATACATAAATTATTTGGAAGTGACAATGAGCCAGGTAAAATTTAAATTGTGCATCTCAGTCCATGCAGTCTTCCCTTCCGGGAGTGAGAAGTGGGGTGGAGGAGAGGCAAACATGATGTTTATTTATATGTCTGGAAATAATGAATCCAGTTAATTGTTTTAAGCTAAGTTTGAGTCAAACTCGTTAGAAAAAAGTAAGGTGAAATATTAGTAGTTTGGTAGTAGCTGGATTAGTAGTTTGGTAAAGTAGGTATTTTGATAAATTAGAGCTTGGTTTCTTCCTTTCTCTAATTTCAAGAGCAACCTACTGATAAATTTATTTTCTTTAGGGAAAAAGCAGTAATTATAGTTAAATACTACTTTTAATAAGGGTGCGAGGTGGAGGGGTAAAGGGGGCCAGATATTTGGTGATGGAAGATTGTTTGACTTCGGGTGATGGACACAATGCCGTATATAGATCAGGTATCATAGAAATGGACACTTGAAACTTACACGATCCTATTAACCAATGTCACCCCAATAACTTTAATTAAATATTTGAATTTTATTTTATAA
>NW_006288615.1:15134794-15136338 GCF_000327345.1 Myotis davidii | reverse complement strand
AATATATATATAAACATCTCACACTCATTCATGTCTTCCATCCACCCCAGTCCCATCCCGGATTTTGCTTTGTCCACTCAACAAACTATCGTGGATAATTTTTCATATTAGTACATAGTGAGCTTCCTATGTTTGTTTTAACAGTTGCATAATCATCTATTGTGTGGATATACCATATTTAACTCAACTGGTCCTCTATTAATGGTCATCAAGTACTATTTTGTCTATTTGGATACCCTGTGGCTCAACAAGCCCTGTTGAGCTATTGTCTGGCATAGAGAGTTGACAACTTAAGTTGAAGATAAGTGCTTAGCTGCTTCTTTACTTTCACTAAGAATTCTTCACATTAAGGGTTAAATATCAGCACTGAATTTCCTGTTATTCTGTACATAGCAGAAACCTCTTACCTTAAGCACCATAAATAGTCTCTCTGAATATTATTGAAATGCTGTTGCTACCACAATGAGGAATTACAGAAAATGCTGCAGCAATTATTACATTACTCTTCCCTATTGATTGAGCTGTTGCAGACGATACCAGATGTGAGTGTGCTGAGAATGCATGATGATACTTGAGGAATTTGTTTTTAATCTTTCTTCTTTCTTTTGGGTGTGAAGAAAGTGAAGCCTACAATATTCATTGATTTTTAAAATGTTTCCTGACTAGGATCCAAAATGCTAATTCCCAATAATCACTAATTAATTACTTCGTGAGCTAGAGTTTTATATCACTAAATAGTATAGAATATATATAAACCTTTTTAGATTTGTTTTAATGAAAACAATTTGTGTATCACACACAATACTATAAAAATCCTTATGCGAGAGACTTTATTAGAAGCGTATTATTTAAAAAGCTGAGCATAAACTATGGTAAAATGGCTTTGGCTGTAAGATGGTTTAAATGGAAACTATCTAGTAGGGAGAAAATTAATCTACTTTTCTACAGTAGAAGCATGTTCTGCCATAAAATAGGGCAGACTCTGCTATTGAGATCTTTATTAATTCCAATGTAAAGATAGGTTTCTGAGATGTCAACTTTGTTACTTAAGAGATAAACCATAGATTTTAAATTATATGATAAAGAATAGGGATTTAGATTTCAGAGACAGTATGACATTTGGCATCTGATGGTAAGGTGGTATAGTAATTATAGTGTGGGCTTACCCACATGGAACTCACAGCCAACACTAGTATGGATTCCAGCTCCACTGTGTTGTTAGTTGCAAGCAAATCCCTGAGCCTCTGCATTCTCCTCCACATTGTGAGTTAGTTGTGATGAACTCAATGCCTGCATATTTCAAGCTCTCAATAAGAAGAAACTTTTTACAACTTGGTCACTATACCAAAGCTCTTCTCCAAAGCTTTTGTTTGAGTCCAGCCACTGATCTGCCCCACACTTAAGGCATTTTCTGGTGTCATGCAGGGGTGTCAGATGACATCTTAGGACATGATTATGAAATCCTGACGTCTGGGAGGCCACCTCTCTCTCCCTCCCTTTGGGAATGTCCCTGGGTTGGGTTTGTTAGGGTTAGGGAAATGAGT
>NW_006288615.1:15133570-15134487 GCF_000327345.1 Myotis davidii | reverse complement strand
CATGCAGTCTTCCCTTCCGGGAGTGAGAAGTGGGGTGGAGGAGAGGCAAACATGATGTTTATTTATATGTCTGGAAATAATGAATCCAGTTAATTGTTTTAAGCTAAGTTTGAGTCAAACTCGTTAGAAAAAAGTAAGGTGAAATATTAGTAGTTTGGTAGTAGCTGGATTAGTAGTTTGGTAAAGTAGGTATTTTGATAAATTAGAGCTTGGTTTCTTCCTTTCTCTAATTTCAAGAGCAACCTACTGATAAATTTATTTTCTTTAGGGAAAAAGCAGTAATTATAGTTAAATACTACTTTTAATAAGGGTGCGAGGTGGAGGGGTAAAGGGGGCCAGATATTTGGTGATGGAAGATTGTTTGACTTCGGGTGATGGACACAATGCCGTATATAGATCAGGTATCATAGAAATGGACACTTGAAACTTACACGATCCTATTAACCAATGTCACCCCAATAACTTTAATTAAATATTTGAATTTTATTTTATAAAAAGGTAATGTATTCAAGTAGTTTTAAAAAAGCATAAAAGGCTAGTCAGTGAAAAGTGTCTTTTGCACCCTCAAGTCACATCACACAGTTGTTTCTCTTAATACAACCAACCACTGCTAGTCATTTACTATGTGTACTTTCAGAGCAAATATTCTTCTTCCTTCCACAAAAATTGTAGCATATTAAGGATATTATTCTGCGCACAGATATTCTTTTAAATACAATAAGACATCTGAGAGATCTTTCTATATCATTTCATAAAGAGCCTCCTTATTCTGTTTTATGGTCACATAGTATTCCACTCTATGAATATATCATATTTATTTAACTGTGTCTCTGTTAAAAGTGGTATATCACTTAAATGACTTTTAATTTAATTTATTGAATAAGTAATACATTCACACGTTCAGAAATCATATGTAT
>NW_006288615.1:15100176-15132943 GCF_000327345.1 Myotis davidii | reverse complement strand
AGACTTTATTAGAAGCGTATTATTTAAAAAGCTGAGCATAAACTATGGTAAAATGGCTTTGGCTGTAAGATGGTTTAAATGGAAACTAGTAGGGAGAAAATTAATCTACTTTTCTACAGTAGAAGCATGTTCTGCCATAAAATAGGGCAGACTCTGCTATTTTAGAGATCTTTAATTCCAATGTAAAGATAGGTTTCTGAGATGTCAACTTTGTTACTTAAGAGATAAACCATAGATTTTAAATTATATGATAAAGAATAGGGATTTAGATTTCAGAGACAGTATGACATTTGGCATCTGATGGTAAGGTGGTATAGTAATTATAGTGTGGGCTTACCCACATGGAACTCACAGCCAACACTAGTATGGATTCCAGCTCCACTGTGTTGTTAGTTGCAAGCAAATCCCTGAGCCTCTGCATTCTCCTCCACATTGTGAGTTAGTTGTGATGAACTCAATGCCTGCATATTTCAAGCTCTCAATAAGAAGGAACTTTTTACAACTTGGTCACTATACCAAAGCTCTTCTCCAAAGCTTTTGTTTGAGTCCAGCCACTGATCTGCCCCACACTTAAGGCATTTTCTGGTGTCATGCAGGGGTGTCAGATGACATCTTAGGACATGATTATGAAATCCTGACGTCTGGGAGGCCACCTCTCTCTCCCTCCCTTTGGGAATGTCCCTGGGTTGGGTTTGTTAGGGTTAGGGAAGCACTGAGCATGGGGAAAGCCTCCTTCTCTCATGCCTGTGCCGTCACAGGGCACCGAGTCCTCTTGTCCTCCAAGTCAGTCACAGACTGTCATTGGAGTGTTCCTTTGAGTGGGTGAAGATCATACTGTGGAATAAAGACCATGAACTCAATACTGTCTGCTAAAACTCCTCTCCTACATCAGACCATATTTTTTTTCTGAGCACCCAGAAGAAATGGTAAGAAACTAATGATCAGTTTATAGTAATTTAAAAGGGTGCTTTTCATGTCTAAGTCCTACATTCAAAATAGCTATATAGTAACCTGTCAAGCATTTTCTTATTTTTTAAATACATGTAATAAAGAATGAAGAAAACTAGGGTAATAAAATCAAAGCTGCATTTTGACTATTCTGTAAACATATTATAAAAAATTCATAAGCTATCAAAAGCATCTTTGATAGATACAGAAAAATCAAAACAGTATTCAGAGAGTATGCCCTTCAGGAAAGGTCAAAGAAAGCCAAGCCTATGGTTTAGAAATGATAACAATGTACAGATTTAATAAAAAGTGTTAAATCATGGCTGAATTTTAAAAACACATAGAGTTTAAATAAACATCTGAAAAATAACACTAATTTATACAGATTTGCAAATTTTCTTGCATTTATGACCTTTGATCTTCAGGCAAGGGACCACATCTTTAGTCACTATTTATTCTAGGCACTTGATGAATAAGTGAACAAATTAATGAAGTAGAATAAAGGCAGGGTCTAAAAACTCCTGACAAATTGCAACACTTACAGTATTTTCAATGTGATAATAGCAAAGCACAGATCTACATCTTGAATGTCAAATGTCTCATGGTTGAATGATAAATCTAAAAATAAGACAAAAGAATTCTTCAGTATCAAAGGAAAAAACCATAAATGTCATCCATAAATTTGCTGCCTTTATAAAAGCGAAGATTTTTGATTAAATATATAACAAAAGATAAGTCTCATGACTATATTACTTACAATTAGTTAATAATTTGCAGAAAGGGGTAATGAGTTAATGTGTCATTAGTAATATTCAAACAAAATGAACCCTAAGCTAGGATCCTAGAGTATGTATAGCCGAGGTCAAACACTTAGACTAATCCTTCCCCTAATTTTTTGTCGTTTTCTTACTTTAGGAGCAAAGATAGAAACAAAAACCCTCACATATTTTCATGTAGTTCAGTTAGCTCATTATCTTTATTATCTGGAGATCTTATACAGCAATATTTTATTCTGGAAAGTGATTTGAAATTAAACATTTTCCTTGCACCTGTAAAAATGTGTAAATGATGAAACTGGCAGCACGATGATCGCTTTACAGAGAAGCATTTCCTTCATCATCTTCAAGGTCATTCAGATTTATGATCTAATCACCCATGGCCCTTTAACAGGATGCATTTGAATCTGATTAAAAAGAAAAACAAATAGCAGTATGGGTTTATTAATAAAATGTGCCTGACCTTTTCACTCATCTACCTCTTTTAACATATTGTGAGTTTAAACTCACAATAAAAGAAGGGCGTTTCGATCTTGCACGTTTCAGCTTCAGAGTGCTTCGGGAGTTCCTGCCTGCGTACGGTGGCATGTGGATCGTGGAGGGCTATCTGTTTCCCCCTTCTTTCTCTTTGGGGTTTAATTACTTCACCTACATCCTAATTCAGGTAACTCATAAAGCTTAGCCTTTGTTGTAGGTCTAACAGCTGTCTTATGTCAGTAGCAAGTAAAATGTCCACAAAGTACCGGAATGCTGCAAGACGGTTTATAGTGCTGCAATAAAAGGTAAATTGAATTTACAAAGATGCATTTGTCACTGATTAAAAACTTACAAAGTTAATTGGAAACACTGTGGAGGTGTTACCACACAACTCGAGGTGTAATGGGTGGTTCTCATTCAGCCTGGAGGAGAGTTGTGGGTCCCATTATGGTCTCACGCAATAAGATGGCCGGCGACACACTCCAATTTAAGTAGCAAAGCAGAACAGTAAAGGTCTCAAATATTTTTAGTATGAGGTGAGTGTAAATTTACTCACGATTACTCTTGAAAATAGCTAGAGGAAAAAGCTTTCTGTGTTACAGAAATACTAACTGTGCAAACCACATGCTTCCCCCTACAAAACACATTGAAGAGTTTTTATTTTCCCCATTCATAACTTCTCTTATTTTCCTGATATTTAGATTGGCGGCACCATTGCCAGAAACATATCAGTTGGGAAGGGAAAACATAAGACGGAAACAGCTAGTCATCTGAAGTTAGCAGGACCCTCCCTTGGGACCTGGGAGAATTATCTCCACATAATTCACTTAACCTTTGCCATTTTGGGACTTGGGACACTGAGTGTATATCTAAACGTGAGGCTTTTAATTGCTGGGTTTAGTGTCACTAGTCCAGCTCAGTTGGAGAGATGATGATTGAAAAACAGTTCTAGGAGGCTTTTCACCTCTGTTGCGCATCCTGGGTATAATTAAGTTGGTGGCCTGGGGTGGCCTTCAGATTTCTGCAGACAGTAGTAACAGTTAAGCCCCCAGTGATGGGCCTTATGTGAACATTCTGTGTGTGCCTTGAGTTTAATACAAAAATTTTAATTTTAGGCTAGGTTTATGTTAAGATTAAAAGGGGGGAAAAACTGAGATAACTAAAAAACTGACATAACTGAGGTAACTTTTAAAAAATGTTTTTTATTGATTTGTTTTTAGAGAGAGAGAGGAAGGGAGAGGGAGAGAGAGAAACATCAATTGATGGGTTGCCTCTCATATGCACCCCTTCTGGGGATTGAACCTGAAACCTAGGTATGTGCCCTGACCAAGAATCAAACCAGTGACCTTTTGGTGCAAGGATGACACGCACCCAACTGAGCCACACCTGCTAGGGCAACTGAAGTACCTTTTTAAAGCAAAAATGTATTGAGTGCTTACTACATGCTAAGTGCTTTATGTATTTAACTCCATTTAATCCTCACAACAAGGAAGTGGTGTCATCCTCCCCACTGTACAGATGAGGAAACTGAGATTCTAAGATGTTAGGTAACTTGGCCAAGTAAGCATTGGAACCAGCACTTGCATGTTGCACTGTCCAATTGTAGAGAAAGTGCTTTCTGCTATATGGCCTCATTACTGCTGGATTGGTATGTTCAAGACTATGTGCAAATATGCAGACACAACATATTTACTGTCAAGACTTGACCGTTACTGGTTCCCCAGGATTGGGGGACTGGTTAACATTAGTAATTAGTTGAATAGTAGGAACAAAAGTCAAGTTCATTTCTAAGAGTTAATGTGATATAGTAGAAGGCACACAGAATTTGATATTTGAGTCCCAAACTTTCCTAATGGGCTTCCATTGACCTGGAAAAGGTAATTTCTTGAAACTTCAACTCATTTGTCCATAAAATGAGGATATTAATACACCTCCACACTGATGGGGTTATTGTGAAGATTAAATGACAAAACATGGGAGGAAATACTGCATAAAGAGTCAAGTCCTATTTAAATGTTAATTACATTTTGTTTCTTCTTATAACATTATTTTCAGAAAAATCTCTCATAAAATAGTTGTGCTTACAAGGTGCTGGACAAAGTTACTTGAGTATGCTTGGATGGAGTAATGAATGTGTATAAGAGATTACCAACCCTAGGACTCATTTGAACCTGCAATTACCTGTTCTGTTCAGAATTTCCCCACAGAGCTTAGGTAACTATAAGGTAACTGTCTTCCTGAGTGATGCATATGCATTGTCAAAGGAATCAATCACTTTGCAACCACAGTGAAACTTGGAGATAGAGGAAAATTTCATTAAAAAACTCTGAAAGTTTGTAGAATTTCGTTAAAATCTCTGAAAAATCAAAAATTTATCATTATAGGGAAGAGACCAAAGGAGAATTTCATTCCTTGAGGTGTAAAAAGTGGTTCAGCCAGAGGTACTCGAAGTGTCCCAACCACTTACCCTCTAATACTTCCTCTTTTCATTAAGCTCCTTCTTATTTTATCTTCTTCTGTAGCTTACTGAATGTTGTAAGGCTTTTGTTTTAAAAGTCATCCTTTTGTTGATGCTATTCATTGATATAGTGACAACACAAATCCATTATTTTATTTATGCAATGATATCAATTGTTGTTAACTCTTGGTACTCATCCTAATGAGACACCAGGAGAATCTGAATTATTTCAATCAACAGATAATTTAATACATTTAACAATTTAAAAAACAAATTTTGACTTTAGTTCTTTTTCACACCAAGCTTTTGATGAGAGACAAATGTTGTAAAATAACCAAAGTTAGAGTGAAATTCACAAATTTCAGTTTTTTTAATTATCAGTTTTTACAAACCTCTGTAGTTGAGGCCAACTATCCCATAAAGTATAGATTACTATTCCTTTTTTAAAAATGGAGTAAGAAAATCAAGGAATAACAGATTAAAGGACTTGTCTACGACCAGTGGGAGCCAGTCAGAGAAGATCCTGGGATTTATGTACAAATCCTTTTATAGAAGGGCTCACGGGAGGCCTCTGCCACAAAGGATAATGACTTGCAATACAAGCAAATTTATAGTCTTATCTTTGAACCCAAGGAATTAGCATCACCTTCCACAAGCAAAATCTAATGTGTGTGTGTGTGTGTGTGTGTGTAAGTAGATATAAAGAACAATTCTATGTTCTAAACGCATGTATTTCAACAAATCCTTGTCTTTTGAAAAAACGATGAGATAAGCAAAAAAATATAAGGTACATTATGGTTTAGGAGAAAAAGTTTGAACAACAAAAATATTAAAATAAATGAGAATTTACTTTCCTTTGTTTCTAAATAAGGTATTTCTTCTGACCTCAGAGAGTAAGTAACCTCTTGTTGGAGACCAAGTTCTAAGAAATGTCAAGACTTGAATGAGGCATGACATTTTAAATTGTCATGCAGCCTCTTTTGACTAACGATTTCAAAATATTTATGAATAAATGAACCCACATATTTTATTAGTGTTAGGAGACACTGGTAATACACACATTTTATCCAAATTATGTTATCTACAGAGAGAGAAGGATAAGCAGCTAAAAATATATCAACTCATGTTTCTGAGATAAGGGTCTTCCTCATTATTGGGATCTTCCTTTCCATGTAGTTAAAATTTTATGTTAGATAGTATGCAAGAATCATTTAATTTATATACTAGAGTTTAGATACAGGTAAAGATGATTAGCTGTGTAATTTTAACAGTCACATAACCCCTCTAGGCCTTAGTTTTCTCAACTTTAAAATATGTATGTGCAGGAGAGAGAATTGTGAAAGGGGAAGATACACCAGCTCAACAAACTCTGTTTTCTAAGGAAACACAGGCAGAGGTATGCTGAAGCCAGAACTTGTGAGTTAGTGAATGTCATGTTGGCAATTTAAAATTGGCCGTGGCGGGAGTACTGACATCATGGAAATAGGTAAATGCTACAAGTCAGGCCCCCTCCTTTTCCCAAGAGCTGGTTGATAAATAATTCCCAGCACACTGCGAGTGTTGATAGATTCTCTTTTAATAAGGAGTTGTACAGTCAAATTAAGTTTTGGAAACACAGGTTTTACAAAGTTAAACAGCTCCTTTCTCTCTCAGACCTCTGTCCTTCCTTCTACTCTCCCTCCTTCCTTCTCTCCCTTTTTCCTTTCTTCCCTCCTTTCCTCATTCTCTTGCCCTGACAAGTAATGTGACTCTGAAGGATACCAAGGAAGAGATAAAGCACCTCATATTACAAAATTTCATAAAAATGCTCTTCAGACATATCTCTTAATCCTTAAGCATTTCTCACTGGGATTGATCAACTCTTTTTCCCATCTGTCTTCTCCTCCACTTTCTCTGAGATCCATTTTTTCATTTCTTATTCGGGTAGCATGCCATATTTTTGGTATACAATAATAAAAAGTACAACTATATTTAGAGATAAAAATATAAAAACCCATCCCCCTAGTAGGTCTTTTTTTTTTTTTTTAACTGCAGGTCTGCTGAGCCTTTGATATGCTAATATGCACTGTGAGCCCCCAGAGGAGACATTTGAGACTTTATTTGAACACAGAAACTGTTCCCCCCAAACACCTATTAGCATGTTGAAGTACAGGAATATTCTTTGAAAGGAAGTTTAAGAAATACTGGACTAACTAGCCAGTTTCTAAGAAGCCTTTGGGTTGCAAAGGCGGTTATTTCCAACAGAGGGTGAACCACATGAGGTGTAGAGGTCTTAGTTCTTCGATAAGTTTGTGAAATAATTACAAGTGATTCTGTTGATATACTTCTAGTATGATAAAGAGTCAAATTGTTTTCAAGTATTTAAATATTCAGATCTCTTTTGATGTTTATCCAGAGATATGATAAGTATTGAAGATTTTATGAAATTTCAAGACATGTTTTGCTGTTGCCTTAATCCAAAACATCCTAGAAAAGGAGCCTGTTGGTAGTGTCTCTTGAAGTAGAAAATTATGACAAATCTTATCAAGAACTAAGCATATTTAGGAATATATATACATATAGTTACAGAGATAGATGGATAGATAGGTAATCTATATATATATACTTTTAAAGTATATTTGGGATCCTTTAGATATAGATATATTTAAAGTAAATTGGGATCCATTAATTCTGTTGCAAATCTACCTTTTACAAATGCCCATCAATGGATGAAGAATGGATAGAAAAGGTGTGGCCTATATATAATGGAGCATTATTCAAGCATGAGGAAGGAGGACATTCTGCCCTTTGCAAGAGTATGAATGGACCTTGAACACATTGTGCTAAGCAAGATACAGTCAGACAGAAAGACAAGTACTGTATCATATCACTTATATGTGGAATCTAAAAAAGTTAAACCTGCAAAAAAATAGAGAGTAAAATGGTAGTTGCCAGGGAATGGGGGTAGGGTTAGAAGGATAAGATTGATTGTGTTTAAGCATATAAACTTTCAATGATTGGTAAATAAGCCATAGAGATATAACGCACAGTGTTATAAATATAGATAATAATATTGCAGTATAATGATGTAATATGACAATATTTCTTCAATGGCAATCATGTTACAATATAAATATATCAAAATAACATGCTATACACCTGAAATTTACAAGATAAACATGCCAAATGATTTAAAAAATAAATTACAATAGAAAAAAAGTTGGGCTTTTACTTTTACTGATCCTGTTCACTAAATTTAAATTACTTTAATGATGTATTTGCAAGTTTATACCAACTGCTTCAACTAGTGTTAAGAGATGTTATAACACTCTAATTCCATCTTAAGGAATTTTTATCCAATTAATCCTTTTGATTTATTGTCAGAGATCTTTTAAAGACAAATTGTAGATAAATTGTAGTTATTAAAAACAGTTAATTTGTCTGTGAAATATGGTGTCATTATGAAGTATAAAATGAGTGCCTAGTCCCATGGTTTGCTCATACTAGACTCATACTAGAGTTCTTGTTAGGTGAAATTAGTATATGGATTCTTATAATTGTTATTAATATTAGATGAGATGTTAAAAGACTAAAGTAAAGCAATAGGCCAAAGGAGATGACAACGTGGATTAAAGGAATTATTGAACTCTATTCCAGAACAGAGATACATCTTAAAGATCACCTTCTTAAACTCTCTCTGTATCTTATTGAAGAAAGCAATAAAATCTCCGTCTGGTCTCAGTGTGTTAAACACTACTGCTGAAAGGGTGTCAGACTGAAGGGATCCAGTGGTGAGTTGTAAGTGACACATGCATGGGCCTGTTAACAATTAACCTTTTTCTCCATCTCGGAATTCACAAGGGACTGGGCCCACAGGAAGCTAGAGTCAGCTTTCTTCTCCTCTCAGTTAGGAGAAAATGCCTTTTGCAGAAAATACTGCCTGTTGACCATATTGAAGATCATGTTGAGAATAAGTTAACATAACATCACCATCCACAGGTTAGTTAAGTGTTGAAAGAAGTTGGTGTGAAGAGAGGCTGGGAGGACTTAGCTCAAGTGTAAGCACTGAGTAATGTCAAAACCCAAGGCAAACTAAACAGAGAAAATGAAGATATTACAAACAAACTCCTGTCAGAAGCAAAGATAAGCTAGGGTGATTTTCAAATTATTTTTGAATATTCCTAAGGGAAAGATTATAAATTCTTGTTTAGTTTGAGGATGAATGTACATGAAATGCCAGTGATACAGTGATAGAGAGGCATTTTATTTTCTCTTCCAAAAAAAGAGAGATATACTCAGCTCAAGGGAAATGGCTCTTCTTCTATGAAAGTACAATTGTTTTTTTAGGAAAAGAAAGAATAAATGCTGAAATGAGCTGAATTCATGTTAGTAGTAGATTAAAATCATTATTTAAAATATTCATTATTCTATGCAATTTTATAAACTGTTATATACCTAGTGCCCAACACGTTTTAGGCAAACAATGTATATTTTGCTGAGGAAATAGTGAACAAAGGAATATGAAAATGACTTTTTAAAATATAGGTGGATAGAGAGGTCAGTGAGCAAATAAAAAGAACCTGAAAGACAGCAATATATCTTACTTATAATGTAAGCATAATAACAAAGTTGACAGATTCAATTTTCTTTTTGGTAAACTAATATTACTATTTTTAAAAATAATATATTTCCATCATGCTTAGCTACTATTTGTGATCTTATTGTATTTCCCTTCTTTATTCCAAAACTCTTACTTCCACCAGCGATGAGAGTTAACTCTACTACCGTAAGAGTGTTGGAGACACCTTTTCAGGGGTTAGCCTTCATGCATCACAAAACCAGGTTACTGTAGGGAGAAGGCCTCACCTACAAGAGTAAGCACCTCCCCCCCTCTCTCCACAATCCCCTCGATTGTCCAGTCACCTCTATCTCTTCTCCAGGTCCCATCTGCAACTTGTTTGTTCTTGTGTTTGACAACTGTGAGAATATGTCTCAAGTCTCTTGGCCCAATGCTGCTCTCTTGACAACATTCTACAGCATAAGGGCTACCACTCAGCCTCACTTTCAGCTGCTGGTCCTAGAACACCAGCTCTGACCAAAAACCTTGCCTTGCTCTCCTTGGTCCTTGGCTCCCTCAAGGGGATTTAATAGCTCATCTCTAAGGTCATGTTCAGATATCACAGTCTATGAATTTTGACATTTATGGTTCTGAGATCCTACTACCTTAAGAAGTAGTAATAACCACAGAATAACAACAACTTCAAAGGTCTGGCTTCTATTTGATTGGTCAGGTTGATGGAAGGAGCAGAAAAGCTGTAGGACACATATGAGGAGGCTGCTGTGGCCAATAGCAAACATGTGTAGGTGACTGCTTCCCAGGGTCCTGCAGAAAAGATGCATTCATATGCTGCCACTCCTGCCCAATTACTGAAAAGATTATCATGTCCCTCGCCCACAACCTAGTATGTATTTCAAAGTGAAAATGTTTCTTTATTGTAAAACTCAAAATTTATATAGATACTAAAATAAAAACTGGGATCTTTCTTTTCTTTTTAGAAGGTTTTCTGATTATAAAATTCTGGACAAGTTAAAAGTTGAAGATGAAATTTTCTCACTGCTACTATAAGCATACATTTAGGTCTTCCTGTTTGAGAATTTCACACTGAGTTGGATCTGAAATTTTGTCCCTTGTTTTTGCCAAATGCTATCAGCTAGCCATGTGTAAAGAACTATGAGTCTAAAAAACCATACCCAGGTGCACATTACAGGTGCACAGATAACTCCACTGATATCTCCAGTTCTTTTTCCACTTCTGTAATTCAATGGTATTCTCCTCTATGCTAGGGCTTCACTGATCACTTCTACATCAGTGATTCAAGAAAGCCCTCTCCAAAGCAAGCGAATAAGAACAGAGAACTACAAAAACAATCAGAAAACAATTAATAAAATGGCAATAACTACCTACGTATCAATAATTACTCTAAATGTAACCAGGTTAAATGCTTCAATCAAAAGATAAAGATAAAGAAGGTGCGGTAATATATATATAATGGAGTTTTACTCAGCCACGAGAAAGAATAAATTCTGACCATTTGTGACAACATGGAGAATCTAGAGCAGTGGTTCTCAACCTTCCTAATGCCGCGACCCTTTAATACAGTTCCTCATGTTGTGGTGACCCCCAACCATAAAATTATTTTCGTTGCTACTTCATAACTGTAATTTTGCTACTGTTATGAATCGTAATGTAAATATCTGATATGCAGGATGTATTTTCATTGTTACAAATTGAACATAATTAAAGCATAGTGATTAATCACAAAAACAACATGTAATTATCTACGTGTTTTCCGATGGTCTTAGGCCACACCTGTGAAAGGGTCATTTGACCCCCAAAGGGGTCGCAACCCACAAGTTGAGAACCGCTGATCTAGAGGGTATTGCGCTAAGTGAAATAAGTCAGCCAGAGAAAGGCAAATACTGCATGATTTTATTGATATGTTGAATCTAAAAAAGTTAAGTGAACGAACAAGCAAAACTGAAACAAACTCACAGATACAGAAAACAAACTGATGGCTGCCAGATGGGAAAGGGGTTAGGGGGCTGGGTGAAAAAGTGCGTGTCATAGGTTCGCCATCACTGGCGTAGGGAATATACAGTCAATAATATTGTAATAACGATGTATGGTGCCAGGAGGGTACTAGACTTATCAGGGGGATCACTTCATAAGTTACATAAGTGCCTGACCATTATACTGTACACCTGGAACTAATATAATATTGAGTGATAACTGTAATTGAAACATAAAAAAATCAAAAAGAAGATAAACTTCTCTCTAGGCCCACTGATTCCTGTCTTTTCTACTTATTTATCTGTTCATTTAATATCGGCAAGATACCACATTTTTTATGCACTAGGCACTGTAGCAGGAACTGGGGATACAGCTAGCTCTGCTTTCATGCAGACTGGACTGTAGACAAGCAGGTTTGAAATCTCTCTTGCATCTTCCCCCTTCTATTCTATTCCCTTAGTTCCTGTTCCCATGGCCCTGGACTAATGCTATGTTGTGCTAGTCCTGACCGTTTAATCCAGTTTATAGATGGGACTGCCAGATCAATCCTCCTAAAACACAGAGGTGATCATGTCATTTCTTTGCTCAGAAACCTTCAATGACTCCCTCTTCCCTACTGTGACGCAGCCCGTAGTAGAAGGAACACTGGGCCAAGGGACTGCAGGCTGGGTCCTGGAAGAGCTGTGGGCTACCGCGGAAACCAAGTGGGTGTCTACTCCTGGCTCAGCCTGAAATTCCCTGACTTGGGAACCTTTCCTGGACCCTCCTTCCCTTACCAGCTATGGGGTGGAGAGTGAGGGCTTGGATGTGGTGAATTCTAAACACCCGTTCAGCTCCTATTTTATTTATTTACTATGATTATTCTGTTTTCAGAACCTACACCTCTTCAGACTCAGGGATCTTTGAACTTTGGTGTATCTTTGAGTATGTGTACATGAGATTTCTGAAGAGATTAAAAAATTTTTTTCCCAAGGATTCCTGCTTTTTTTTTCTATGAAGTTGGACAAGCTCCCTCTGTTTAACACCCCAGAAGGAGACAATTTCATAATTCTGTGCTCCCTTCTTTCCCAATATGAAAATAATTACCAGTGCAGCCATTAGCAGTTGCACACACATGGCTCTTCCCAAATTCAGCCCAGGTATGTCAGAAAGGGAGATTTAGGAAAACTAAGGCTGGCTCTGTTGGTTCATTAATCAAATGTTTATGGTTTAAAACTTTGAACGTGAACACATCTCTTGGTGCTACATGAACATTAGGGTGGTTTGGAAAATAATTACTCTCTCCCAGGTTCGGCTCTGGCTATTGATTTTCACTGGCATTTCAGCAGCACCTGGCTCAGAAAGACCAATAGTGATTCTTCCTATTTCTAAGAGGTTTCAACCATATTATGCCAAGGCCTCCTTTCTATCACTCAACATTCAGGTGACAGAAATAGCAAATTCCATGCCTTTGGAGCACTGATATTTAGGAATAGCCATTTCTACACATGAAGCAAATATGGTTGTGAATATATTTATATTTACATTAGAAACAATCATATGTTACCAGAACAGATGTATGAAAGCCCATTAACCCCCACCCATACCCCCCGCCTTCTTTGAAGGTTCTGTGACAAATGTGTTCTTGAGTTATGGTCATCACAGCCACATAAGGAACAGCAAGGAAAAATGATGGCTCGTCATATATTACCATGATGTTCCTGTGTTATTCAGGGTGATTATACTGATTCTAGAGGTATATCATATTGACTACCAGCCTGAGTCTTACACACCACTGTGCCCCCTCTGTGACCTCCACAGCTACCGAGACCTGCCTGCTGGCTTTATGGAAACCTTGTACATTCAGAGAAAAGTATGATGAGAAGATAATGAGAACTAGTTCTCAATTTTATTATTACATTTCTAACTATGTACTTAAATTTCATTTAGAGAACAGTAATTGGTAGTTTTGGCTAAAAAGAAAATAATATATGTTAGGCGCCTGCTATGTAGTTGACATAGTTTCTGATGATTTTCTTGTAAAATTATGCCTTATAAAAGCATTTCTAAATTATTTAGAAAACCATTATTAATTTCTTAGCAGAATATACTTAAGCTATAATGATCTCATTTTGGTGGTTATGTATATATGAGTAAAACAAATTATAAGAATTTTGTATTTGCCCTGTATTTTCTATTAGTCTGGTTTTAAAAGACAGAAGTTAGACTATCTTTTTAAAAAAGCTTTTATTCTAGGTATGTCTTACCCCCATACATAGCTACTTTTCTCCCCAAATAGGGCACTATTTCTCTTTCTTGAGTTGATAGGGATAAAGCACTTGGAACAGTAACTGGCACATGGTAAGTGTTA
This sequence comes from Myotis davidii, assembly GCF_000327345.1. NCBI lineage: Eukaryota > Metazoa > Chordata > Mammalia > Chiroptera > Vespertilionidae > Myotis > Myotis davidii. The sequence continues at coordinate 15,119,384 of NW_006288615.1, read as the reverse complement.
AACAGAATCAACAACTGTAAAATTAATTAAAAATAAACACCCAGCAACATTTTTGGGGAAATTCCAATAGCTTTGGCATTATCAATAGCTCACACATAAAAGTGATTTTAGGATTTACTCCAAATAAATGAGTTTTTAAACCAGATTAATAAAAGTCAATATTTATGCTTAAAAAATACATTTATTTTGTATAAATTATTTATGCTAAAAATAAGATCATTATAGCTTAAGTATATTATAGAAAATATATACAAATACAGATAAAAAATTTTACTATCCAAAAACAATCATCTTAATATTTTGTACTGTTTATCAGACTTATTTTCCTCTGTATTTATGTACTAGACATATATAAGTATCTAAAAATATAAATGTACGTGCATATTAAATTATATGTTTAAAGATATGCATTCATATATGTAAATATAAACATGTATATATATGAATGTATCTATAATTAAAATATATTTTGTAGTGGGATCTCTTTTTCTCACTCATTCAAGGTTAACAAACCCCTACAAAGCAGTTTAAATTACTGCTGTGTTGTTAACCATGTGGCAGGCCCTGAGCTCCGTGCTGTTTTGTCTAGTCCTTATACCTCCTAAGGGGTGGCTACTATTCTATCCACAACACAGAACAGGATTAGATTAAGGAACTGAGCAAGGCCACACCGCTGGTGTCTGTTCTGCAATTCGAATCCAATGTGCTCTGAACTTTCATGCTAGATATCTCTATGGACTAGGATAATAATTCATTACCTATACTTAGTGCAACATCATCATAAAATGGTGCATAAATCAGTCATCATGAGCCACATACTATATTCAACCAACTTTCAATACTTTGGTATCTACATTCGACTTGCTGGCTGAGACTGCCCAGCATGAAAATCAAAAGTTCTGGGTTTTTATCCTGTTCTGATTTTAATCAATTGTATGACCTAACAAAAGTCCTTGTCTTTCTATTGGTTTCTTTTTCATTGTCCACAGCAAGAAGGGATTCGGCCATGAGCTATTTATTCGCCTACAGTTTATTGATCATCTTTGAAACGACAAGTTAGGCACTGGGATAACAAAGGAAATAAGATATCCCTTTCCTTAAGGAGTTCCCCTAGTCGTGAAATAAAGACTGCTGGGCTTCAGTGTGTGCTGTGCTTTGAGGAGGTGTGAGGGTGGTGTTGATGGAACGGTGTTGATGGAGGGGTGGGGGGGAGCAATGCCTCCCCCAGTCCTTCCAACTATGAAACTCATGACTGTAAAATGACCGGCCTTTACTCAGATGGATCGCTCCTCAATCCTTTCAAATGTAACTCACTTCAAGGTGAAAAATATGTTTTTATAGAAGCTTTCAAAATAATGTCACACAAATAGTAGCTTAGCTCACTTAAATATTTCATCAGGGAAAACTGCAATGACAATGCAATGTTAGCCTCTTGGCTTCTTTTGGGGTAGGATAAAAGCTTTGAACATGTTTTAGTGTTAGATTATTATAAAATAAGAACTAATTTGGGCTTTGCAAAATTAATAAATTCATTTTTCCATTCCATTGAAAAGTAAAAGCAAGGTATATAAAAATAGATATTTGTGTTTTTTCTTTGTAAGTAATGCTGGAAAGTCTTTAGATAAGTTGTTGGAAAGAAAAGCATCACATTTAATATTTCTTAGTAAAATATTTATAATGGGGAAAAGTTTAAATCATATTTTGTTAAAGTAAATTAAGAGGCATATTTCTAAAGACCTATTTTGTTTTATTTTGTCTTATTTACTTGCTGCCACATTCTACAAAGACATAATCTATTACCTTGCTTTTTAGTTAAATAAAACTGTAAATCCTTTTTATTGCTGTAGGAAATAAAAATTTGCATATTGGATTACTAAATATTGCTGCCAAAAGATTCATAACCTATTGACTTTAGGACATTTTATGTCCCATGACTTTCCAATTATAGATTTTAAAACTTTGATATTTAAGGAACCACATTATCATTCATTTATTTATTATAGAATTACTGCTAAAAATTAGTATGATTATTGTAAGTTCTGAGGAATTGACAGGATTCACATTAAATTTAAATTTAAAGAGTTGGATTGTAGGAAGAAGGAGGACACAAAAATGGGGAGGCCATGGGCTAATTCATACTGTCTTATGAATGATTTTCTTCACAGCGTACCGAAAGTCCCTAGCAAGGCCACTGCCACATCAGGCCAGGATGATGAGCTAACAATATCCAAAGAGTAGCCTCACTCTAGAATCCTGATCTTTTATGTCCAGTTCTAGAGCTTTTGCTACTATATTACAATGGAGGAACTCCTAATATTTTTTTTTTCTGGTAGGTACAAGTAGACTCAGATCTTTATGGTTCAAAAAAGGATAATGATAGTAATTGTACTATTATGCACTCAAAATGTGTACTAGAAATTCAATAGCAGGTATATACATCAGCCAGAAATTTAAAAAAATGAAGTCAATGTTAACTAACTTTAAATGTAAATGACACGCAAATTATAACTGTTAGAAAATTACAAAATCGTGAACTCAGATTTCTAATTTCGAAGTCCTAAACTTCTTGAGTGCCCTTTGAAAATGGAGTGCCCTTTGAAAATTTGCCCAGGTCTCATTTCAGCGATTAAATTTGATTTGAGCTGCAAAGTTCTTCAATGGTCTTATGCATACTGCCTTTCTGGGTCTGCCTTGAAGAATATTCAAATGATTTTGCAGTTATGAAGAGAAGACAAACAGTAACTCATAAGTCTTCGAGTGCCCTTGCCTCCAAGTACGTCATAAGTTTTAGGTTCTGATTTATAGATGGAGGGCAATGTGCGTCACAGAAAGCTCCTCAATAATAGATGGTACCCCAAGAGACAAGAGAAACCACTCTTCTCCTCCTATTTTTGATAAAAGTGTTATTTGCCCAAACCATTAATTCCCTAGGTACTTTAAAAGAATAAATAACCCTTCACAGCCTTAGGCCTCTGTTTCTGGAGGGATATCTCAGAGTTCATTCAGCAAAGAAGAAGATAACCCCTCTGCTAGGCGCTCCACCACTCTCAGCTGCCTGATTTTATTGCTGAATTTGTCTCTTAATTTTTCCCCGCTCAGGCACCTCTGCTCAAGGGAGACTTTCCTGGCTGATGCCAGTTAGAATGCTATCCTTCCTGAACAATTAAAACACAACCCACATCTCCTCTAGTCAACCAACCCCAATGATTATAATGAAAGACTTGCCATCATTTTAAAACCAGAATGGCTCTTAGCTGCTGGGTACCAGGAAGCCAACGAGAGATGGGTGGGTGGATTCACCTGACACAAAGTCTGGCAATAAAAGAAGAACTAAAGGGGGTGAGATAGGTGGAGATAAAGGTGAAGCATTTTTTATTACTTGGCAATCCATCATTTTAAGGAGGAAAGAGTCCAAAGAAAAATAGAACTATGCAGAGATAGTGAATTTGGCTAAAAATGCAAATGTGACTGTGCAGTGGGGTTGTCAGCTGACAATATCTATTTGTTGAACAAGGCATAGAGCAGTGAGTAGGTGTTAAGCCAGGGCTTAAATTATAGACACCGCCTTTCTCGTAACTTGGAGAGAAGAGAAACAAGGAAGAGACTATTGTTACCTCCCTTTCCTTTAAGTTCATACTGTTGCTAATCACATATTCTACTGAAATTATTTCACATCATGACAGTCTTTCTTAACACTAACACCCTGTTAAAGAAAAATGACTCTTCCCTGATTAGCACATTAATAGTTTCATAAATTGAGATTATCACACTATGAAACATCAGGATAAAATAATGCTTTGTTTATGCTTGAGACAAATACCTTTTTTTCTAGTTCCTTTAAATATAGGGCATTCTCTGCCTTCTCCTTTCCCTTTCCCTTCCTAGAGCCCATCCCACGGCCCCTCATCCCTACACTCTCCTCTGCCTCCCCCGATTCAATTTACGTGAGCTGCTTCTGGTATAACTAAGGCCTCTGTGGGGAATACAGAGCACCTCTTAAGACTGCTAACCCTTTTACTCACTTTCACATAGAATTAATATAATCAAACCAACACCTGACTCAAGGCAAAGATGGCTTGATGTTGGTACAGAAAAAATGCAAAGATGCAGGAGCAGAAGAGAGGTTGAGCCAGACCAGGCCGGAAGTAAGTTCAAGAGAGGGTGCTGGAACTCCACCCGTCAGCCCTTCCCCTCTACACTTGCTTACCAGAACTTCTACCTTTCTCTGGACTCTGGATCGCAACATCCTCCCCCAGTGCCAGAGGTCTCTAACATTATGATATTATATTGCTATGGGCTGAATTGTATCCTTTCCAAATTCAGGAAGCCCTGACCCCCAGCAGCTTAGCAAACTAATACACATATGATGGGGTCCTGGACAACAAAAGGCTACCGTCTGTCTGGAGTACTTATTGAGCTGTCCATTCAGTTACATAGAGTTCCTACTTTCTGAGGGTTTACCAGGTGCTAAATACTGTGCCAAACACTTATCCTGCTTCATCTCATTTAACTGTTAAACTGAATCCTCTGGAGCCCTTTGGAAAAAATACTTACCTATGAAACTCAACATTGTACTGAAGCTGCTTTAAAGAACAGTTGGGGAGAATTTCTTAATCTCATAATGTGTTATATTCTGTCACATTTTAAGATAGTTCCAATCTAAGCACTACTAACATTTTAATTTACCAAAACCATTAAACCAAATAACATCTTCAGCACTGACATCTAGGAAGGGACAGCTCTTTTAATGCCATCTTTGGGAGAAAGAAAAATGAGTAGAAAACATATCTATAAACAAAAATTAATTGCTATAAATTACTTTGAAAGGGAAAAATGCCAAGTTGATCAAACAAATATTGACTCTTGGATTTACAACTCGATTATTATTTAGTACTTGGTTTCTTTCTTAAAGATCAGGCACATTTCTTGTTCTTTTCGCTTACTATATTATACATACATGACGTATCAATAGTCAAGCAGAAAAGACACATGTACCACCTTAGTCTTTGTTGTCTAATTAAAAACTTTTTATGCATAGCAATTTTACCATTTTGCATTATCATCAGACCTCAGTGCTCATGGAAAAAAATTAGCATCGGTTTAAAAGAATATTTCTTTAATCACCAGTTCTGATTGTCAGTAGTACCATTTTGTGGATAGTTTTCGGCTGACTAACAAATCTTTTATTTTATTGGCTGTCTCATTTTGTCCTCTTTCATATTTCACATTTATGGTCTATTCAGACATTCTCCTGTTTTGTTAAGTAGGGATCTGTGTGGTCTTTGATGTAAGACATAATTTATTTGACAAGGAAATATGAGTCTGTGCCCTGAATCTACATTTAACTGATGGATTGAGAAATTTAAAAATTGCAACAAGATACACTCTCCTCCAGATTGCCATGCAACTAGCATTTTGCTAATCTCTTTGGCAGTGAATTTACATATCTTCATCTACGTATGAATATATATTCACACAGTCATGCAACTATACCCAAGTGTTTTCATTAATGGAAAAAGAAATTTCATTTTATTAGTCACTGATAGTTCCTGTGGAAAATTTTTATATTTTTTCCCCCCTGAAATTAAAATCAAGATATTTATTTTATTTCATCTTTATGTAGATAGCTATAGCTTTCTAAAATGAGCCATAATGTCTTCAAATCTATGCTGCTCATTCCTCAGCCTAGTAAATGGAAGTTCTGTTAGCATTTCAAGATTTATGTATTTCATACATTCTCCCACGTCTCTGTCCCAGTTCTGGTAATTGGAAACTTACTTGCAGCTCATTCCCTCTGCTCAAACTGCTTGCCAATTAACCTTTGCAAAATGAAAGTTTTGAGAAAAAAAAAGACTTTCATATTTCAATCATGTTCATTTTCAATCATCTCAAAATGTAGAAATTAAATAACAGTCGGGAGTCTGCAATGCTTTTTACATATCATTTAAGGTGTGAAACATCTCTCTGATGTTCTAATATGACTACTACTTATGTGTAATGGATGAAATGGTAAATTACTTGTGCTGGGTATCTCCCTGCTTTGTTCGTAGGTATGAACAAAATACTGAGTATGGCTCAAGCAGTTTTCACGGAACGCACCATCTCTATTGATGCTTTGACCGCTGTCTGTAACATAGTAGGCCTCACTAAACCCTGTTGAAGAAAAGTAGGGCTCTACTATAATATCTGAAGTTGACATTTTGATAAACTTAGATGGAGTTGTTGCCCATCCTGAACTGTTGACTCAGATGAGAGGGAGAAAAAAAATCTAACAACTGCTCAGAATAATAAGAGTGAATAATAGGAGTAAGCCAAATGCTACAGGTGAAAAGATGAGAAAGTGCTGTCATTGGTAAGCTGAAAACAAGTGCGGAGCCTGTTTTAGCAGAGGTTGGAGTTGCTAGCTCCTAATTGTAGCTAAGGAAAAAGGTTCATCATTCAGTTCAGACATTCTTTTTGGAGCCTACTGTTATGCAAGGCATTGTGGTTTTACAAAGGTGAACCAGACCCTGATTTTCCCACTTCAGCAGTCCCCTCCGGCGAGCTACCTCCACCCCGGACTGCTTAATAGAAATCCCTATTTCTTCCTTGGTGTTTATTTTAACTTGTTGTACTAACCTGGCGAATGTTTTACTATGAACATCACAACCCTAATATTCATCCCTGAGGAGAACGGTAAAAACACGACCTCTGTCAGAGTTGAAGGCAATCCTTAATGCTCTTGGGAACATGTTGATGTAAACTTTTATGTCATTTACCTGCCTTCTGACCTCCTAGATCTCAGATTCCATTAGAAACAAAAGGTCTCATTCTTAGAATGTATTCTCCTTTACTTAGAAAATCACCTCTATCATATTTGAATCCCATTCAATAACCACTCTCACATTTTGGAAAATTTTCCAAACTTTGCCTAGCTTTCCGTCTCAGAACTAATTTACTTCCCAGCCTGCTGGGAGAGAAAGTAGCATACAAACATGTAGTCCTTTTCTCTCTAGCATCCCCCGCCCACCTGCCCAACTCATCATTGAATATTAGTGGAATTAAAATTCAATGATCATTTCTTGCTCTGAAAATATGTGAATTAAGTTGGATTTTTAGACTCTGATAGAACTAGATTTGACTTGGTGTTACTACTTACTGTGTGCCTTTGGGCAGGATCAATTCTCCTATGTGAGCCTTACCGGTAATTTCCCCATCTGTAAAACCCACTTTGAAGAGTTATGCAAACAGAAGTAAAACATTTAGCATGCCCAATAAGTGCTATTTGCATAAAAACAGTGTAAGACGAGGGTAAGGCCTAGACTCTGAAGCCAGACACCCTGGGTACATCATTCCAGATCTATCACTTATATGCATGTGACATGAGCAAGCAACTTAACCTCTTGGTGTGCTAATAATAACTTACTTCCTAAGGGTTTTGTGAAGATTAAATGAGTTAATATATGTAAAGCACTCAGAATAGTGCCTGGCATCTGGTACGCATTATTTAAATGTGAAGTACTATTATTTTCTTCTTCTTTCTTGAACCTGATCTCATGAGTATAATCATTGTTTGGAACCCACGTTTGGCTGGGACTTTGTTGGTAAAAAAACAGCCTTCTTTGGCCCATCTTCCAAGCAATGCTCCGACGTTAGCTCCTGAACTTTTCCTGAAAGAGGGGAAACATGGAGGGTACATTCTATCTGCTTTGAGCTTTGAATTAGAGAGCTGGCAGTCCTCGCTAGGACACTGCGCAGATTGGTTGGCTGTAGTTTACAATCATTCTTATTCTGTGGGAAGCCAGGAAACCAAGGTGACACCAAGGAAAGCAAAGTCCCAAAAGTGAGTCTCTGAGCACTAAATTCTACATCTTATCAGCACTCAAAATCGTGACAGGAGAGATTGCTAATTATTTCAGCAATAAAATAGGCAAGAGTCAGCCTCATTTATGTATGTAGCCTGGAACTGAGTATGAAATGAGAGCCTAGTGGAAATTCAGTAGAGAAAAAAACATTCAAGATCAATTTTCTTTTTCTATACATCAAAAAGACCATTTAAAAATGTAACAGTGATGCCTGTATTTGGCTTGAAGAGACTGAGATGAAGGTATGGAAATTCACCAGGCAACTTCTGGAGCTAGCGATGCATAAATTACACAGGCCCTTATCAATACAAATTGAAGATAAAGTAAAGTTAATGTACACAGCACAGAGCTTTGGAATTCTAACTTGTTCTCGTTATATCTTGCCTGGGAATCAGTGTGATTAAAGCAATTGATTTTTCTTTTCTCATTGTATCTTTTCATCCTTCATCAGTAGCCTCTTATAATCTTTATTCATTGCTATAAACAAAGGCAATGTCTGGACTTCATAAAACCTTTTCTGCCTTCGCTTTATTTTAGACCTAGTTTTGACCCATGATGAATTGCTGAACGGTTGATTTCCTCACACTCTTTTTTGCTAACCTTTCTTGACAGCTTCTGGATTACTCTATCTAGTAATTTGCTCCATAATAAAGGCTACTGTGAAATGTCTTCCATTTCCTTTATTTTTAACAAGGATTCTTAACACCCTCTGTAGGTGACAATATGCAATTACAGATATAAAGTGTCCCCCAGGGGATGGTGCTCACAGATGCCACCAGGATTTTTGTAGCACAACTGTTAACTGTAATGAAAACAAAGAATCAGATTTTCCAAACATCCAGCTCAAATAAAATTTTAATTAAAAGTTATGAAGGTGTTTTATTGATTAACAATCTTAGTAATTAAGGAATGTGGTTGACTTTTTTTTTCTAGTTGGATTTGTTCTTCCTTTGAGATCTCTAATTGTTGTATGGTTTTACATTTATTGATAACTCTGTTTGATGAATGCAGATGCCACCTTTTACAGCCGTCGTTGACAGAGTAATCATATTGTGAGAAACACCAGGCTCATGTAGTAACAGCTGTTGCAGTTATCCATGCTGACATCCATTGGGGAAATGTGTTTGCTGCTATCATGGGTACACGATAAATGGAAGGTGCAATAAAGCACAAGCTAACATTTTGAATATCCTTACAACTCTAGGAACTTTATTGCATATTACAAGCACTTTGATCTCTGTCCAGTATTTAAGTCTTAATTATCAGACTAATTGCACAGACTATGTTCATTTTCAGTGGTAATCCTTTTGTGATTAGCTTCTGCGTTCAATAACTGACTTATCCTTTAATTAAAAGGACTGTTAACCTTAAGGCCGCTGCTGTGTCTTGGGATGAACCCATACAGAGTTAATGTTTAATATCCTTGTAAAAGCTTTTGCTGAAAGGTGTAGTATAAAAATGTGTAGAGGGAAAGCCATGAAATGTATTTCACTTTTTCTGATGTGCAAAAGAGCTCTGCTAAAGGTGAGGGTTTTAACGAAGCCTCCTTGCAGGTTAAATTTCCTCAGGGCCTATCTAACTGTACAGCCACTGTATTAACCCCCTGAACCCTGTACTCATTTACAGGAAGAGAGCACTTACTTCAGAATAAGGCAGAATTTTCTCTTGGTTTTCAAAATCATTATATGTGGACGTGATCAGTGTTCTTAGCTGCCGGTGATCCAGGAGAGTGAATTTCCTTTTTCCCTTTCTTTCTTTTCCCTCTCCCTTTCTCCTCTCCCTTTCTCCTCTCCCTTTCTCCTCTCCCTCTCCCTCTCCCTCTCCTTCTCCCTTCTTTTCAATGCTACAACTAAAAGTGTTTTACATTGATTTCTTTGAAAAGGTTCACAGCAGCTTGAAAACAGACATACAGTGCCACATTCATCCAAGTTTCAAGTAGTGTGTGGTCAAAGTGGGTAAAACTTAGTTCACAGGTGACTTGTGAAACGATTGAAGAACAGATGCAGGGAGAATCAGTACCACAGTGTGGAAAGCCTGCCAAAAAGCCAGATGCAGCTGATGGAAGTGCTCTATTTCTTCTTCACTTTGGCATCTCGGTTCTGCAATGAACACTTTTCCGTAGTGTGCCCCATGGCACGGGGTCTATTGCTGCACCTGTCACTTAGGATGAGAGAGAGAAATGGTTTCTATGATTCCTCCCCTCCTGCTCATATCCTGGCCTCCCAGAGGAAGGAGCCCTTCATTGATTTCTCACCCCTCGTGTCTTCACATGGAAAATGCTGGCTGCTGGGACGAGGAGCTAGGGGAATGCCTCCTTTCCTAGGCTCCTGGGCCGTCCTGTCTCACCTTCCAAATTTTACTTCTTCCATTGGTTATGTGAAGACTCGCCAGGCAAGATTTATCTTCGTTGGTACATATTTTCCAGGAATTCAGCAATAACATGAAATATTTACCAAATGAGCATTGCCATCTGCTGGGGGATTCTGTGGTAAACTGAAACTCAGACCCTCGCTAGTGGGACAGTAACTCCTTTCAGCCCAACACGCTCACTGCTGGGGGTGGTAGTATAGCAAGGAGTTAGACTATCCTGAATAGATTGTATGTTTCTAGGTTTAGAATTCATCGACTATTTTGTTCCTAATAATGAACAGGGAGCTAGCATGCGATGAGTGAGCTGGTAAAACGTTACCAATGTTAGCAGGGAGGGCGTGGACCCTGTGGTTTACAGCATCAACTCCGGAGCTGGAGAAATACCAGTGCAATCCCAGCTCCATAGATCACCAACTGCGTGACTGTGGACAAATTACTTCCCTTTCTGAATCTTGGTATCCTCCACTATAAAGTGGGGATAATGCTCGTGATGCTGTCAGGAATAAATGAGATGGTACATGTGGAACATTTAGCAAAATATCTAATGCATAGTGTGGCTGTAGTTATGCAGATTTAAGTTTCTATGTCTTGAGAGACTGTCTAGTAGCTAAGAAAGTAGGGGCAAATATATTACATACAGTGATTTTAATGATTATGATTTCCTATAATTCTGGCCTGTAGTCAGTCCTTTGATTCTTATAGAAACATATGAAGTAGGCTACTTTACTGATGATAACTCCAAGGCTTGGTAGGTATATGTGTGCTCAGGCTTACATGTTGTAAAGGAGGGACTTAATAATCAAACCAGGCTGCAAGCCCAGGGCTCTTGGTTAGCCATTCTGTCAGAATACAGGGAGCCACATGAGTCAGGAGGCTTCCATTTTTCCCCCCAAGTTTTCCTACAAACTCACAACTCAATCATTTATCTCCTCTTCCTCCAAGCACTAAACCTTTCCAAAGTAGACTAATTAAATATTCAATATATCAAATTCATGGTAATTTTCATAATTAAAGGTTTCATTTATATTAGTAAAATAAAACTATCCTGCTGTCAATATGTATTTCAAAATATATTTCAAAAGAGCTTACAAAGTGGATCTGTGCTTAGTAGAAAAAAACTAATTATGTATTTACTTTGGACAGTGAGTCTGCATTAATTATATGAGTTCTTAAAAATCAATTATGGGTTGTCAAAACTCAAAATATCTTGGAAGGAAACAGCAAATGAGAAATCATATTACAATGCATGTTAAAATAGAGTGAGGGTGCTGTTACGCACATACTATTGTTGAAGGAGTACCAAACTGTTCAGCACATTGTTCATACAAGAAAAATGGAACAGCAGAACACTAGGTAAAATGAGATGTGCCTAGACCAGGGGTGGGCAAACTTTTTGACTCGAGGGCCACAATGGGTTCTTAAACTGGACCAGAGGGCCGGAACAAAAGCATGGAGTGTTTGTGTGAACTAATATAAATTCAAAGTAAACATCATTACATAAAAGGGTACGGTCTTTTTTTTTAAGTTTTATTCATTTCAAACGGGCCGGATCCGGCCCGCGGGCCGTAGTTTGCCCACGGCTGGCCTAGACAATATCCTGAGATAATTTATTGGCCCTTACAATTATGGGAAGATGGAATGTGATGACACATGTATGTAGGAAAATGGCTGGTAGTTTTAGGGGTAGATTCTACAAGCTAAATATATATGTATACACTTTAATTTATATTATTTATTATCCTAATTCAAAAAAGAAACCTGTCAAAAATGACTATTAAATAAAGGGCTATATTTTATACACTGTTGAAAAATTTTTTGTGTCTAGCGGGGAATGAATCTATTATTTATATTTTCTTAGTGTTCAAATTACACATGTTATTTAAGCAATGTGATTGAAGAATTCAACTCACTGAGATATAACTGCTGTTGCAGAGCTCTCCACTCCATTCAGTGCTATCATGGGCTTTATCTTTCTGTTTCCTGTATAGCAAGCTGCCGTGATAATAGCTCCTCTGATTATCAGCCTTGTCAGTCACTTTACTTATTAAAAGAGTCTCATTTTGATTATTAAAATTTAGTCCCTTTTATTTAAAAACGTTAATCTCCTATCTGATCTAAAGCATTCATCTTCCTTCAGTATAGATTATCCTTCAGACTCCAGCAGCTTGGAGTGAGTGTGTGTGTGTGTGTGTGTGTGTGTGTGTGTTACACAATTTATCATCAGAAACCTGTCTCTCTTCCCTGTTCTTACTATTCTGGTGAAAGGGCAGAGAGGAACAAGAGAACAAAACCATTTCCTTCTAACTCTGGTGCTAAGAGTCTTTGTTGGTTATAATTGCTGTTCCCATCCATGCACATCTCATGTCTGGCCCCTTTCTTTCTACTGGTTTTTGCTCCTCTGTGATGGATTGGCCATCTAAATGCCAGCTCTTTCCAGCAGGGGGTATGGGATGCTTGATGAGTTCTTCCAAGGGCTGGACAGACACTTCTACTTGAAAGGTCCCTGTGAGGGTCTGAGAACCCTCTGAGTCTTGGCCTCTTGCTTTCTCTCTCAGCCCTCATCTCAGACTGTTCACCCAGTGGATGGTCCTCTGTGGAAGCACCAACCAGGGAGCCTTAAGGCTGTCTCCTCGTTTCCTTCAGCACATTGTCTGATGTCCTTGAGGACAACCCTAGTGTTCTAGGGATGACTGGCAACTACAGAATGTGTCAAGGCTATCCTGATTTCCTCCTGTCTCTGAGCACAGGCTCACCTACCTACATGGAGATCTGGTTCTTCGTAGTAAATAACAATATTAGAGACTAAAGTCTGAATACTCAGCTGTGCATGAGCTTGAGAGCTGGTGGTGGGAACAAGTGCTGCTTTTCTCTTGGACACTTTAAGTGATCAAGCTGGAAAAATCTTTCTTTTTAAGATCATGTGTTCTATTTCATACCTGATTCCCTCTCTCTTTCTCTGTCTCCCTCTCCCTCTCTCTGCCTAACTATAGACTATTCATTGGATATTCTCTGGAGAAATCACTGTGTTCCTAACATATGCTTTTAGAATAGACAGCCTGCCCTCATTAAATCCCTAAACCATTTCTATGCACGCTGTCCTTGGACTAGGATGTCTCAGTCTGTGCCAAAGCTCTGGAATGTCCATCTCCAGCCTATTCCCAGGACCCTGGGCCACCAAGTGGCCAACTGTGGAGAAAGGAGAGAGGGAAAACAAATAACTAGTGCCATGTGGTAGCTTTAATAAATGGCTATGATTGCTACTATTAAAAATTATGTATAAACCAGAATGCCAATTTATTATTTTACAAAGGGAGCTGCCCTTCAAGTGTTTTATTTTTGTGTTCATTATCCTATTATTGCGATATTTGAGAGACCAAATTTATATTCAAAATGTTACTGGGTGAGCAGAGAATCAGGTAAAGGCTGGATTATGGCTAAGCCTAGGAGGAAATAATCAGTCTCCAAAGGCTTTCTTGCTAATCCCACTGTTAGCTCAAGGCTAAGATCCCATTAGGCTCAATAGATGGCCTGGTCCAGTGGGTGTTGCTCAATGGTTGAGCGTTGACCTATGAATCAGAAGGTCATGGTTCAATTCCTGGTCAGGGCACATGCCTGGGTTGCAGGCTCGACCCCCAGCATGGGGCATGCAGGAGGCAGCTGATCAATGATTCTCTTTCATCACTGATGTTTCTATCTTTCTCTCCCTTCCTCTTGAAATAAATAAAAATATATTAAAAGAAAATAGATGGCCTGTTCCTCTTTGTATGTGTATCCCACACAGAGTGGGCATGCAACCACTCAACAGTGCAATCTAGGTGGCTGCAGCTGGAGGGAAGCTTGATGGTGTGACACAGGAAGTATTCTACTCAGTCATTGACTTCTGCACAGTGGGGAAGACTTTTTCTTTTATACATAGGCTAATAGTCTATCAAAAGGTTAGGGTAGTCCACGTAATCTCCCTCATCACTGGAACACAAAGGAGAGCTGATGGAGCACAGAAAGGGAGTGTGGAGAGAAAGGAATCACTTTTGGATAGAGGGTGACAAGCATCTTGGGCAGCAGCATACAGAGCAAGGAAGCCTGCTTGAGTTCCAGCAAGCATGGGTGTGTCTAGGGCAAAGTAGAAATAGCAGCAACAAGAATGACAGCAGCATATTTGATAGCTCATTTCTCTCTTGCTGATATTCTCAATGTTTTGCCTTCATGTCTTTTTACAAAATATGTTTTTCTAGGCCCCAACGAGGCTCAATCTGACCATGTCTTCTCTGCTCCTGCATCCCAAATGGCTGAGGTGCTCATGTAGCTGCATGAATTTGTATCACAGTAAGTGTGTAATTTCCCACTTGAACTGGGCATCGCTGAAACATGGGACAAGATTTGCATCCTCCCAGATCCACTCTCTCTTTCTCATTCCCCACAGAATGGATGACCTTTTTCCAGAGCTCTATACGCCTATCCAGTTGTTCTCAACCTTCCTAATGCCGCGACCTTTAATACAGTTCCTCATGTTGTGGTGACCCCCAATTTCATTGTTACAAATTAAACATAATTAAAGCACAGTGATTAATCACAAAAACAATATGTAATTATATATGTGTTTTCTGATGGTCTTAGGTGACCCCAGTGAAAGGGTCGTTCGACCCCCAAAGGGGTCGCGACCCACAGGTTGAGAACCGCTGCTCCTATCAGTCATACTGACTGCCTGGAGCCTCTCATAGAGAGGAGCCCTTTTCCTTTTCAAAACAAATCCCTTGCTTTTTGCCCCCTTTCCATTGTTTTCCTTTCAATTGATCTATTGATTTATCCATCTATCAACCTATTGATCTATTGTTTATTTTTTAAAGAAACCCTCTTGGCATCTTCCTCACAAACCATACATAAACTGAAGCCTTTAATCTGAAAAAGAAAGCAAACAGCAAAAACCTTCCCTCACCTTGCTTTCTCCCACTTGCTTTTGCCCATTTTCTTCTGAGTTCTAACACAACTGAGTTCTAGAACGAGTAGCTACCACATATTCTTTTCTAACTTTCCAGCCCATTGCAATGGTCTCTTGCTTTCATTATTTCATGGAAATTAATTCTTCAAAGTCTCCAAAAACTTCCTTTTTTTTAAAGTCAGTGGAATTTTTTAAATTTTATTCTTCTTATTTGATATGTGGAGACATCTAAAACTATAATATCCCTTTTGAAACTCCTTGGTTTTTATAGAGGGGGGGAACAGAAAAAGGCTGATGGTGGGAAGGGGGAAGCTGAGACCTGATTACGTTGCATATCATTACATATTTATTAATGGCAGGGGGACTAAAATTGTCTTTCCAGAAAGTTATGAACCCACTCTGGATGCCCCTTGAGGTTTCCCCAATATTACTCTTTCTTGTCCCTTTTCAGCCTCCTGAGATGATGGCTTTTCCCTAGCTGGTTCCTTAAATGTGGTATCCCTCGAGTTTTGCTTTTTCCCCTGTTCTCTCTTTACATGCCCCCAAAGGTCTCATTCACTCATAATGGTTTCAGCATTAACAAAATATGCTATCAGTTTCCAAGTCTGCCTCTCCAGCTCCCATCTCTCTCCTGAACTCTAGGCCCAAATGTTTAATTAGATCTTTCCACATGAAAGTTCCACTGGCATCTTAAACTCAATATGCTCTAAACTCAACTTATCTCCCTCAATTGTCTCAAAACCATCTTGATGTTGCATCTACAAGGTCAAAAACTTGGGATTAATTCTTGACTTTTCACTCTCTCTCACCCTAACTCCTCCAATCAATCAGAATCTGACCAGTCCCCATGCTTTTTCCTATAGCTTCGTTACCACTAACTCATTTCAGGCCTCTATCCTTGAGTGTGTCTGACAAGATCCCAGAGAAAGAGCTTTGTGCATAGTATTTATTGTTTTAATTATGAATATTGATCATAAATATTATGACTGCAGTAATTACATACGTTGCTGTAAAGACCTAAAGTACCAGTTTTTCCACAGGGCTTTGGATTAGCACAGTGATTGCTAGAACATATCATAAGGAGGTCTCTTAACCAAGGAAATTTATGACCAAATTTTGATTATCTTGGTTGTGAGGCCAAGGAAAACACACGGGATGGGAATAGTGAAATGATGCTAAAGCCTTATGTTAGGCAACAGCGTCAATCCTCTTTTCCTCTTAATATTTTATCAGCACAGACAACATCTGAGGAGGCTGTTTTGGGCTTGAATTTCTGCCTCTTGAGTGCCCCATACTAGAGCAGCACCGCAGTAGCTAAGTGACCACAATTCCCAGTCAAGGTAAGAAGGGAAAGCAAGAAACCAAAATAATCCACAAACTAGATAAGAATCTGCATGTTCCAATGAAAGAGAAATCAAGACTTGAGACGGAGCACTAAGTGGCACAGTGACAACTGAGTTTCAGGGCTCTGGCTTTAAGATTTAAACTCCTCATTTGCAGTGGCTTTACCTGTTACTATTTGTATTTTGGTCATTTGTACAATGAGGGGAAATGTCTACACAGCTTATAATCTTGCCATAATGCCGGGAGCCTTAGACAAGATAAGAAAAGGTTGGTTGAAAAGGAAATAGCATATTAGACAAGGGCCAGCTATGTCAATGGGCAAACTGAATAAGGCATTGTGGTGGTGCTGGTACAGAATCCCTCCCTTAGCTAATCTCATATGAAGATCTTGATTTCAAGTGCAGAGAAACAGAGAGCAAAATGTGGCCGTTTAGAACTGTTTTATCCATCATTATCTCAGATTTCCCAATGAGGCTGCTAAGCTTGGTTTTAGCCCAATAATCTGGGTAGGAGCTCTCTTAATGTACCTGCTCTGTTATGCCACTGCCAGTGTGAATGCCCCTAAATTTACTGATTTCCTCACACCCTTAAAATCAGATGACAAATACTACATTTGAGACCTGTCGTTATGTAGTATTTTGTTTGTTTATATTCTGGCAGAATATTCACATAAAGGGTTGCACAACGTGGAAGAAACTGCTGTATTGCATTTTGAATGCATGGTATTGATTGCTAGAGAATCAGTTAAATTGCAGTATGAATAATGATTGGCACTGGCCTTAACCCTTTTGGCTAAAATTGCTTATTTGTCATCCTGGCTCATGGAAGATATACACAACTGCTTGCTGATGATCTAACGGATCAACTGTGAGTATCATTTGGCATGTCAGATGAGAGGTAATTTAATGAGCTTCAGTTCCTGCCAATTACCTGGGAACAAATCCCTCTGCAAGCTATTCTGTACATCATCAAAATGTTTAACCAAATTCTCACTTGTGGCAGGTAAGATGATTGGGTGTGTGATTTGTCAACATGCTGTCGATATTATCTTGCATGCATTTGTCCTGTCTACTTAACCAATCACCTTCATTCTTTAACAATGACAAATTGTAATATGTAGTCATCCAATTCTTTATTTTAAATTACTCTGCTCAGTATGTGTACTCACTGTAAAACCAAAACATCCCAGGTGGGTGGGTTGAATTGCAGACTTGATTACTTGTGTGGTGTATGATCTTGTCAGTTGGCTGGAAAAGAAAAAATTGGCTTTATTCATGTGCCTACTGAATGCCAATGAAGAAGTTCTCTAACAAGAGCAGGAATCGAGGTGACTCTATGAACGGCCTCACATACAAAGGGGGAATTTGGGGAATAAAAGTTCTGTGAACTATCATTGATTAGGTAGGAGAAGGATACAGGCAATGGGAGGAGAGAGGTTGAGGACAGGAAGACAAGAGCAAGGAAAAGAGGGAAGATGAGGCACACATAGCATCCTTGTGAGCAAGGAAGGAACAAATGTATGGGTCATCTAGAAAACCTGAGGACTCTCTGGCTGTGAAAGCTTCATAAATGGCTCAGTCACCTTCCCTTTCTCCCACTCCTTGGATTTCTGTGAGCTTCAGAGGATGCCCTTCCCCAAGAACATCCCTTTCTAGCTCTATCTTTCTATCTCTGGCTCTTTCACTGAGTGCGTTTGCTGCTTCAGTTCTACTGCCATGCCAACCTAGACAGGAAGCTCAATTTAATCTCCTCCCAAACCAATGTGCACAAGTATTTGGTGACTTTGGTAAATTTACCTCCTACTGTCCACCATGCCACCGCCTCTGCTCTTCCTTCTCTCTCATCTTTCTTCAACCCCCCTGAGCAACACATACCTCCCCTGTTTTCCAGAACAGGCCTGAAGGTTGGGGGAAGGGCAGCCCAGCAGCTTCTGTCCCAAGTAATTTTATCAAGAAATTAGCAACATAGGTGCCTTCCTCTCTGAAGAAGAAATTCTATGGTAGTTGCTAAGAGGATAACATTTTCACCATCTTTTTACATTCTTCCATGAGAAAAATATTTTTATCTTTGCTAATTTACTATGCAAATTTTCTGAGGCATATGTAAGAAGACATTTGGAGCTGTTTTACTCACAATACTTTAAAAAAAAGAATCTTATTTTTTTTTATTGATTACAGACAAAGGAAGGGAGAGGGAGAGAGGTATAGAAACATCAACGATGAGACAGAATCACTGATTGGCCACCTCCTGCACACCCCACACTGGAAGTGGAGTCCGCAACCCGGGCATGTGCCCTGACCGGGACTCAAACCATGACCTCCTGGTTCATAGGTCGACACTTAACCACTGAGCCATGTTGGATGGGCACTCACAACACTTTTGATACCAAGTATGTGGGGTTTTATCAGCTCTCTGTGGACAACAACTGGGTGTCCACAATTCAATTCAATTCCATTCTGATAGTAACTACCTAGATTTAGTGCAAAACCCTACGGGTCAAGGATCAGTGCCATAAGACTACAAGTCCCAGGCTGTCACCTGTACTTCTGACTGATTGGTTATAAATCAGTGGGTTCTCACGACTCCATTCTTAGGTTAGATAATTTGCTACAACAGCCCACAGAGCTCAGTTTATCACCAGTTTATCACAATGAATACAACTCAGGAACAGCCAAATGGAAGCGATGCAGAGGGAAAGGGGTGGGGAGAGGGGC
>NW_006288615.1:15094305-15099768 GCF_000327345.1 Myotis davidii | reverse complement strand
AGAGAGAAGGTGGGGGGTAAGAGATCAACCAAAGGACTTGAATGCATGCATATAAGCATAACCAATGGACCCAGACTCTAGGGGGATGAGGGCATGTGCTGGGGGGAGGGGGTGGTCAGGGAGAGGTCAATGGGGAAAAGGGGACATATGTAATACTTTCAACAATAAAGAGTTAAAAAAAAACAAAGAAAAAATCATTGCTGATTGGTGATTATCAATCTCTAGTCCAGTGGTGTTCAACCTTCCTAATGCCGCGACCCTTTAATACAGTTCCTCATGTTGTGGTGACCCCCAATTTCATTGTTACAAATTGAACATAATTAAAGCATAGTGATTAATCACAAAAACAATATGTAATTACATATGTGCTTTCTGATAGTCTTAGGCGACCCCTGTGAAAGGGTTGTTTGACCCCCAAAGGGGTCACGACCCACAGGTTGAGAACTGCTGCTCTAGTCACTCTCCCCTCTCTGTATGTCAGGGGGTAGACAAAGTTTCAACTCTCTAATCAGGCCTTGGTCTTGCCGGTGACTAGCTTGAAGCTCTCTAGGGGCACCAGTCATCTCATCAGCACACAAAAGACACTCATCACTCCGAATATTCCAAAGGTATTAGCAGCCAGGAACCAGGAACAAAGACCAAATTCTATTTCTCATTGCTCCACAGAATCCTAGATTAATTTGTAGCATCTATATTTCACTCATATTTTTTATTCCAAGGAGCCAGGCAGGACTTTTTAAGACTTGGAGACCCTTATTGGAGTATTCTTTCCTGGCTCTGCTGGGTCACTGGGGTGGTGGGAGAGACTGTCATTTTCCTTCCACTGTTCTGATGTCACATACTGGCCTCCTCCATCCCCACACGTAGGTATGGGATTTCCTTCACCATAAGTCTTCTTTGGTCCACAGAGGGCTGGGGGCAGTATCATTGGTTTCTATGCAGTGGTATTGAAGGAGTGGTACATCTAACATACATCCTTCCTCCTATGAGGCTTTCTTATCACACAGTCCTGGAAAGTCCTATGTGCAGTGTATGCCTGAATCCTGCTAGGTGCCAGGAATCTCATCTGTCTTGTGTGTGACCCGACCCTATACTGAAGGCAAATTAGTGGGTTCTGTCTGTATGTCTGGCCCCTGGTTTGTTCTAGGGTGCAATTTTGATCAGAGATGAATAATTTAGTAATTGCTTTCTCCTCTGTAGTTTAAACTCTTGCTTTTTCAGAATCTGACCACAGCAGGCAAGAGACCTCTGCAAATCAAAACCCCTGTCTTCAATTCCAGCTTTGCTGTTCTGATTTGTTCTGAAGGACAGCTGATAACATTGCCTCTCTTCCTTCTCCCAAATTAGCTTTCCTAAAAGTGAGAATTCACTGCCCTCTCAGGTCACTTCAGCAGTCTGTGCTTCGCCAGTAATGGCTTGCAGTATCGCTCCAGCAGCAATTTGCTGTAACAGGGTGTAATTCTCCAAACCCTGACTGCAGCCTTGTGCTGCTGTAAAAGGCTTTTAGTAGAGAGGTGCTTTTCTCTTTTCCACTGTTGCGTGATCAGAAACTTGACGTCCAAGTCCCAGCATTCCTCATACTGTAGCAAGCGGAATTCACACAGCCAGGCCCTTCCTCCCCCACCTCCCCATAGTCCCAGGCAGGCTACTCTACCCACCCTGATTCTTTGCAAAAAACTAATTTTATTTTGCAAATTATGTAGGTGAGAACTACTGGATTAGGTGTTGATGGGATAGAGTTGAATAAAACATTAACTCTGTCCTTGAGAAATCCATAGTCTCCTCTTCCTAGCTGTGTGACCATAGGAAAATTGCTTAATCTCTCTGTGCCCCAGCTTCCTTGTCTATAATGCTGGTATAGCAACAGTACCTACCTAATGGAGATATAATGGAGGCTAAATAAATTAAAAGTATAACGTACTTAAAAGTATGCAGAAAGCATTTAATACATGTTACCTATTATAATTATTCAGGCTAACACCACAGTTAATATAATCTGGCCTCTCCTCCCCCCAGCTCTGAATTCCTTGGTTCTCTGACTCTTAGTGTAACTGTGATACAAATGATTGACCCTGCGGGTAGAGGGTTGTGTGCTGGCGGGAGTGAAACTGGAATTATGGAGGGTCTGATGCAAAAACTCAGACTTTGTGTTTTGCATTTTTAGTTCAGAGTGGGACTAGGTTACCAAAATGACAGCTTTATTTAGGTGCTATGTGTTACACTTCCCTGAAGTGTTTCCAAATGGAGGTTTCCAAAGCCTTAAGTTGGTTATCAACATACTTATCCTGAGAAATGATGTATTTGGAAATATTCTTTTGGAGGTTCTGCCCAAGCACACCTTCTGGAATGTTCTTTACTTGCAGCATCCCTGTGCTGTAGACTCACCTTACGGATCAAATTGCCTTTTGACAAGGTTTTCTAATAAATCACCAATTATGTTCTTGGGGAGGATCTAAGTGTGACCCGTTTTTTATTGAGGTCAGCTTCATTGTTTTCGACGGATCAGTTATATTACTGTTATTTGAAATCAAAACAAAACTAAAACCCTTTGCTGCCAAGTACACGTAACTCTGGCACCGAAAAAGCAGACAACAGCCCTAACTGACTGGATTATGGTTT
Source organism: Myotis davidii (assembly GCF_000327345.1). Taxonomy (NCBI): domain Eukaryota; kingdom Metazoa; phylum Chordata; class Mammalia; order Chiroptera; family Vespertilionidae; genus Myotis; species Myotis davidii. Next base: position 15,097,149 of record NW_006288615.1, on the reverse strand, counting down.
CTGATCATATGATCAGACTCTACATGGTGCCCAGTATGAGGAGCGGCAGTGCCAGGCGCCCTCTCACCCTGTCCTGCGGGAGCACATCCAGGGCGCACTCAGCCCCGCAGCTTCCGGGACGGGTGTGTTTTCCATTCCTGTTGAGAGGTAGTGGTTTGCAAATATTGTGAGAAGCCCAGAATGAAAAGGTTAAACTAGTACATTTTGGCTGCATAAGGATCAATTAGGAGATGATTTGTGAGCACTATTCTGTGTGTGCTAAATTTACTGACCTTTATTTTCCCCTGTATAGAATGAAGCTCTGTGCTCGGTGCTCATTATCCTTAAATGATTTCTTTTCTCTGTATCATCACCTCATTCATTTTATTTGGTAGTTTTAAAATGCACTAATTTGGAGCCGTAGGCTCCATTGATTCTTGGGAATAGGACGTTTAGGCACAGCCACGTAGGCCTTAGAAAAACACTTCATGATCATTGGGGGCTCTTTGGCACGAAGATTGGGTTGCTGGTCCAGGTTGGCAAGGATCACAGCAGATACACTCCCAGTGCTCTGTGGGCAGCAGGCATGTCTGAAGGCCCTAAAAACTAGTTTGAAAACCAGGCTTTATACTACCTTGCTATTTCTTGGCTGTTTAGGGACAATGATCTATTTTGTTGATTAGTCCGTTCTCGTCTATTTGTTTTCTTGTTCAGCTTTGGACCATGCTTTGCTTCACTACACTGTTGACCAAAGGCAGCCTGGGAGAAGATCTCAAGGTGAAGCCTGTGCTTTCTGGGGGTGCCTCACTCTGTTTTGGCTGAGCTTCCTGCAAAATGCAGAAGGTTCTCCTGCCCAAGAGCCCCTCAGGTCACCAGGATGGCAGACCAGGCAGAGGAGGAGGCTCAGGTGAGGACCGGGAGCTTGAGTAGGAGGGGCAGGCTGTCCAGGCAGTTCTGCTGGTTCTGGCCTGAGGTTGTTGATGGAAGAAATGAGTATGGAAGAAGAAGGCTCATCTTTGGTTACCATGTACTCTTGTGCCCAAGCTGTAGAGAGTCCAGGGCAGTGAGAAGATAAGGATAAGGGTGGTAGAGAGACCAAAGCACAGTTTAATCGTTTCCTCCTGAGATCTTATGCTTATCCCTAACTCTTCTACTCACAATCTTTCTGCTTCTTGGCCTCTATCAGCTAATGATTTGCAAAAGGAAGTTTGAACTCAAAGATGGAGGAAAACAGCATGTTTTCTGTGTTTTTTTTTTTTTTTGACTATTGGATATCTTTCTTCTATTTGGTTCTCACTAGAAATTCTGGTTAAAAAACATGAGAGGGCAAAAGAAGATAGAAATAAGGACTAAAATGATAACCTGTGTTTTTTGTTTTTTGTTTTGGGGGGGGGGTTAATTGATCTCTGTCCCCCTATCTATTCTACTTTAAGTAGACCTTGATTTAAATATGCAAATCTTGATTTTAAAAAGACATGATTTTAAGAACTAAGGAAAAACCTGCATAAAAATGTTCCTTATCTTTTAGGATATAATCCCTTGGTATGTTAGAAATATGAATTAATTATCAAGGAAACAATTTATATACAGTGTCTCAACAGCATGTCTAATTGTAGGAAGTGAGCTACCTCGAGACAGTAAGGGTGGGCTGCTCTGAATGTGTGCCCAAGCCCTTAGCACACGTAGACGTTCAGTAACTACTGAATCCACAGTCAGGATCCTTGGACTCTTTGGACTGCTCTGCATCGCTGAATTTCAAATTGCTACTTGCTAGCAAGGCCAAGTGGAAGGCGAGGGCCAACTCTCAGCATTAGTGGTAGCTAGATGAGCTTTGGTGGGACTAAGAAGGATGGAGTTTCCAGGGCTTTGGCATTTCATTCTCTCGTTATATAGCAGCTATAAAAAAGTCACTAGCATGTTCCTGTCTTCTTACTGATACACACAAGCAATAGGAGAAATGAGCATCCCAGTCTCATGCCTAATTTGGTAGCTTAACTGGCGAAAGAAGTTCTGAGCTACCTGCAGCAATAGGGCTCATGTCAGCAGGTTCACCCAAGCAGAAGTCCCCGGCGGAGGTGATTGAAGAGGAGAAATGTTTCACGTGAAGGTCCCTTTCCTAAAAAACCCAGTGTGAACTATTACTGAAGGCCGTTTCTAAAGTTATTTCTATAATGTGCATTTGCTGAAAATGGAAGTAACTGAAAGATGCTAATGTTTGAATATTATGAAGCTCGACGTTGTACACATCGGGACATTTCACATTTAGCTTAATGGGTCACCCAGGTGTTCATTGACCAGTTGCTTTCTTACACTTGGAGACTAATTTTTTTTTCTTATGCAGTGGTCTGCTCTGTACGTGGCTTAAAAAAAGTGGACTATTACAGCACTGAAAATATTACTGATGCAGATCTTATTCCCAGACCATTGAGTCTATTTAGATATGTCATGCTCATAAAAGCTCATGTTTATTGAAAAGAGTTATTAAATTTACTGTAAGATTTCATAAAGATCCTTTTAGGTGAAAAATGCAGGTAAAATGGTTTGAGCGCATGTTTTAGAAACCTTTTATGAGGCAAAAAAGTTCTAAATGTAAATGTCTTATGTGGAAAGTAAAAGTAATTTGTTTTTCTCATTAGGTGCCAGACAGTCAGCTAACGTGAAGATGACAGAGTTTGAGATCTATGGAAACAGAGCCCAGTTTTCTTTAACAGAAGACTGCTAGCTGCTTACCTTCTCTATCAAAATGAGCGTTCATTTCAAGGTTAGGTACAGACATATACATGTCTTCCTGGTTTGAAAATGATCCTATTTGAACCCTAGATGTATTGTCGAGAGGCTTGTAATGCATGTAGTTTAAAATACACA
>NW_006288615.1:15078595-15093432 GCF_000327345.1 Myotis davidii | reverse complement strand
TCTTTCTTTTTTTTTTATTGCTTAAAGTATTACAAAGGGTATTACATATGTGCCCTTTTCCCCCCCGGCCCTTGACAGTCTGTCTGAATCTGGTATCTTGATAGATTCTAATGTAGGTGGTTTAAATATAATTTGCCCCATGCTTACTGGCAAAGTATTAAACGTTCTGACTTTGATATCTTCAAAATGATGCTGTGTGGTTGTATCACTGTTTGAACAAGCTGTTTAAGCTACAGGAGGAACACTGAGCACCATGGCACATGGAACACTCTTTGCTCATCGCTTCCTTCTCTAAGGGCATGGTAGGCTGGGTGCTGCCATGTCATCAAAGGATGACTCTGTTTTTCAGACTATCAGGTCACTTATCATGGAGCTCACTTTTCAAACTTCTTGGATTTTGAATAATTCAGGAAAACAAAACAAGCCAAATTTAACCAGTTAACTGCCACGATATTTTGAATTTAATTTAGAAAGGTTCGCTGCTTGTGTCTACAGATGCGTATGGCGTACAAATGGTTAAGTTTGTCTTTGTGTGTTATCATAGGCAGTGCTGTGAGTCATAATTCTAAGCTTAACACAAACTGTTTTATACTATGAAAATATTTTCTATCTAGACGCTTACTTGGACCCAATTCTTACCCTTTGCTCTACCTGTAAAGCAGCAACCGAGGGGGGGACTTGGGATAAACAATAGAACCTTGTTATGCCTGCAGGTATGGCAGATGCAGGGAATTTGGGATTGTCTTGTGTTTATGGGGGAAATATTATGTTATATCCACATGATGAATTTGGAGATTCATTTAACAAAATGCTTATTGAACACCTATTGTGTGAGAAGCACAATGCTGAATCTGCTACGAGCTCAGAATAGAGTCTTCATAAATAGCATGCTGTACTCTCACTAATTAGCTGTGTTGACTGGAGTTTGGGATCATCTGAACTAAAATCCTGGAGAGGAGATCTCATTCCAATGATTCTGGCAGCTTGGGAAGAGCCACCCTGGAGTAAGGCAGCAGGGGTCAGCCATAAAACAGGCATAACAGCATTCTGTTTATCATGTTCAGTAAAGTGCTAGGCAAGAGCATGTATGTAGGCTTGTGTGACAGCAGAGTCTACTTGTCCCCGTCACCATATCACCTGCTTTGCCAGCAATACATTTCCAATGGCTGAGCACATTATGCACAGTAAGTGGGATTAGAATATTTCAGGAATCTCAAATGTCCTTCTATCTCATGAATGTTTTCCTTAGGCAAATACTGATTTCAAGACATGTGCTTCTTAGAGAGTTGTTTAAGGGGTAATCAAACTAAATGGGTACTGCAGCTTCATTTTTGCTATTTGTTTAACCACTGCCTCTCCCTCTCCCACCCCCACCACCCACCCTCAAAAAAAGAAACAAAATCACTTGGAGACAGACACACACACACACACACACACACACACACAAACACACACACACACACACACACACACACACACACCAAAAACCCCCACCAAAAAAACTAAACCAAACTCCCCAAATGCTTTGGGTCACCTACTCTTGCCATTCTCAAATTTGGAATCACTACTGATAAAGGGAAGTTTTACAACATTCCCTCCCTCTCATTGACTATTTGCATGTTGTAAATAACATCATAATATCAGTTAGAAACTTGTAATAAAAATGCTCTTCCAATTTTCAAGGTCTATTGATCCTAGGGAGGGCTTTTGCTACTATTAGTATAGCATTGTACACATTAAATGAAGAATAATAGCAACAACAGTAAAGCTAATATGCAATGATCATGTGCAGTGTTAGTTACTGTTTTAAGGGCTTTTATGTTTTCACTCATTTAATATGATTAACTGTGAAGTAGGTAAGATAATTAGCCCCATTTTATAGATGAAGAAACTGAGGTACAGAATGGCTTTAGTGATTATCCAAGATCACATAGCTAGTAAGTGACAGAGCTACACTATGGACTTTAGGAGGTCGGGCTCCAGACCTTCTATTCTTAATTACTCGACTATCCTCTTTTTATGAAATCATTCAAGTGCTTTACTATTGCTAGAGTTTTATTAATCCAGTAGTTGACAATGGAAAATGTATCCATGCATACATTGTTTCTTTTGGGCTTAATCTTTCTTGCTTAAAAAATTCCCCTTTAAATACATGTACATGGCAAGAAATTAAAACTATGCAAAAGAAGACTGAAAAGTCTCTCACCCAGTTCTGCTACTTCCGCTCCTCCAAGGCAGAGGCAAACCCTGTCCCCAGTTGTTTGTGAATCCTCCTAGAGATATTCTGTGCACATACAAGCTTGTTTTTCAAGTCACCTCTAGAAAATGGTTGAACTTTCTGCAGACAGTTTTGAACGTCAGCCTACTGAAATCAGTGACACCAAATGCATCCTGGAAAACCAAGATACCCAGACACTTAGATAATCATATTCAGTTGGGTATTTTGTGTAGGACACTCAAGCTTAGGCTGTCCCAGCTTGTGGGAAGCACAGCGAGGCAGGTTATAAATGTGACATGTTTAGTCTACTGGGGCCCAGGTAGACGCTGTGCTCAGAGCCCTGGGCCCTTTGCTGCTTGCAGCACCACAGGTAGTGGCTGCAGAACCTGCGTCAAAGACAGTTTGTTCCGCAAGAAGCACACACATTATTCCGGGTGTATGTGTGTGGAGGGGAGGGCACCAAATTCTAGTTAAGATAAGGATGTGCCTTTATGTACAAATCATGTTAAAATATGGGAGGTTAAAAATAAACTGTTTGTTTTAAAAAAGTGTTTTCTCATTGATCTAGCAAGTCCAGTTTTAGAAAAATATCCAATGACTTAACTACATGGATGTTCATGACAATCATTTGGGAACAAACCTAAATAACCAACAAAAAAGGTTTGGTTAAATAAATTACATTAGTTGAATACAAAATTGCTAGCCATTAAGAAGATGACAAAGAATATTAAATGACATAGGTGTCTAGAACACAAGGCTAAGTAAAAAGAGCAATATTGGTAGGAAAGAATGCATACAGACAAAAAATATATTTACTGTATATGGAGAGTGCAATAAGAGAGATTACAGGTCAGACAGTAAAATGATTTAAAACCAATATTAACCTTTGCTTCTAGGTGTAATAGGCAATTTTAATGGAGGCTTTCCACTGCTCATTTAAAATCTAAAAAATTTAACAGTGAATACTTTTTATCTATATTAAAAATAAAACAAATTTTTTTTAAAAAACTTGAGTCATTGATTAACTCTTGAAGCAACCAGTTACAGATTACTTACTAACCAGTTATTTAAACAGTTTTTTCTTGGGTACACCTAATATTTTAAAAACATCTGTTAACTTGTCTCCCTTTTACTTTTGAAATTGAACCCATCTGGGGATCCACTGATTAAAATAACATGTGACCCCTTTGCAATGTTTGTGGATTATTATGTTTTTAATTTAGATGAGTTGCCTGAGCTCTGTGGAGCACTCCCCAAACTCGTTCAGTTTAGACTCAATGGTCATAATACTAATAGCTAACCATGACTGGACTTTCACGGGCACTAGGTACTGGGTGGAGGGCTTCACCAGTGGGACCTCACTGAATCCCTACTCTCTTCTCTTTATGTATGGGGAAACTGAGGCTTCTAGAGGTTAAATAACATGCCCAAGGTTGTAGAGTTGATAAAGTGGAGCAGCCAGTATTTCAGAACGTGCGCTCAGGATCAGTATAAAAAGCTGTGTTGCCATCTATAAGACTGCCCCATCTCAGATTTGATGATCAGAGGTTTTTAAAGCTTCTTTTAAATCCCATTTTGTAGACAGTGAAATTGAGCCAGGAAACGGCTGATGTGTGCGTGCTCAGAAAGGTAATCCATGGAGAAGCAGACACTATCCAGTATCCCCTGGGTCCTGTCTCCCCATTTAGCACTAATTCACTTTTCAGGAGGACATAAACGACCTCCATGTCCTGCATGGCACTGTGATGAAATAACGGGAACGTGATTTTTGAGCCGCTCAGTAATGGAGGGGATGGAAATCTTCCCACCTCATCTTGCTTATTGCTGACTGTGCACACAATACTGGCCCATCAAGATCATTTTCAAAAGATGATTACTTCAGTGTGCCCAGGCCTGCAGGATATAAGTACATGGGCAGTGGCGGTAAGAGCTATAATTATTCTTAATGGGAAAATATGCAGGTAATAACTTGGATGATCATGTATCTGTAATGTACGTGTTCCAAAGCCCAATGAAGTAATTAAGCAATCTGCAAACATGCAGGCAGAGAAAGCCTGATAGGAAAAAGAAACAGAAAATGTTCCTCTTGAATAACTGGCAAGTTTCGTAAGGAAGAGTCATAAAAAGAAGAGCTCTTTCTAATATACTTATCTATCCATCCATCCACCCACCCTCCCATCCATCCATTCACCCTTCCATCCATCCATCCATCTATTTTGCTTGCCTGATTTTATAAGCAAATATTTCTATATCTTAGAGTACCAAGTATTTGTTGGGAGCCAGCTTTTCCAAGGCATCAGTTCAAAGGCTAGTGTTTATTCTTTATGGAATGTGAGTTTGCATACAGCTGTGTCTTCTCTGAGTGCATTCACATATGAGTCCATCTCACACACAAGAGACATAGCTGGAGCGGTGTAAAGAGTTCCCAGCAAGGATTGGAAGTTCTGAGTGTGAAATCCACCTCCTCTATTTACTCCACGGTTGACCTTGGTAATCACTTATCCTCTTCTTCAGGGTGATAATTCTCACTCATGGGCAGTGCTGGAGGATTCAGAGTAGGAGAAAACGCTTCCTCATGACAGCTATGCACCTATTAAGTGCAGCCATTATTATCACAGCTCTTGTGTAGAGCAGGTTTCCTTTTCCTGCTTCACACATGAATAATCCAAAGACAAAGATTTGTCCAAGGGCATAAAACTGGTTGGAGACAGAGAACTCAGATTTTCTGTTTGTTACTGAGTGCAGGATAATGTGTTCTAAAAAAAAAAAAAAAGGAAAAAAGAAAGAGGGTTTGGTGGTTGATCTTGGTGATGCTGTGATAAACCTGGAGGTAGAGCATCAATAATAGAAGATCTTCTAAAAATAGGCTCTTTCAAATGGTGGGTGTAGAGAAACTATTTGTAAACATGTAAAACCAATCGAATGAAAGAGGCACTTTTGAGGACTACTAAACCAATATATTAGTCTTCTGAAGGATTTATGGAGTAAAAGGCAGGGAGGAAATGGCTAGATTAGGGCTGTCCAGGGAGCAATTAGCAGCACTTACCAACTATTAAAGCACTTTGTCCTTAGAAAACAACAACAGAAATCCAGTGAGAAAGGTTTCTTTTCCTTTGAATATGCAGGCTCTCTAATGCCAAAAGCAAACAAAAATGTGCTGTGAAGTTTGCAAGAGATGGCCATATGATTAATTCATGCTGCAGCTTTTAAATGTCTGTACAGCAGTCCCTTGAGTTGTGACTTTGTCACTGTCACTAACAAAGCAGCTTCAGGACAAATTGGGATTTTAAAGGGACCTGAGAAGGCTGACAAAAAATGTTGAGGGATGTTAGTGGTGGCCCAGTAGGTGGCAGCCTCCCCTCTGAGTTGATGCCTTGCTGATTGTTCCCTAGCAAGAGGCTTGTGGGGCAGAGTTCTGGCTTTATTATTAATTAAAATAGTTCTTCCCTTTTTTGGAGGTACACTGGGGAAAATGGCAAGTAAGGAAGATCTGGCATTAAAACTTTTTTTCCTTTCGTACTCAGATTGGATAATTACGGGTTGGCTTTGACATAGAAGGTTTACAGTTGTGCATATGAAAATAATAAATAATAATACAAGAATAAACTGTGTTTCTCATACTCAAAACTGTAAGCCTGCTTTTGCCCCACCCTGTACATTTAGATAAAGTGCTTCTTATTTAAGGTTCATTGCTCTGTGTGGTACTGTGCTGAGCAGATGCCACCTCTCACCCACTGTTGGATAGTCTATTATTTTGCTTTCATTTTGTTAAAGAGCCTGGCTTTATTTGATAAAAGGGCAAACAGAGATACTACATGCACAGGCACACACTCCTTAGTTTTTTTGGTGGTTGTGGTGGGCGGTGGGCGGTGGCGAGGGGGGGGGTTGTATTAGTGTTTCTTTTCATCTGGGTGCAAAATAAAGTCACGACTCTCCCTTCCCAACCAAGCTCCTGTGAACACTGACCATGGTTTGTGGTGGCAGCCACTCCTTAAGAAGCCTTATATTTGCTCACACTCTCAGTCAAGCTGCAGGAGAGCAGCTGCTCCATTCCCCTTTGTGACAGGGCGAACTACTATGCCTGCTGCATCTGTGGTTGTAGATCCAGCCTCTCCCACTAATCCACACATTTCTATATTTCTTAGATAAGGAAAAGGAAAAAAAGCTGAGCAGGTGGGGGAAGGAGAGCTAACACTACTGATTCATTTTGTGCCAAGCACTATACTTGTTACATATATTACCTCATGTAATTCTTACACAGAAAGTGAGGGAGTTGAGGGTGATGGGGATGGGATTCAGGTTGTCTCCATTAAAGGGATGCAAAAATAAAGACTAAAGAGATTAAATAATCCCTATAAAAATACCAATGGCATTTTTCACAGAACCAGAGCTAGTAATCCTAAAATTTACATGGAACCACAAAAGAACCCAAGTAGCCAAAGCACTCTTGAGAAAGAACAAAGTTGGAGGAATCAAACTATCTGATATCAAACTATACTACAAAGCTATAGTAATCAAAATAGTGTGGTACTTGCACAAAAACAAGCAGATAGATCAGTAAAACAGAATAAAGAGCCCAGAAATAAAACCATAATCGATGACAAAGGAAGCAAGAATATACTATGAGGTAAAGATAGTCTCTTCAATAAATGGTATTGGGAAAACTAGGTAGATACATGCTGGAGCTAGACTCCTTTATTACATCATACACAGAAATTAACTCAAAATGGATTAAAGACTTAAATATAAGACATGAAACCTATAAAACTCCTAGAAGAAAACATAGGCACTAGTATCTTTGATATTGATCTTAGAAATATTTTTTGGACATGTTTCCTCAGGTAAAGGCAACAAAAACAAAAATAAACAAATGAGACTACATCAAACTAAAAAGCTTTTGTACACAGAAGGAAACAATCAACAAAGAAAAAGACAACCTACTAAATGGGAGAAGATATTTGCAAATGATATATCTGATAAGGGGTTAATGTCCCAAATATAGAAATACCTTATATGACTCAACATCAAAAACAATCAAACAATCCTATTAAAAATGAACAGAGGGCCTGAATAGACATTCTCCAAAGAAGACATACAGATGGCCAACAGACACATGAAAAGATGCTTAACATTACTAATCATCAGGGAAATAAAAATCAAAACCATAATGAGATATCACCTCACACCTGTCAGAATGGCTATTATAAAAAACACAACAAAGAATAAGTGTTGGCGAAGATGTGGAGAAAAAGGAACCCTTGTGCACTGTTGAAGAGGTTGTAAGCTGGTGTAGCTACTCTGAAAACAGTATGAAGGTTTCTCAAAAAATTAAAAATAGAACTGATATATGACCCAGCAGTAGCACTTCTGGGTATTTATCTGAAGAAGTCAAAGATACTTAATAAAAAAGATATATGTCTATTGTAGTATTATTTACAATAGCCAAGATTTGGAAGCAACCTACGTGTTCATCGATAGATGAGTGGATAAAGAAGATATGGTAAATTTGTACAATTAAATGTTATTCACTAATAAAAATGAATAAAAATCTTGCCATTTGTGACAACATGGATGGACCTGGAGGGTATTATGCTAAATAAAATTAGTCAGACAAAGACTTAAATACTATATTAGTTCACTTATATGTAGAATCTAAAAAACAAAACAAATGAACAAACAAAACAGAAACAAACATATATATAAAGAGAGAACAAACTGATGGTTTCGAGAGGGAAGGGATGTGGGGGGATGAAAAAGGTGGAGGATACTAAGAAGTACAAGCTGCTAGTTATAGAATAAGTTACTGGATGTAACCTAGAGTGTATGGAATATAGCCAATCTATATATACATAAAAGCCTAATATGCAAAGTGTGCCCTCGGGAGTTCTACTGACCAGGAGTTCGATCACTCACTATGACATGTGCTTACCAACAGGGGGTGACAGAGAAGGAAGGAAGGCCCTGGCCGGCAGCTGGCAGCTGCTAGGGACCCTACCCATGCACGAATTTCACGCACTGGGCCTCTAGTATTATAATAACTATGTATAATAACCATGTATTCATCACCATGAATAGTTACCAGACTTATGATAGTGATCACTTTGTAAGAAATATAAATGTCTAATTACTGTATTGTATCCCTGAAACTAATATAATATTGTGTGTCAACAATAACTAAAAAAATGAGATTACATAACTTTCCCAAGGTCACTCAGCTGGTAGGAGCCAGCATATGAAACAGAAACTTTACATTAAAATGTTCAAACTTATTTCTAATTCTCCCACTCTGTTTTAAATATGTATTGGCATTTACCCTTGGGCTATGGAGAACATGTGCTTTGCCACCAAAATATTACTACTGTGAAATTTTTTATCTTAGTTTGATTCATGCATTTCATCTTCTTCAAACTAAAAACCTTTAAGAACCAGAAAAATGACTCTCAGCTTGAACCTAAGCCTTATGTGGACTTCTCTAGAGGACCTGGTGGGATAATTTTTAAGGGCTCATTGCATGAGGAGGAGAAGCACAAATTGGACAAAGAAATGCCTGGATGTTGGAGGGGGAGGGTCAGCAATAAGTCTGTTTCCTAGGTTTTTCTCCAGCCCAGTCTGAGTGGTAGAAGTCAAGGACTGAAAATAAAATCTGAAAGAGTTGTTTGAAAACTCAGTAAGACATAGGAGCATAATATATTGGGGCTGGTGTTATAAACAATGTCAGAACTGTATAGAGGAGAAATGTTTCTTTATTTCACTATTATCCAAATATACAGCACCAGCCGTATGAATTTTGACTTTGACTCTTTTGGAGTGTTGTTAGTAAATGAGAATGGGTGGTCTTATCTTGGTGAATGGGCTGCAGCCAGAGAAATGTTTCATAATTTTGACTGTGGTGGTGCATCAGGGAAAGCCAGTTGTACAAAGAAGAAATAATGGCCAGATGCTTTGTGTTGGGTTTGGGATTCTGAGGCAGAGGGCTCTGGTGTAGTCTCAAATTATACCATGAGGGCAGTCCTCACCTGATTTGCTCAAAAAGCAACTCTGGTTCTCACCCATTTAATGGGTCCCTGGAGGTGAGATTCATGAGGAGGTAATGAGCAGACAAGAAATCTTGTTTAATTAGGTCTTTGGTTGATATTAACATGATCTGTATTCCTTTTTATTCCCTCTTCCTGCCATCTAACCCATTTCTGAAGGGCAGAATAATTAGTAGAAGAAAAGGGATAGACCTCACCCAGGCTTGAGAAGGGGATATGGGCAAAACTTTTCCAAAAGGAATTTCCAGAGAGAGAGGAGGACATGATTACTGCTGCTGCCTTCAAGTGTTGGAAGATCTGTTTTGTGTAAGAGGCACTATTCGTGTTTTGCATGCCTCAAGAGGTGGAACTTGGGCCACTGAGTAAAAGGTACAGGGAGGAAGACTTCAGCTCAATATAAGGGAAAACTTGGAGGCTGTCAGCGCCATGCAGAGATGAAATGGACTGCTTTGGGAGACAGCGAATTCCCTGACACAGGGGATGGCCAAGCAGAGATGAGAAGCCACCTGCTAGGATTATCCTAGAAAGAGGAAATAGGAAGGGTTAGAGTAGGTGACCTCTGATGTTCTTTTTAACCCTGAGAGCCCAATATTCTATGATCATATAATTAGATTGCACCAATTTTATTAAACCAAGTGAAAGTAACTTTCTTAAAAGTAAAAAAAAAACAACCACACCTGTTTTTCTCTGACTATAAGAGGCGATCCAGTAGTCCAGCAGTTCTCAAACTGTGGGTCACGACCCCTTTGGCGGTCGAACGACCCTTTCACAGGGGTCGCCTAAAACCATCCTGCATATCAGATATTTACATTACGATTCATAACAGTAGCAACATTACAGTTAGGAAGTAGCAACGAAAATCATTTTATGGTTGGGCCACAACATGAGGAACTGTATTTAAAGGGCCAGAAGGTTGAGAACCACTGAGGTAGTCCAAACAAAACAAGAAAGCTTAGGCTTCTTTATCCCTTGTATTCAACACAGAAGAGCCTCATCTCCCCTATTTCATGAGTTGAAGACTCCATAAGTCTGCCCAAGATTTCTGCCAACGTTATTGTGATCCTGCTTCTGAGAGCAACTGTACTGCTTCTATTCTAGCCCTGCATCATCCCGGTGCAAAGATTAGTTGCTGTACTGATAAGTAACTCATAATGAGTATTTTGTGAGTTCTGGTGGTATTAATTTAAGATTTGGAAGTTATAGGGTGGAGATTCCATTGTATAACTCACAGCCTCCCTTTGTTTCCTGCCTATGTTACTTTCTATCTTCCATTCCCTTTCTTACAAGGACCACATTCTTCACGCAGATGAGTTCTGTGAAGAATGTGATCCTTGTAAAGATCTACGCTTTTTGAGATCTGGCCTTCTAATCTGTATTAGTCAGGTTGGGCAAGATAAAGCTGACATAACAAATTAAGCCTAAAAATTTAGAGGCTACCCCAACAAAAGTTTATTTTCTATTCTAGGTAGATGTCCAATATGGGTCATCAGGAAGCTCTACTTCATAGAGCCACACAGGAACCTAATCTGACAGAGGCCCCACATTTCAACACATCAAATACTCCTGCATGCGTCTATCTCACAGCAACACATGGTACCACTTCTCATGGCCCATTGGCCAGAAGATGCCCCACATGGCTCCACTAACTTTAAGGGACGTCTACTAGGAAGTAGACGGAAATCAAAGAACAGTTAGTGAGCATTACTGTTTCTGCCTCCTACCCAAAGTAGGAATTTTCTCAACAAAGATTGCTCCATCCTCAAAACTGAAAAGGAATTCTCATATCTCTTACTAAGAGAATATTTCCTCAGAGAATCATTGTGCACTATTGGTGGGAAAGCAAATTGGGATAGCCACTATGAAAAACAGTATGGAGGTTTCTTAAAATTAAAAATGGAACTTCTGGGTATATACCTGAAGAAACTCAAAACACTAATTCAAAAAGATATATGCACCCCTATGGTTATTGTGTTACTGTCATAATTAGCTAGTTAATATTAATAAAGGAAAGAGAGCAAAGGGCAGTCAGATACTGCAAGTATGGTCATCTGGGCAGTGACAGCTTCACACTCCCAAGGGAACCACTGGTCCATTTCCTGCAGATCACTGGGAGAAGGGATTGAACAAAGGGGATGCATATGGACTCCATCAGAAGCATGCACAATCTTGGAAGGTTGGTTGGTTAGTTTGAAGAAGCTCCTGATCAAAATCCCCAAAGAGTTCCCTCGCTCTGGCTTCTCTTGTTCAAGCTTGTTCTCTCTCTCTCGGTGACCTGCACTTGCCCCCTGAATTCCGTGTTCTCTCTCTCCCGGGAGCCTGAGACCATGCAGGTCTAGTGGCCACCTGGGGCCTGCAAACAGCGTTGGCCCCCAAAGACTATGGAAGCAGAAACTCTGATCACTGGTTTTTATTTTGGCCCTGCTGCAGACAAGACTGAACTTCTCCCATGGAGAGACAGACAGAGATGGGACCTTGGAGGTGGGGGGCAGGGGGAGGGAAGTCCCTTAATTTTACATCATCAGTATTTTCTACAAAACCCCATCCTCCCGTGGGAGCCTCAGGAAATTATTTTCCTCAAGGCACCCCAAGAACTCAACTTCCACTGATAACAATTGCAATGTTATTTACAGTAACCAAGACATGGAAGCAACCCAAATGCCCATGTACACAATAGAATATTTTTGGCCATAAAAAAATGAAATCTTATTACTTGCATCAACATGGGTGGACCTGGAGGGTATTATGCTGAGTGAAATAAGTCAGACAGAGAAAGACAAATATGATATGATTTCACTTATGTGGAATCTGAAGAACAAAAACAAACACACAAAACAGAAACAGATTCATAGATGCAGGGAACAAACTAATAGTTGCCAGAGGGGAGGAGGGTTAAGGGATGGGTCAAAAGGCTAGGAAGTAAAAAGCAGAAATTGGTAGTTACAAAATAATCATGGGGATATAAAGTTCAGCATAGAGAATATAGTCAATAATACTGTAATAACTATGTATGGTGCCAGGTGGATACTTGAATTATTGGGGTTGGGGGGATTGCTTTATAAATTATAAAATTGTCTAGCCACTATGCTGTACACCTGAAACTAATATAAAATAATATTGAATGTCAACTGTAATTGAAAAATAAAATTTAAAAAAGAATAATTTTTCCTTTGATTTACATTCTTATTCTCAATTTATTTTTGCAACAATTCAGCAATAACTTCTGAGATAAATCCCTAAATTAGGAAGGAAAGAACTCTGCTTGGCTAAGGTTATTTTATATCTGTTGCCCAACTTAATGGGCACTATTTGAAAAGCTTAGAGGAAGCCACAACTATGCAAATGTAACACATTATACTAGCTTGGAGTCACATTATTTTTGGCTAACAAAGTAATTATGGTGATATGGCCTCTATTCCTTTAGTTTTACTATGCCTGAATCTTTGGAATTAGCACCCACTTAGCCCAATTTTGAATAGTATTTGTTCGCATGTCAATATTTCCACTATTCAAAAAGTGATTATTTACCTCTAGTTAAATATGCTTGGGGATTATTATTACTTCTGACAAAACTGATGGTAGAAGAGAGATATTCTAATCTACATTTTAATAGTTTCCCAAATTTGGTTGTTTTTTCAGAAACTAATTTACTCCGAAAAACTCAGTTTTGCTCTGTATCAGCAATATGTTTATGGTTATTTTGGACAAAAAAGGGGCCATATAGTAAACCTGAGAAGTTCAGGGGAGGCCTGCGTGGCAGGCTTTACAAGTAACCACATAGGATGGTCTGAAAGTAAAACTTTCTAGCTAAAGGCAAGTCATGGTGGATAGTCAGATCCTCGGCCAGTATGCCAGTATCTTCCCTGAGAAAGGCCAATGCTTACTTTACTTGACTCTGTGTATTGTGTTTTTGCATCTACAGTGACATAACTTGGAATGTCAGTAATTTCCTTGCTCCAGAACCCTCAGGCACAATCTCCCACCAGAGCAGGAGACCACAGAGACCCTTGTTGTTATTATTATCATGTTGACTGTTAAACTGTTACCTATCCTGTACCTCCAATGTATAGTATGTGTCTATTCCTTTTACTTTTTATGTAATCTCAGAGATTCCCCCCACCTTGCATTCTCCCACCTCCCTAATCTATCATCAATGGCTTTCATGTAATCCCTTTACATCTCCCCTTTTGATTCTGCTGTATAAAATAAGTGGCAAAACTGCGATTTTCCAAGGCATTTTCTCAACCCCTTGAGATTTTGCCTCCTGGCAATAGTCATCAGTTTGGTTCAAATAAACTCACAAAAATTCTTACAGGTTTGGACTTTTCTTATGTGGACATTATGATATGTACTTTGCCTCTCAGCTTTTGATAATTGCTACTTCTGGTCCATGATGCTAGTCAGAGTATTTTGTCAGTGAGGCCCTTTATTCCTCACTTTTAATAAATGGCAGACCTTCCCTTTGTCTACTGTTATGCACATTTTTAGTAGGCTTTTCTGAAAGATAAACTTGTGCATTGGCAGGGTGCCTCAGGCAATTCCTATAAAGTGGTTAATGTCAACACAACTGAGAAATATCTGAGAAATATATGCTATCTCAAAATGCCATATTCACGCCAAAAACAAACACACAGTTTACCAAAGCAATCAACCAGATAAAATCAAACAAAGCAAGAACACTCACCAAATTAAAAATGCAGTGACAACATTGTTAATATTGTTTTAATCATCAATGTTGACAGTCTCTGACCCCTCTGCCAGTGAGGACACTAAGACCCAGAGGAGGAAGAGATTCCTCCAAGATCACAGCGAGAATTCTAAGGGCCAAATGTGGGTTCTGTGTTGACTGCCTATGAAAACAGGGCACCCCACAAAATCACAAGTGTGGAGGTAATGAGAAGACTGAGAGACAAAAGCCCAAGCAATGCTGCCATGCTTATTCATTCATTCTTTCACTCAACGTGTCTGACACTGTGGCCAGGTGCAAGGGAAAGAACAGAACAAGACAAAATCTCAGTCCTCAAGGAGCTTGTTCTCTGTTTTTCTAACATTGAATCAAACTTCATCACTATGGAGGACAAACAGAACAGACCTTCACCAAACGAACAGACCTTCTTCTTTGTAGGTTTGAGGCTCTCTAACCAATCTTGTCCAAATACACTCCCTGCTTTTCCTTGTAATGTTTATCACACTTTTGATTGTAAACCCTTTACTTCTTCCCCTCTGCATGATTGTACCATGTGCCCTTTCTTAAAATTGAGAAAGCTTGTTTTGGATAGAAATATAAGCTCCCAATCCTATCTAATAATAGAGAAACATGGTAATTAACCATAACTTCGCTACCCTCCCCATTGGCTAATCAGCAAGATATGCAAATTAACTGCCAACCAAGATGGCGGCCGGCAGCCAGGCAGCTGAACAGGAGGCTTGCTTGCTCCAGTGATGGAGAAAGCCAAGGTTCCCCGCCTGCCGCTGCTCAGCTCTGAGATCCAGAAGCAACAATGTTTCAATTATAAAAGCTAAACAAACCCAGATACCTGCTTTCAGCCAGCCACAGCCTCAGAGCTGGAGCTGGGCCTCAGAGCTGG
>NW_006288615.1:15056637-15078294 GCF_000327345.1 Myotis davidii | reverse complement strand
CTATAACAGGGTAATATGCAAATTGACCCTAACAGCAGAACGACTGGGAATGACTGGTCACTATGACACACACTGACCTCCAGAGGGCAGACACTCAATGTAGGAGCTGCCCCCTGGTGGTCAGTACGCTCCCACAGGGGGAGCTCTGCTCAGCCACAAGCCAAGCTGATGGCTGCCACTGCAGCGGTGGTGGGAGCCTCTCCTGCCTCCTCAGCAGCGCTAAGGATGTCCGATTGCAGCTTAGGTCTACTCCCTGCTGGAAAGTGCTTATCCCCCGAAGGCTGCTGGGCTGCCAGAGGGATGTCTGATTGCCATCTTAGGCCCAATCCCCCCAGGGAGCGGGCCTAAGCCAGCAGGTGGTCATCCCCTGAGGGGTCCCAGACTGCTAGAGGGCACAGGCCAGGCTGAGCAACCCCCCCACCCCCCTGAGTGCACAAATTTTTGTGCACCGGGCCTCTAGTTCATTTATAAATTATTTGGCACAATGTAAGATCCAGAGCAGAAGGCACAGGGGCTTGGAGGTGCGGTATAGGGAGGAGAGGGAAAGTTACAGCAGGAGGATGCAGGGGACCTCAGGGCTGCCAAGGTGTGGGGAGCTGTATATGAGAAGAGAGGAGGATTTTAAGGGAATGCTGGAGGGCCCAGTGGAAAACAGAGCTCAGGTTAGAGGGTTCACAAGATTTGTGATGAAAGGACTACTTACAGATGTGGGGGTGGGGATAAGGGAAGTAAACAAAGGATGCCCCAGGAAGCCATCATCACCCATTATCACAGGAAGGACACAGTGTAATAAGAGACCATTGAAAGTCAGAGCTGCAAGAGAGGGACCCCTGGGCAGGAGCTATAATAACGCAGGGGCACAGCCACTGTCAGCTAAAGTGACTCAGGAGGGAGGGAGAGAAGAAATATGCAGCTCCCCCTTACACACTCTGACCTTTTGCAGGAACCTCAACTTAGTCAAATCCAACCAGAAGACAACTAGCCAGGGACCCCAACTGATACAGTCCAGAGAAGCCAGCTTCCCAAAGCAGAGAACTGGGTGGCGAAGGAGAGAGTGGATTTGGGTTGGGGCAAATAGAGAATAATAGGTACACATTCTTAGAAAGATGAAAAACAACTTCCAAACACACGTGAAGTACAGAATAGAAGAACAACTCTCCATCTACCTGTAACCCAGCTTTAATAATTATTAGCATTTTGTATTTGGTGGTGGAATATACTTTATATTCCATTATTTGAAAGAACCCAACCCTCTATATGAAATATCTTATGAATCGAACAGAGAAGTTTCTATTTGCTGCATTGAATCTTATTGAAAACCATGTCTATACAGTTATCCTCTTCCAATCTAAAAGCCCTATTTCTTAGCTTACCCTGCAGCTAGAATTTTGCATATGAATTATGTTCTGCTTTTAAAATGCACTTACGTGCACTTGGAAGGCAGCAGTGCGATGGCACCTATCTCCCTACAAGGGAGGAAGTGGGCTCTGCCAGATGCAAACGCCCTCAGTTGTAGAATTCATGTTCCACTGTGGGGAAGCCACCTTGCAGGGAGTCAGACATTGGTAGCCATGGCAGCAGCAGTAACAGACACACCCTGGTGACATTGTTAGGATCTAGGAGGCCCCTTGACTTTGACCCTTCCAAAGTTTCCATTGTTTGAAATAACCCACTTTGCAGCATTAAATCTCTTAATGATTGGAAAACAGAGCAGTTCCTCGTTGTTACATCGATTCCTGATCATTGAGATACCAGGTCAGTCCACTCAGGGGACTCAATTCAGTGCTGAAGAGTGGTTTGAACTCTTAGAATTTACTTGAATAGAGAGGGAAGTTTATTGAAATCCAAGAAGCACTGTGTGGGTAGTAATGATTGGGCATTGACATTGAAAAGAAAAAGGTGATGGGAGAATTAATTTCCAAATGATTACACAGTATTGTTTAATACAATGCTCACAGGGCCCCTCAGAAATGATAAGTTCTGGAGGTAATGATGGGTCAGGAAGTGTCAGGCTCCATGAGTGTGGTCTGGGGGCACAGCAGACTGGGTGGGCAGCAGTGGGAATTGGTTAGCCTCACAGGACGTTACCTTGCCTGTCTAAATCAATGATGAAAGCCATGTGATGAAGTGTGTGGTATGGATTTGCCAAGGATGCTTTGACCTAGACATTAAATAGGGCCTTAAACTCACCCAAAGTAAAGTGGCCCATGTGTTGGCTGGCCCGAAGGGCAGTCTCTATAATCACCCCGTGGCGATTTGAAACAGAATCGGCATTTCCTGAAATTCATCATAAAGAATCTATTTGCAAAAAAGTATTTGTGAAAATTGGAGATCTTTCTGAAGGTTTCATAGGAGAGACTGAAGATGTGATTTATATTGCATATGCCAGACTGTTTCACTAAAAAAAAATTCCCTTTAGAGTTCTCGCTTTTCCCAAGTCTTTCATTTGGCCACTACTCATGAAATCAACTTCTCTCTCACTCTGCGCAAGCCGTATTTTTGGCAAGTCTGTCATAGATAGTGGTAGACATTTTTGGAGGTGAACAGAGGAGGGTTGGGCAGTTTATGACAGCAGTAGATTCCTGACATCAGACTAGACTGAGCCTCCAATCGTCTCCTCTAACATTTTTAATATACTATGGTATTTACAGGGTAATACCAAGACCTTTGTGTGTTTTTCTCTCCGGTTGTGAACTAAAATAATAGCATTTTATTCTCATCTTCTTTCCTATCTCCACTCTTGTCAGATTATCAGGAAACAATTTCCTCTTTCCTGACAATAAGAAAGTGAATAACTGCCATTGCCTTTTCTTTAACTGCTTCACTGGTTTTTGTAGGTGAGAAATCATATTTAGGCTTTAGCTCCAATAGTCCTAGAGACTCAGGGTTTAACCTGTCAGCAACCACGAGCAATAATTTACCCACATAATTGCCACATAAATGCTTAAATAATATAGCAGAAGAGTGGTTGCTAAAATTGAAATTACGTAAGCAATATAGTATTGGGGGTTCTACCATTTCTAAGTGTCTACATGTATTTTCTCACTTAATTCACTCCACACACCTTAAGGTTTAAGTATTATCAACCACAGTTAACAGAATCTGAAGCTGAGAGAGGTTAATTCATTTGTTTAGGCTGTAGAGCTAATACATAGTGAAACTTAGACTCAATCACGGGTCTGAGTTAAAAGCATAGCTCCTCCTCCCGCTCCATTCCCCCTCCCCCTCTGCTCCCTCTCCTCCTCTCCTCCCCTTTCCCTTCTCTCCCCCTCCCCCTCCCCTTTCCTTCTCTATCTCCCTCTCCTTCTCCCTCTCCCTCTTCCTCTTCCTCTCTGTCCTCTCCCTCTTGTGTGTGTGTGTGTGTGTGTGTGTGTGTGTGTGCGCGTGTTGGTGGGGCAGGGATGAGACAGAGCAATCACAGCCTCCCAGGAGACTCAATGGAGTTAATAATGACCCCATCCCAACAGCCAAAACATAAGGGAAAATGTTACCCTTACCTCATGGTTGAGATTATAATGAAAAGACAGAAGATGGAGCTATGAAACAAGACTATGAAACGTGCAGAGAAAGTAATCATTTTAGTTTAACCTTTAATTATTACCAAATCAGTGTTTCTACATTGAAGAAATAGGAAATACAAATGAAAATAAAAATATGGAAACAGTATGTCCTCACTACCCAGGGATTACCTGTTAAACCTTAGTCCATATACTTTTAGGTCAACATATATATGTATATATGTATATGTCTGTATTTTTACAGAATGATGTCATACTGTACATATTGTTTTGTAACCAGCTTCTTTTATATAACCATTTCCATATTTCTTTGACAATAAATGTGCTCCCTGGCTCCCTCACCAAACTGTGTGTATGACAACTCCCACCTCTGTCTGGCCCTGCCTGCAAGCTTGCTTTCTCCCCTGTAATGTTGAAATCTCGCTAAGTTCTTTTCACTACAGCATTTTATTTGTGGGAAAAATTCTTTCATCTCTTCTAAGTGTAAAATTAAAGGCAATGGGATTTAAATAAGGATTTAGGTTTAGATTTGACATCATAAATTCTCCATCTGGAATCCAAACTGTGTGCACACATGCATGTGTGTGTACTATATGTTAACGAGATAGAGATGAATGACAGATACATCATCTAGGGCTAGGATTCTGCTTTTATTTATATAGTTTCTGAAGTTACAGTTCTGTTCAGTGAGAATTAATGTGGGAAATGATGACTCAGAGATCCCCAAGACCTGATACGACTTTTGGATCAATACCAAAAAATGACTTAAGTATTTAAGGGTTATTTGGGGGTTAGGGGTAGGGGTAATTATTCCAGTATTACACGTATTTACAGTAAACAACAGCTACCACTCCTTTTTGACACCAGCTCCTAAACGGTTGAAATATTTCTTTTGTGTGGGACAAGTTTTTCTCTGGAAGGTGCAGCAATCACAGGGCCATCACTGGGTCTTGCTGGTATGCTATTTTATCCTTCATCTTTGGAGCATTGTTTTTCTTCCTCAAACTTAACACCCGCTTTGTTAGGCTTTATGAATTGGAAAAAAATTTTCTAAAATTTTGTTGGGTTGATGGGAAAATTTGCTATGAAAATTTCTTTCCACATTAAAAATCATACCATGTATTTCTGCTGGGGATCAACATACCTACTGAGTGGTGTGCTGATGTACAGTAACTGGCAGCGGATGCCCTATGTTTTCAAATATTTAACTATTGATGAACTGTAAATGAAGCCTGTTAGCTAGTCCTGAAATTTTTCTTGAAGCCTTCCTATTGTATTGCATTCCAATTCTTTATAAATTAACCATGATAAAAAACAATGGGTGTAAGAGGGCGATGTTAAAACCTATGGGATGGGGAGCTTTCTAATGCAGAAAGTGAGGTGTTATATGCAAAATGTTTAAAGTGATTCTCCTCGGAGAAGGCAATAAATTCTATGTAAAAGAAAACCAGAGACTAAACAGCATGTGCAAGGTCGTCTGGTCCATAAAGTGGAAGATCAGGGACTTGACCCTGGGTCCTAAGACTATGAGGTTAGTGCTCTTTGGCCTGCTGTGCAGTATTTTGAGGCTGCCAGTTCTTTCAGTCTAGCCTACAAACGAGTGCTTGCAGCGCTCAATAATGATGAAGAGTGTTGAAATACATTCTTGAGGGAGATTGTGAAACTGCCTTCCTCGATGCTGTAAAACTGGATATGTTTTTTGGATCTGGAGTTGTGCAGGGCAGTCTTTCATGTTGGGGTGCGGTAGACAAGAGGGGCTGTGGATCATGCGATTTTTCTCTGTTCCTTCCAGATCTTAGAATCTGTTAAATTGACACAAAACTCAACCACATGAGAAACCTGTCTCCTCATCAGAGGCTGAATAGATATCTGCCCATCCCTTCCCTTAAAACATACACATAGATTTAGGGAGTAGGTAACATTTTGCAAATAAAGTTGTGGCTGAAAAGGAACACCCAGCACCACCCCCCCAACCCCTCCCACCTCCCAAAAGTCAAGTGATTTTGATGGTCGTTTCTTTTTGACAAAATTCAGAGAGGACTGAGAAGTCACAAAAATAAGAGGACTAAATAAGGGGTTCTAATCTAGACTAATGTGTGTTTTTCAGTATTTACTTCTGTCGTTACATTAATCATGTCGTATTATGCTTCACGCTGAAGTTATATTTTAAAAAGCTCTAATGATAACATTGATGCAATGTGCTTTGTTGTGAGTATAAAGACTTACTTTGATGAATAGAAGTTAAGAAAATGTTTAATCTTCCATTATAGTATAATGATTGAGATTCATCCATCTGCTCCTCAATAATAATAATTTATCATGAAAGAGCATGCTTATAAATTATGGAGGCACACAACAGAAATCAAGTTCTTTTTCCTAATTCAAAAATTTTGCCCTTCCCCCCTTTGAACTGCTTTTATCTTTAAGGTTATTCATTATACCCCAGATTTCTTCCATCTACATTTTGCAACATTTTCTTTAATTCTTCTTGGAGGAACTGGAAAATAGAAGAGAACAGAGACTTGGTAACATCTCAAGCACTACATTTTTTTTTTTTTCATTTCTGTCTATTTGGTAGCCCCATAACAATGTATATATTTCCTTTATTTCACATTTTGTATTCTTGGAGGTTTTCTTTTTTACTGATTTTTTTATATATATTTATAGATTTCAGAGAGGAAGGGAGAGATAGAAACATCAATGATGAGAGAGAATCATTGATTGGCTGCCTCCTTCATGCCCCCTCCTGGGGATCAAGCCCACAACCTGGGCATTTGCCCTTGACCAGAATTGAACCTGGGACCCTTCAGTCTGCAGGCTAACACTCTATTCACTGAGACAAAACAGATAGGGCTCCTTGGAGGTTTTTAAAAGAAAATTTGAATATTGGTTTTTCAATCTAGCTAACCTTGATCTGATGTTTTAATTTAGAGATACATTTCTTGGAGTTTGGGCTGACTACAGAGAAGATGTGAGTACATAGTTGGGTAAGCCAGGGCAATAAACTGGGATTTCATGATGCAATATATTTTTCAGGTTTTCATTTTAACCTTGAGAAAGCACCCAGGAGAGTGAGAGAGTAGACAATCCTACAGAACTATTTTGGCAACTCTAGTGCCTCTAATAAGAGGGGACCAAGAGACAGAAACACAAGACAGGGTTATTAAACCAGGGTGGAGGAACAAACAGTATCTTAGTGAATTTACTAATAAAATTAGATGGAGAGGTATCCGGACATCCATGGGGAGAGAGGAAATACCAGAGAGGAATGCTATCTATTGGCAGAGGAGAGATTCTGTCTGGACATTGATGATTTAATTTAACTTGGAAATAACTTTTAATTCTCTGAACAAATGGACTTGAGGGCCGAAATAACTTATCAGAAATCCCCCTCTCCCCACAAGAAACCCAGTCTACTCCAAGATTGGAAGATGAAAGATGTTAATGGTTAGAAAGGATTCTATATGGCAATGTAATGTGAGGAAAAGGCCAGTTGACCTGCCAGATACATTGGGAGGGCTCTAAAAGAGAGCATATGTATTAAAAGTTCAGGTAACTGCCCTGGCCGGTGTGGCTCAGTTGGTTGGGCAGTTGGTTGGGTGTCTTACTTGTGTACTGAAAAGTTGCCAGTTCAATTCTGGTCAGGGCACATGCCCGGATTGCAGGCTCCATCCTGAAAGGAGGTGAGCAGCTAATCTGTTTCTCTCTCATATCCATGTTTCTCTCTCTCTCTCTCTCTCTCAATCAATCAATACAAAATTTTAAAAAAAATTAGGTAACTAAAAATAAATAAATAAATAAAATAAAATGAAGAGAATGTACCCATCACAGTAATCCTTGTGGTATTTACTTTAGAACTATTTTTTAAAGTTGTAAGTTTTTACAGATGCAGTTGAAACCTCTTTATCTTCTTTCTTAATTTGGGTCCCCTCTTCAAAGATATTGTGCTTGTGAAATTAGTGTTTATCCTTCTCTTCTGTATTTTTAGTGTTTTACTGGGTATTCATGTGTTTGTATAATCTTAACTTTCACATCTGTACACACATCCTTCAGCAACTTGCTTTTTTCCCCACTTAGCATTGTTTCCAACATTCATTAGTGTTGATTCATACAGTTCATTTTATTTAACTGCTGTGTAGTATTATATCATAATTTATTTGTCTGTTTATTGATGAGTTATATTGTTTCCAATATTTGGCTGTTAAAACCAACCCACAATGAACATCTTTCTGCATGTCTCTTTGGGTATTTATATGAAATTCTTTCCTAAGATATATTTGCTAGAAATGGGATATGTAGATCATAATGTATGCTCATATTTGAGTTTTCTAGATATTGCCAAATAGTTCTCCAAAATGTTTTGGGCTGCCTTATCCTCCTACCAGCAATGTATTTCCATTTGCCATATCCTACACTTCAACATTTTTGTCAATTGATGTAAAGAGCTCTTCTTTAATATTAGAAGAAGCCTGAATGGCCTCTTGAGGTCCTTTTGAAGTCTATTTTACTCCAACAAACAGAATTATATCTCACTGTGACACTTTTTTTTATCCTTTGAACATTTTTTCTTTTTTTCTTTATTGATTAAGGTATTACATATATGCCCTTATCCTTCCATTGCCCCCCCCCCCCTGCTTGTGCCCTCACCCCTCTAGTGTCTGTGTCCATTGGTTAGGCCTATATGCATGCATGCAAGTCCTTTGGTTGATCTCTCCCCCTACCCCCACCCTCCCTGACCTTCCCTATGAGGTTTGATGGTCTGATGATGCTTCTCTGTCTCTGGATCTGTTTTGTTCATCAGTTTATGTTGTTCATTATATCCCACAAATGAGTGAGGTCATGTGATATTTATCTTTCTCTGACTGACTTATTTTGCTTAGCACAATGCTCTCCAGGTCCATCCATGCTGTTGCAAATGGTAGGAGTTCCTTCCTTTTTACAGCAGCATAGTATTCCATTGTGTAGATGTACCACTGTTTTCTAATCCACTCATCTGCTGATGGGCACTTAGGCTGTTTCCAAATCTTAGGTATTGTAAATTGTGCTGCTATGAACATTTACATATATTCTTTCTGATTGGTGTTTCTAGTTTCTTGGGATATAGTCCTAGAAGTGGGATCACTGGGTCAAATGGGAGTTCCATTTTTAGTTCCACAGTGGCTATACCAGTCTGTATTCCCACCAGCAGTGCATGAGGGTTCCTTTTTCTCCACATCCTCGCCAGCACTTGTCATTTGTTGATGCTAGACATTCTGACAGGTGTGAGATGGTACCGCATTGACTGTGACGCTTCTTGATGAAATTGCTGTTTCATTAGTGCTTGATTTCCATTGTAGCATAGTATTAGGCCCATGTCAGTCTTTGGATGTTGATATTCCTGAAATTTCAGATGTTTCAGTAATAAGAAATTATTATTCCCAGATCTTTAAGACCAGATATACTCAAAGAATTTGCACCACAGTAGGAATGTGTAACCCCCTGTCATGTGGGCCAAGAAATAATGTAATCCATCTAATTTGTACAAGACAGAATGTGCCTTTTGTGAAGCCTTTGGACTTGTGCTCCGGGAGTTTCGGGAAGTCAAGAAGTCAGCCCCACCCTTTCTCACTTTCTAGTAATATAATGAGCTCCAGTGGCCATCTCTTCAAGTCCTGATTTTAATCATTTTACCCATCTATCTTTGGCAAAGAGGGGAATTCAAAGGCCCCACAGACTTGGAACGGTGCAACCCCCGCCACCACCAACCTAGCAACCTGCCACACAAATATAACTATTTTTGGATTCATTCCTCCCTGGATAGACAAAAGTGCTGTAAGCATGACTTCCGGAAGAAAGATGACTCTCCATGAGCCATAGTTAACTTGGGAACAGAACTTGAACTTGAGAAAGCAGACCCGAGGCTAAACCAACTCATGAAAACATCTAGCAAAACTGCTGAAAAGCAACCAGGAACAATCTGTTTTTACTTAATGAATTACCATCTAGTTCTAGGAGTATATGTTCACTCTAATCAAAGGCTACAGTCACATGAAAAAAATAAAGAGGTAACATAAAACACAAGTTAGGTCAGAATAGGCAGAAGAGCCCCTGCCAGAGGTTGAGTTGGGAATCCCCATGCTCTGTAGCTCTCCCCAGGTGGTTCAGTGGGAGCAACTTGCCAAAAGAGCTTTCTTTCCTCCCTTGTCCTTCTTTGGTAAACTAAAGAGCTGACATAAAAGTTGCTAAATGAAAACGAAGAAAGGTGTGTGATTGCGGAAACTCTTCCAGGTGGATAAACTATCTTATGATGGTTCCTTGATACGAGAAACAGGCCACGTTACCTCCAAGTAAACTTCACTCTTCAACACCTTTCTAGATTAGCTCACAGACAACCAGGAATGTTTGTTCAGTGTCACAAAAGGGTTTTGGAGTTTAGAAGTCTTTCTGATTTGCAACATGGTGACCACTGGGGCAGAGAAGTTGGAAGGTGGTGTCTCATTCTAGGTCTTGAATGCTCTCATAAACTTGTAGAGCTTGCTTCCTCTCTCCATCTCAATCTCTAGAATTACTTCAAACCTTATGTTTATTTAAAGAATAGCCAATACTTAAATAGCATCTTGAATATGCCAAGAAATTTATATATATGAGCTTTAATTAACTCTCACAACAATCACTATATTGCTGGGAAAACTGAAGCATAGAGTGGTTGGAAAACTAGATTAACATTCATACAACTAGTAGGCAGCAGAGCTGGAATTTGAAACTGGAGCTAAAGGCTGTTGTTAACCACTATATTGCACCATACTTGTTTAAATAATTTTTTTGCTGCCTCTTTCCAGCTTTTATACAAATAAAAACCATGCAAAATAAAACAAAACACGCAGCTGTGCATTTTAACCTGAGTGACTGTTCCTATGTGGTTCCATCACCTTCTAACCATTTTAATAAACTAACTCCTCCAAAGAAAAACTAGGTTATTTAAAAAGGTTGTCATATCCTGTTTACTTTAGTAGACAAAATACTATTTCAGCAATGCTAAAATATAAAAATATTGAAAGTGTAAATAAACTATCAGGCCAACCAAATAGCAATTATTTTGACATTAAACAAGATATCATCTGTTTCCCCAGTAAATAATCTCTAGCAG
Source organism: Myotis davidii (assembly GCF_000327345.1). Classification (NCBI taxonomy): domain Eukaryota; kingdom Metazoa; phylum Chordata; class Mammalia; order Chiroptera; family Vespertilionidae; genus Myotis; species Myotis davidii. The sequence goes on along the minus strand of NW_006288615.1, from coordinate 15,067,650 downwards.
CATCTTAAAGACAACAAGACCATAGAGCATCCAGGGCACTAATGTCTGACTACATGGGGATAAAAGAAGCAAATGTTGGTGGATCAAAGAGGGCCCCTGCGATGAGTAATGTAACACTCATCTGAGATTAAACAGTCATCTCCATGATGTGATGCAGAGTTGTCCACCCCACTATTCTTGGGAGAGAGAGAATCAGGGAGGAGGAGGGCAGAGATGCCTGGGGCAGAGGGAAGAAGGGGAATAAAGAACAGAGGAGGCCATCTTTGTGTTCTGCTCCCACTTTGCTCCGTGTAATGGGTAGGATGCATCCATCCCATCTCATCTCAGCACGATGGCACTCGTGTGCTTGTGTCTGACACAGTGGTTTAAAATGTTGGGGAGTCCGAGAATGCGATGAAAATATTGGGGCATCTACAGAGAAAGATGCATAACTACAAATGCAAACATTTGTGCGTAATTTCATGGGACTCAAGGAATCGTTGCGACCCATCCATGTATTCCAGGCCACAGATCCCAAGAAAACAACTCTATTTTTATAAATCATTCAATCAACCATATACTGTTTAATACGCACCTCATGTGTACTTGGTATTTGGTAGACGCACAAGAAAAGTCAAAGGTGTGTGAATTTATGGCTGATTTTCAAGACAAAACTCCCAAATTCATAGAGATTGATGAAATATCCATCTGAAGTACAGGCATACTTCAGAGATACTGTGGGCTTTGTTCCAGATCATGGCAAGTAGCACAATAAAGAGAATTGCCATATTTTTGCTGGTGGAATTTTACAAATTTACTTTCAATTTGTAAAGCAACTTTAAGTACAGCCACTTCAGTGTCAGTGGTTCACACCTTCATCTGGCATCAGAATCACCTTAGAGCTCATTAAAAATTCCTGAGTCTGGCCCCCAGAGTTTAGTAAGTCTGGGGTGAAGCCAAATTTGCTTTTCTAACACACACACACACACACACACACACACACGTTAAGTGTTGAGCACTATGCCTGACTTATAACGAAACAAAACCTGTTTGTCCTCATTATAATTACTGAGAATTCCCAATGTCACAGAGAAGTACGTCGATTCTGAAATCTTCAAGCCTAGAAATCTATGGGATGGTACCCCTGGCCCACACAGTGGAGGCTGAAGGAAAACCGCCTGGGTCCAGCACTCGCAAGGCTTCCAAATTCTACTGCCTGGTCCCCAGACAGAGGACACCCTTGGTCTGATGGATGCATGAGGACTGCATGCAGCTGTCACACAAATAATGGAGAATGACATGGATCACAGAGCCACCAACTTGGGGGTCTGTAGTTGGGAGTGGGCTGGAGAAGAACTGGGAGAAAATTCAGGAAAAGGTGTGGAATGATTAAGAAAAGGCAAGGGACTAGTACCTTGAAAGAAATGATTGATGCATAAATTATGTCTCTTCTGTAACAGAATCCTCCAAGTATCCAGTTCATTTGAATGACATAGAGAGTGTGTCACTTTGTCACTTAGAAGTGCTACTGTTCAGGGCCTCACTCTAAAGAGAGAGCTCAGGAAACCTTACCTCACTTTAAATCTGTCATCTGATCAACAGAAGTCCAAATCTTCATAAGGCACAGCAATAGGACAGAAATATGAATACTTTGGACATTATATTAAATAATGATAATCACTGATAATCATTGAAAGCTATTGTTCCTTATACTTGGTTTCCTTATCTACGCAATGGGGATACTAGTACCTCTCACATGGGGTTGTCCTGAGGATTTAAGTGTAAAACGCTGAAAACACTGACACATAGTAAGTGCTAAACATTATTTTGTTATTGTAATTTTTTTATACCATCCTCCTGAACACCCTGTGAAGAAGTAGGTGAGCGTGTTGTTATTATCTCCATTTCCAGGCTAAGAACCTGTGGCATAGCAAAGTCTGGTTTTCTCTTTCCCCTCAAGACTGTGGCAGCTCTGGAAGCAAAGGCTCCTGACTTCTGGTTTGGCTCTCTGTTCACGGCCCAGAACCAAAGTCATATTTTCCCTCTCATCTCAAAGTCCTTTGGGAAACTCCGAGTAAGGTCTTCCGGGATCTCTTTCCCAACCAAGGACTTTCTTTAAGTGGGAACCTTCTGGTTGTAAAACCCCGCTCCCCCAACTCATTGTGGATTTGTGAAGAATCGTCAGACTGTTGGGACAGATGTGATGAAATGGGGCTTTTAGGTGTATTTGCAAACATCCCTTCCGCAAACTTGGGTAAGTGAATTAAACTGAACAGAAGACCCCCACCCCCCGCCATTTTCTTCAGGTCCCTGGGGGAACAGGAAGCAGGGGTGACAGATCCCAGGAAAAGAGAGCTTGTGTGATGCTCACCATTGGGCTGGAGCCCTCCTGCTAAATGTTAACACTGATGTGGTACACTTGCTTGGTGCTTTCCAACGACAAGCACTTTCACATGTATTAGCTCATTAATCTTCATGATAACCCTTTGATGATCTACAGGTCAGGAGACTGAGGCTCCAAGATTGTTCAGTGGGCAGGTGGCAGAGAGGACTCAAAGCCAGCCTCTTCCACCTGCAGTCAGACAGCAGGAGTGGCTGGGCAGGAGAGAGAAGTGTCTGGGTGATGTGAACAGCTCCTTCTCCGGAAGCCAGAAAGCCAGAGGGCCCAGCCCAGGAGCCAGAAGAGGGCAGGAGGCCAGCCGCCCTTAATGGGATCTGCTTTGTACTTTGGAGGTGCTAAGACTGCCATATGCCCAGCCTGCACCAGGAAGCTTTACCCGGATCAGACCACTGGGCCTGGCTCCACTTTTTCTGTAAAGAAGCAGGGGGGGGGGAAACAAATTGTGGTTAGATTCAAAATATCAGATGGGGCAAAATAGCTCCCTCTGGTGGCTATTTCTAGTAGTGACAACAGCTGCAAAACCAGAGCCAACAATTTATGATAGTGAGATCCATGAGAAGGGAGATCATTTAATATAATAAGCAGTATCCTTCCCAGGTATGGAGGTCATCACATCTGTCATCTTTCTATAGATGGACTTCTCTCTCTCTCTCTCTTACACACACACACACACACACACACACACACACACACACACACACATCTATACCTATATTTATATTGCTCTTTACTCTATGCCAGGGACTTTACAGTCATTATATCATGTTAAGTTTTATGATGGTGGCATTATTAAATCAATTTAACAATTGGGAGAAAGTGAGGCTCAGAGATGTTAAGTAAGTTTAACAAAGTAACACAGCTTGTTAGGGGTAGAGCCTGGATTCAAACTCAAGTCTGACTTCAAATCCCAAGCTCTTCCCCACGCTGCTCTACTGCCTATTATGGGAGGCTTTGTGATTAATATTTGTCAACACTGTTGTTGACACTGACATGCCATTGTCTAGCACAGTGGTTATGCGTAAGGGCCACAAAGATACTTTGAAAGTACAGATCGTGGTCACCTTCTTCAGAAACACCAAATCAAAATCTCTGAGTGGGAAGATCATGAAACTCTCCTTTAGAAAATATTACCAGGCAACTCTGATGATGACAGCTCAGTTCAGATCTGTGAACTGGCATCTATCAACCACTGCTCTGGTGCTTTCAATTTTTCTAGCACTGTCTGATCTAGTACTGAGAGAGAACACACAGAAGTAAAGAAACAGACCTAGAAAGTTGCTCTCTGAGCTCTGAGGTGCACAGGACAGGGAGAGGACAGACAAGTGTGGTACTTTCTCTGGACAAGTGTGTGCAGATGGCATTGAGTTGACTGTGTTGACAGTGTCAACCAAAAATTGAGGAGAACAAAATAAAAATGTGGGCACAGGCCATAAAAGAGGCTGTTTCTCCAAGGAAATACAGAACAGAGAGAAAATAGCTTAAACTGAGCTATATATGCTTAAATATAACAGGTGTTTATTTCTCACCCAGACAACAAAACAAGACATATGTTTCATGTTGGTGGGTGACTATGAGGTGATTCAAGGACCCAACCTCCTTCTATCTTGTAGCTCAGTTATTCCCTGGGGCCTCACTGCATCCAATAAGTGGAAAGAGATTAAAAGCATGGAAGAGACACATCAACTTCTTAAAAGCCTTAGCTTTCTAGCCATAGTCTAGAACAGTGGTTGGCAAACTGCGGCTCCTTGAGTGTGGCTCTTCCACAAAATACCACGTGTGGGCGCACACGTATAGTGCGATTGAAATTTCGTGGCCACACTCAAGGGGCCAAAGAGCCGCATGGGGCTCGTGAACCGCAGTTTGCTGACCACTGGCCTAGAAGATCTCAACTACATGCTCACCCTTAACTGAAGGAGAAAGAGGAAATATTCTGACACATTATGTAAGAGTCCCCCTCCCGGCCAAGCCTGTGGTTAGAGGAGAATCCAACTGATGGCAGGTGAGGTAAAGCAGAATGATCCTGAACAAGTTAGATCAATGCTTTGAATTTAAATCTAGGCCACACTATTCAAGTAATATGAGACTGGATGTTTGATACATCTTAAGGCAGTGGTCGGCAAACTCATTAGTCAACAGAGCCAAATATCAACAGTACAACGACTGAAATTTCTTTTGCGAGCCAAATATTTTAAACTTGAACTATATAGGTAGGTACATTGTTATTAACTTACTTAGGGTACTCCTAAGCTGGCCTTTGCTCAAAACGTCCTCAATCTGATTGAGGTACGTTCTCTGAGGTCGACCCCTTCCAACTCTCCCATCCACACTCATCTGGTATACTTGTTTCAGATAGACGGGTGTGGACGGTAGAGTTGGAAGGGGTCGACCTCAGCGAACTGTACCTCAAAACAATGTACCTCCCCGCGCTGTGTATCCTGCAACCCGCCTGTGCCTCGTCTCCCATCGCCCGACCGACTAACACCCCCCACTTCTTCTAACGCCACTTCTTCAAAATAGACTCACCCAGGCCAAAAACAGACTTCTGCGCATGGGCCACGAAGTTTCAATCACACTGTACGTTTGGGCCGGCGCGTGGTATTTTGTTGGAGAGCCACACTCAAGGGGCCAAAGAGCCGCATGTGGCTCACGAGCTGACCACTGTCTTAAGGACAGTTTGCTGGAACTCCAGAGGCAGAGGATGGCATAGAAAAAGAAGCATGAAATGGCTTTGTAAACCAAACAAGCCAGACAACTGTGCCCAGGTGTTCAGCTACATAAAAAACAGCTGAGATTATTCATTAATTTAAGCAATATTTGCATTCTCTCCCTCTGTGTCTTGTATCAGACTGTATAATAAAAGGCTAATATGCACATCGACTGAATGGTGGAATGACCAGTTGCTATGATGTGCACTGACCACCAGGGGGCAGACGCTCAATGCAGGAGCTGCCCCCTGGTGGTCAGTGTGCTCCCACAGAGGGAGTGCCACTCAGCCAGAAGCCCTGAGCTGGGCTCACGGCTGGTGAGCACAGCAGTGGTGGCAGGAGCCTCTCCTGCCTCTGTGGCAGCACTAAGGATGTCCGACTGATGGCTTTGGCTGGCTCCCCCTGGGGCATCCCCCGAGGGCTCCCAGACTGTGAGAGGGCGCAGGCCGGGTTGAGGGACGCCCCCTCGCCCCCCTGTGCACAAATTTTGTGCATTGGGCCTCTAGTATGGTTTAAATAATAAGGAAATGTATTGGCATAGAAAACTGTTATGTGTGGTTACAGGGTGATGTTCAGGCAAGAGGTGATCTAAAAAATTAGTCATTGGTGTAAGATTTCAGTTTTTCTCCATTCTCTGTTCTTTCCTTTCATTTGCTAAATAAATACATTTATAAGAAAAGATTCAACCATTTATTTCACATATACACACAAGAAACATTTAATACCTTTGTTGGAATAATAGAATCTCAAAATAAAGAATAATCCTTTAAATTTAATAAATCTAACTTTATGAAACAGTCATTACATTGTTCTTATATTTCTCCTAATTTTGCCTTGAATCAGTAGCATTGTCATCATGGATGAGCACCTGTCCATGGCCTACAATCAACACCATTGCCTCTCACCAAATGTGAGTTATTCTAGTGTTCTCAGTGAGCTCTGGAGGTTCTTAGAAGAAACTTACATCTTCCTTCTATCCTACCAGGAAAAGGAATACTTATTTGGACCTTCCCATATGTCTCCAGAAATCAGCCCTATCTCCAATCTCTGTATCTACAGTGTCATGATGCAACCTCCCTGTCTTTTCTCCAATGTCCAAACCAAATGATTAGTGTTCATTCTATTCTGAGAAGCAAAACTGTCAAATTCCATTATTGGAGTGTTTTTCCCAAACACCAGGACCACACTCTACCTTGTTGAACTAGAATAAATGTTAAAATATATATTTAGATCGGGAAAAATTAATTGTATCAATACAGACTTAGGAATACCAGTTTCACATAGATTTATGTAAAAAGGCCCAGGGACTTTGGCTGATGACATCTCATGTGGGGCAAGGAATAAAGAGGCTCCCAAATCAGCTGAGTTAGTAGATGGAGCCCTGGTCACTGTGGCTCATCACTTCACTATCGTCTCCACTGGAGGGTCTGGTCCGGTCTGGGAAATCATTTTAACAGGACCACTCACCAACTTCAGGGTTTTCTGAAAAGAAGAGATGATGATAGGAAGGGTCTAAGCACCCAGTTATATGGATAGTTGCTGCAGAAACTGAAGATTTTTATATTAGAGAGGAAAAGATAAGATGACTCCAATAACAGAGGGCCCTGGATCTAAGGGACACTTAGTATTACTCTGAATACTTCCTACGGGAAAACCAGACAATTGGGGGCAAGTAATAGAGAGTTAGATTAGACCTATGCCCTAATATAAAGAACTTTTGAACATCTGTAGTTCTAAAGATGAACTGGGCTCTTTCGGGATAGAAGTGAGCTTCCCATTAAGAATGGGGTAGAAAGGCCTGAATCGGTTTGGCTCAGCAGATAGAGCTTCGGCCTGCGGACTCAAGGGTCCCAGGTTCGATTCTGGTCAATGGCATGTACCTTGGTTGCGGCACATCCCCAGTGGGGGGTGTGCAGGAGGCAGCTGATCGATGTTTCTCTCTCATTGATGTTTCTAACTCTTTATCCCTCATCCTTCCTCTCTGTAAAAAAATCAATAAAATATATTAAAAAAAAAAAAAGACTGGGGTAGAAAGGATCCTTGCTTTGAAAGGGAGGTTGTCTTAGATGACACCTTCTAGCTCTGACATTTCCTGAAAAGATTTGGAGGAAAAAGCAGGCTCTGTGCAGAGCAGAATAAGCCCTCCCAGGAGATGGGGAGTGAAACACTGAATAACATATAAACACTAGGCATAAAATCAAAGCATCTTCATTGTTAGCAGGCCCTTGATGGCAAGTTTGACTGCCTTAGTTCCTGCTGTTCCATCTGCTAACATGCCTTTCCTTCAATTAGTGCATGTTTAAATTGCATTCAGCCTCCCCTCTAAGACTTCCCTGATTCCTGACTGGAGGGCCTTCTCTTCTCCCTCAATTTGTATGGCAAATTGTGTGTAATTATTTTTTTAAAGATGTTTTAAAGCTTCTGATATAAAGTAATCCACACTCATTATGGGGAGATGATACTGCCCTGCATCCAGATAATGGGGTTCAAATACTGACTTCACCACTTCATAGCTATGTGAAAATGGGAAGCTTATTGCTTATATTATTAACTATAAAAGTGGCCATATTTACATATCTACATATGTAGTGACAGATCCCTAAGACTTTCGAGAAGCTCTGATAAAATTGCTAGAAACCTTGAAAGGTCTTAATTGGTAGAATCCAGGAATGGGGGTGGGAATGAAACTAAAATTTACTGATAGTTGTTATTTAATATAGGCTACAATCCTATAACAGACAGATCCCAAAAATGTAATGAATATAATGAAATAAGAGACTTTTCTTGCTCTCACAACAGTCTAGAGAGAGTATTCTAGGATTCCAGGGTGGCTTGGGTGGGAGAGGGAAGGAAGTGATTCTGCTCCATGAAGTTATTAAGGGACCCAGGCTGCCATATTCAGTGTGTGGCTTCATAGTCTGTTTGGCATTGTTCCAGCCCATGGACCAATTAATGTGGCAGGGGAATGGGATATTGATTAACCCAGCCTAGGCCACATTATCACTGGGGGTGGGGAAGGCTTCTGGGGTATGCTGGGTAGACATGAACAATCCTTACTATAGGATCCTTACTTCTACCCAAGCTTCCTTTCACAGAAATGTTTGTAAACTTAGACATATGCACCTTAATGTAAATTAACACATGGAGATAGTCTCCCAGGAGTTTTAAACTTAAAATATTATTTCTACTTGTGGGGTAATTGGCTTTGTTTATGACGAAAAAGTTTAAAGATTGGATCCAGCAAATGGGAGCTGGTACTTTAGATTGAGTTGGACCGGTGAGGGCTGCTAGGAGCTCCAGGGAAGTAACATGGTGTAGACAGGGAATTGTAGACAGTGGAACCTGTATTTGTATTCTGGCTTAGGAATTCACTAGCTTTGACACTTTGGGCAAGATGCTTAAAATCTCTGGACTTCAGTTCCTGTCTGTAAAATGGTGAGCATTTCTGCTTCCTTGTATAGGTTTTTTTTAAATTTATTTCAGGGAGGAAGGAAAAGGGAGAGAGGGAGAAACATCAATGATGAGAAAGAATCATTGATCGGCTGCCTCCCGAGCCATGCCAGCTCAACCATTGAACCACGCCAGCTGGGCTCCTTGTGTAGTTTTATGATGAGTGAGATAAAGTATATAAATATGAAGTGCCCAATGAATGCAGATTCCCTTTCCTGAAGTCACATGCCAAATGTGGACACCATTGCTCCTACATAAAAAGCTGCTTCTGATGATGAATATATATTGCCTGGCCTGCATGGCTTAGTGGTCGAGCTTAGACCTATGAACCTTGAGGTCACAGTTCGATTCCAGGTCAGGGCACATGCCGGGGATGCGGGCTTGATCCCCAGTAGGGGGTGTGCAGGAGTCAGCTGATCAATGATTTTCTCTCATCATTAATTTTTTTCTCTCTCCCTTTTCCTTCCTCTCTGAAATCAATATTAAAAAGAATACGTATTTATACATCTTTATTGAAAGCTCCAACTCTGATCTATCTTCTTAGGTCTGAACAATTGATAACCACAATTTAAATGGTTCTCACACTGATAAAGGTAATCCTTGCAATATTCTCATAGGATATGGATAATTTGGATAAGGTAGTTGAATTTGGACTGCTTTTCTTTTCTTTCTTATAAAACCATATCCCTCTCTTTTGTCTTCATTTTTATTTAGCTAATAAAAGATAAAAATTAATTAAACCCCTTTGATGTATCCGGATAGCTCTTAGAGTAGGTATGAAGATAAGGACATCCAACTTTTCTACATGACTGTAGCTCTATAACGTGAACACTGATTTAATGCCATGTCTTTAGCCTCTGGGAGGTTAATTACTGCACCAAATGCTACTAGGCTCATTGAATTTCTTACCTGAAGAGTGGGAATGAGTCTGTTACATTATGGGGATTATTTGAAAGTAGTTGAAGAGGACTCTGACTAGGCATGAGGCCTTGCGGGTGTTTAGCCCTGGGCAGTCTCCCCACTCAGACTCGGGTTGGTTCATGGGTCTGGGCCAGGGGTCCTCAGACTACGGCCCGCGGGCCACATGCAAATACAAATATTGTATTTGCTCCCGTTTTGTTTTTTTACTTCAATGTAAGATATGTGCAGTGTGCATAGGAATTTGTTCATAGTTGTTGTTTTTTTAACTATAGTCCGGCCCTCCAACGGTCTGAGGGACAGTGAACTGGCCCCCTGTTTAAAAAGTTTGAGGACCCCTGGTCTGGACAAACCATAATTAAAAAGGGGATAATGGTGATGCTCGCTACTCCATAGCCTCCAGGATAATGATGAACACTGAGTCTGGTGAGTTTGCTGTGAGGAAGAGGATGTGTTTCTATATTATGCTTCCCTGCCATTTTCTCATTTAGGACCAAGAGTATTTTAGTTTAGTTTGAAGAAGACATGGACTTACAGGTAATTGAAAACATCTCTTTGTAATCATGTGAATACTGTTTTAATTCACACCAAAATGTTACTGTGGGTTTACGAAGCAGCAATTTCGGGTTCTGCTGCTCTCCCAGCAGTGGAGAGCCATTTCATAAGGACATGTCAACTTTCTTTTTTAAATTGAATTTATTGGGGTGACATTGTATTGTGTATTTACCACCCCAAGTCTCTTTCCACCACCATTTATTCCCCCTTTATATTCTACATCCCCCCACTCCAGGACATGTCAAGTTTCTCATTTGCTAGATGATGAAACAAAACTGACAAATGTTGGATGATTTTTAGTCTTTATGACCTGTTCTTAATAACGGTTTGTAGTACAGCTGGCTTACACATGCTGCCTTCTTGTATAATGCATTTCATTTCTGTTGACAAACATTGACTACTTTAAGAACCCCATGCAAAGAAAAAGCTGACGCTCACTCTGCTCAGTATCCATTTTCTGTTTTCATGGCAACTGACCTCAAAGAAAGATGCAAAATGAGCATGGAAAGGCTATCACATGATATCACCAATGACAAGACCTGGACAATCACAAACATTTTTAACTTCCATGTATGGCCTGTTTACATCGATTATATCCAACACTATCAAGGATGATAAATGAATTCTCAATTTGTTGTCTAATAATAACTTGATATATTCAGTTTTATTTCCTACTAGGGGCCCGGTGCACGAAATTCATGCACTGGGGGGTGGGTGGTCCCTCAGCCCAGCCTGCCCCCTCTCACATCCTGGGAGCCCTCAGGGGATGTCCTACTGACGGCTTAGGCCTGCTCCCTGCTCCCCTTGGGGAGTGGGCCTAAGCCGCAGTCTGGCCTCCCTTTGTGGGAGGCAACCGGGCTGATCAGGGGAAGCCCCATCACCCCGCTGTTGCAGCCACTGCCGGTCACCGCAGCCACCAAGGTGTTTTCATCAACACAGACTCCAGTCCCTTCATCTTGAAAAAATGATAGCTTTCTTTAGGCATTTTCAAGATGTGTCTTCCAT
>NW_006288615.1:15031283-15056485 GCF_000327345.1 Myotis davidii | reverse complement strand
CAAAAACCCTACATCACCTTCTTGGATTCTTATTACCAAAGTTACTAAGAATATTACCAGTGGCATACAGGGAGCTTAGCCAATGAGTAGTCAGAAAAGGTGTTTCCTCTGTAGTTCACACCGATCCCCGACTCTGCCCCTGCCAATGCCTAAGGCCTTAGGTGGGGCTTTAGGCCTGGGCAGGGGACCCCCAGTCCTGGGCGATCGCAGGCTCCACCCCTGCCCAGGCCTCAGGCCTCTGGCCGGGCATTAGGACTGGGCAAGGGACCCCCAGTTCACTCCCATCCCCTGCCCAGGCCTAAGACCTCTGGTCGGGGCCTTAGGCCTGGGCAGGGGACCTGCAGCCCACTCTGATCGCAGGCTCCGATCCTGCCCAGGCCTCAGGCCTCTGGCTGGGGCCTGAGGCCTGGGCAGGGGACCCCCAGTCCTGGGCGATCGCAGGCTCCACCCCTGCCCAGGCCTCAGGCCTCTGGCCGGGGCATTAGGACTGGGCAAGGGACCCCCAGTCACTCCCATCCCCTGCCCAGGCCTAAGACCTCTGGTCAGGGCCTTAGGCCTGGGCAGGGGACCCCCAGCCCGCTCGGATCGCAGGCTCCACCCCTGCCCAGGCCTCAGGACTCTGGCTTGGGTGTTAGGCCTAGGCAGGGGACCCCAGCCCTGTGCGATCGCCGGCTCTGCCCCTGCCCAGGCCTCAGGCTTCTGTCCGGGGCCATCGCCGGCTCCGCCTCCCTGGGTGGCATCTGGCGCTGCCCATCCCACCTGCAGTATGCAAATTTAACAGCCATCTTTGTTGGGTTAATTCACATACTCTTCTGATTGGCTGGTGGGCGTAGCGAAGGTATGATCAATTAGCATCTTTGTCTTTCATTAGTTTAGATTTTTCTTAACAGCAACTGACCTTCCTATCATTTCAAGCCATCAGATTCCTCTTGAAGTTGGAAATATCTGCAATAGGCAGCAAGCAGGGAGTGGTGGCAGAGGGGTGACTCTGTTTTTAGTTCCCCAGACAGATTTTGTTTGTACATTGCTGTTACCTACTTGGTCAAGGGAGAGGAACAGAAAGTAGAATGGTTGTTGCCAGAGACTAGGGAGAGGGGAAAAAAGGGAGTTTTTCAATGAGTATAGAGTTTCAATTTGCAAGATGAAAAATTTCTACAGATCTGTTATGCAACAATGTGCATTTACTAGTAATTAACACTACTGTATTGTATGCACATTTAAAAATGACTAAGATAGTAAATTTTATGTTTTGTTTTTCATTATAATAAAAAGTATTATATTTTCTTTTGGTCTTTTTCAAAAGCATCGAGTCTTAAAAATATATATACATTTTTATTGATTTCAGAGAGGAAGGGAGAGGGAGAGAAACATCAATGATAAGAGAGAATCATTGATTGGCTGCCTCCTGCATGCCCCCTACTGGGGATTGAGCCCGCAACCCGGGCATGTGCCCTTGGCCAGAATAGAACCTGAGACCCTTCAGTCCACAGGCTTTTTTTTTTTTTTTTTTTTTTTTTTTTATAACAATCACTTAGATTACTTGCACTTGTGGCTCTGTTTGCAAGTCATACCTGAGGAAAAGAAGTATTTTTGACTGTAGATTTGTTATTCTTAGAAATGAGATTCTTGTGGTCTTTATTGTGTGGTGGCCAGACCCGCCAAAACAAACGATCCATTTAAGGGCTACTAAAAAATAGCCTGCACCATCTCTCCAAATAACAACCATGACAACTAACACTACGCCGATATTTATTAAGCAGTGCCAACAGCTGTTCTAAGAAATGTGATGTATATTATCTTATTTAATCCCCAGAATAATTCTTAGAAAATAGACCTTCGTGATTCTAACTTTACTCCTGATAAAAGTGAGGCTCAGAGAGGTTCCCCGACCCGCCCAAGGTGGCATAGATTTTTACTTGCTAAGCCTAGATTTACTCCTACTTTTAAAAATAGACGATCTAGGGCGAAAGTATTATAAAATACTTGGCTCTAAGTCTTACTGGGAATAATCAAAAGAAGAAACCTTTTAAGAAGACATGACGTGTTGCTAATTTCATTGACGAATTTGAGAGCCCTGGGCATGTGCCCTTTTCCAGGACATGTAGCTTAGAAAGTGATGATCATTTCATTCCCCTTACATAGACCTCATTTATAGTTTGGGGAAATAGCTCTGGACTTTTGGAGACTTCAGTGTCAGTGACTGTCTCACCTATCTGATAAACTATCAATAAAGTGGCTCTTCTTCTCTACCTTAACCAAGTCTCACACTCAAGCTCAGGAGCCATTTCCCATGACTTGGTGGGTATTGCAGAGACGTGGGGGGAGTGTCCAGAAACAAGTGCCTTCTATTTGGAAGAACAAGGGCTGAGGATCTTTGTATGTATTAAAAAATTCTCCCTGGCACCCCTTTGTATCCAGCAGTATTAGATCCTCCTCTGGCTTGAACAATTGAGTGCAGCAAGTCCTTGGAAAGGGAGGCGGGTAAAAGTCACACCCGGAAGAGGGGAGAAGCCCCTGCTTCTGGACAGGGCCGCGGCACTCTGGAGCCCGGGTGCTGCTCGGCCTGGATGAGTAAGGGCTTTTCGAGTCCATACTAAATGGATTGTGAATCTTATCCCTTTTCTGTAATAGCATGATCTTCCTTTCCAGTTCTTAAAGCAGACAACCCAGTCTGGCATCTCAGTCTTGGCCCTGTGTGATGCGACAGGAGAAAGTCTCCTTTCCTCTCCCAAGCTCCACCTTTTCATGAAAAAGAAAAATTGCAGGAATTTTCAGCCTCTCCCATGAGACTGAAATGCCTCAACCAAGAAGGTTAATCAGTTTCTAAAAGGAAATAATTAGAGAGTGAAAGCCCTTGCTGGAAATGTTAGGGAAGGGAGCCCAGTCGAAAGGACTCGAGCTTGCTAGGCCCTTCTACTCTGCAGTCATGGTGAAGTTTGCAGGGAGGAGGAACAAGAAGAAATGGATTTATGCTCTTGGGACTCATCTTTTTTTGTGGCCATGTGAGAAATGCTGCCCTCAGTTGTTTTTATAATGGCGCTTCCTTCTGACTCAGCCTTACTCTGTGCCAATAAGAATAGCCTGTTAATATAATTAACATCTTTGCGTTTAAGACATTTCATTTCAAAATGACTGGGTATACCAACAATTATGGCACTGAAATCATTAAAATCATGCAAATGCTTAAAGTGTATAGGCCTGGGAGATTATAGTTTCATTAGAGGAAAAGCTATAAAGTTAGACCTAGGTAATTACCTTTCCCATTAATGCTAGAAATTTCTGTGCTCCACTGAGAAGTGATCGTGGTGCATCGAGCCTTCTGTGCTTTTACATTCAAACTGCGGGGGCCTTTATTTCATCAGCACAAACTGCAAGGAAACAGCGGCAGCTTTCCAGGTGTACTTTGCAAATTGGGGTTTAAATGTGGAACACATCAAATTAAAATTCAATATTAATTATTTTGTCTTGCTAGGAGTCTGAGTGGCTTAAAGCAGCAAGGGTAATTGTCTAATTCATTGTGTGTGTCTACAGTGAACTTAATCATTATGTCAGCTTCCTAATAAAAGGTTATTATAGAAACAAAGATCCCAATTTTACATATGGTAGGCAAGGGAGGATTCGAAGAGCTGGTCTCTGAGGTAGACTTGAGGATCTTGACAAATGATGCCCATGCTGTGATCAGATACTTAACAAGAAATCTCGTTATTAACTAGGCCTGTACAGATAATTAGCACTTGAGCTTCAAATTTTAAATCTGGCTTGAGATGGATAATTTATCAAAAGCCTTAGCTTGCTGTCAAAGTTCGATAATAAGGTAGTGCTATTGATGAATTGCGATTAAGAACAGATTGAAGAGACAATTGGGCCACTGGTTAGCCTGAAAGGTCTGATTTCAATATTTACAGTACTAATTTGGTATTATTTTGGCAAATGGATGTGGTCCCCGAATGCTGCATGGTATAAAAGAGTAAACTATGCATCGTTATTCTAACAGAAACAGTATTGTTTACTGTGTACTGGATTTTGCAGCACTAGCAGTCTGGTTAATAGGCTGCTTTATAAGATGAGTGTACCTGTTTTTTATGGAACGCATTTATTATAACCCATTCAGCACCTAGGGCTTTTAGTGAAAATTAGAAAATGCAGCTTCTTTACATTAAAAATGATATTACATTAGACTAATTGCTACAGAGCCTGTCTTCCTGATTTAAAGTCACTTTCGTTTATCTCTTGGCATTGTCTTCCAAACATTCTTGCCTCTGGAATTTCGTTAACTACCATTTTATATATTCAAGCTACATAAAATGAGCAATCTTTTTTTTAATGATCTCTGGTAGCACTTCATTGCAAGCTATCTTGGGGGTGGGCGGAGGGAATGAGATGTACAATAAACCATCTATCTGGAGTGTCTCTTGATTTTGAAGCACATTCTGAGTACACTTATGTGACCCTCAGCAAGTTAAATCTTTTTGATGCATGTCATAAAATGTTGTTTGGGGCAATAGCTGATTTCCAAAATTATATTAGGCATAACATAAGGCTGTGGCAAATCGTCTCCCTATTTTTCCTTGCTCGAGCTCACAAATGGGATTGGAAAGTGTTGGAGTGTTTTATTGTATATCATATCAAGTATAAATAGGCCGTACACGGCACCATAATATATCTATACGTAGCTCATAGCAAGATCTGCCCAGGAAATAATAAAGCACAGGACTGTTGGTCTCCAGAAAATTGCTCTAAAATCCCTTGTAACATGCTGTTGGCAGCAGCCCCTCTTCTCCCGCCTCCAGCTGTCCAGTGGGGTGTGCCAAGTCACAGCAGGGCCTGAGGGCTGTTTGCATTGAGTGTGGCACAGAGCTTTATGGTGATTTTCCTTGTATACTGTGCACTCGCAGACAAGCAGGCTTTCCGAGACTCAGCAGGAGCGTTCCAGTGTTTGTGCTGAGGTGGTTAGCTGGTTGGCAAATTGCTATTATTCAGAAATGTGTGGCAGAGGAAAATGGACTGCATTACATTTTCTAGCAGTAGCGTCTTAACGCTGACCAACAAGAGGCCTCCATTCAAGCTGGCCCTTCTCTCTGACTTTTGTCTTAGACATGATTAGACAGAGTGGAGTTTAGCGGAGACATTTCCTTGGGACTAGGAAGAGGAATTTTTGCCCCATTCGAGCTATATCTCCCCACCCTACTCCTCCTAGACCGAGCAATGTCTCTCCCTCCTGCCCTTCCCCCCAGCCCCCGCCACAACTCCTGAAATAACATTAGTTTAGCATTCTGCTTTTAGAAGAAAAAGATTTGGTGTTTCAGCTGTTCCAATATATGTTGACTATTGACTACTGATATTTATTTTGCTTTATTGCTTTCTATAGGCAAAACTCAAACAAAAGGAATTGGATTTTGCTAATAGCAATGAGCGACACTGGCATTTTTGGACAGTAGTAAGCACAACAACCCCTCCCCCCATGGCGATAGGACATACAGCTTTTCAAAGCAGTTTTACATACACCATGCCCCTTGAGTCACAGGTATGACACAGGCAGGGCAGGGATCATATTGCTCATTCACCACATGAGGAAAAACAAAACAAGGAAAGAGGTCATAGAATTAGCTTATGGCAGACTGGAACCATTCTGTCCTTTGAACTTTCTGACTTTTATCTTCTGTTCTTTCCTCTGAATAAAGCAGTTCTATTCTTTATAATAATACTCCTTTTTCTTCATTAAAGTTTGCAGAAATATTACCTGTCCAGGGCCATCATCCTGCTCCTCTCAGTTGTCAAGAGCCAATAGAGTGGGTAGAAGTATGTTCTACCAGAGAATAGTATGTTCCCTGTGGGATTGCTATCTAGCTCCAAGTATGCATGCTGGCATTGTACCTCCTGGGGCATTGTCCAATAGCTCAGAAGGTAGCATGGAGTTTATCCTCATGTACTCTCCATTTAAAAACCAATCGGTTATTAACTCCAGATAGCTCAGATAGTGCATACATTTCAAGAAAATCACTGGTGTGTGTGTGTGTGTGTGTGTGTGTGTGTGTAACTCCTTTAGAAAAGGTGCTGACAGAGGCATCAGTATCAGGATTAGAACTCAGGGCTATTCTCTGATGTCTACATCTTGGTCCCCGTAGCTTCCTCCTGACCTTTCTGAAACTCCACCGTCCCACCCACCCCCAGCCACATTCATTTGGGAACTTTGTTGGGAGAGGGAGATGAGTGTGTTTCCTAAAAGGAGAGCTTTTTACTCAAACATACCCCCTTCTCAGGCTTCAGCCTACAGGACTATGTCTCAGCTTGTAAATAAAACGTCCCAAGCAGCTTAGCAGCTTTTGCTTGTAGCAGAGTAAAAATATTTTCTTCCATTTCAAATAAGGTTCAGAACTCATCATGAATAACTTACACACGCATGCATGATTTGGTACACATGGCAAAGAAATAAATGACCAAGGAGCACAGTGTGTGAATAGGAACTTGTGTTTTAGGTTGAGCTCACGGGTATCAGATTTTTATGCTCCACATCCAGGCTCTCTCCTACAGTGGGAGCTTCACCTAATGGCAAGGAAAGGCTTGTGCTGCGAAGAAGAGGCTGTCCGTGTGTGTGTGTGTGTGGGTGTGTGTGTGTGTGTGTGTGTGTGTGTGTGTGAGAGAGAGAGAGAGAGAGAGAGAGAGAGAGAGAGAGGGAGAGAGAGAGAGTGAGAGAGAGAGAGAGAGCAATTTCATTTGAAAGAAAAACCATGGAGAAAAAACAAGTATGAAAATGTTAACAAAACCAATAACTAAGGTGGCTCAAGAACTGACTTCCAATACATTTTTTCAAAGACCCCCCCACCCCCCTCAGCAATTTTTTTGTTTAATACAATGTATTAGGTTAACATGCCTGTTTAGGGACATGGATATTTCAAGTCTAAGCATAGAGACATTTTCATTTGGTACGTGATGAGCTTTGCTTTTTAAAAACAGTGCAGACAGGGTAGACGTTTTAATATTTTTAAAACTAATACTTGAAACAAAGAGCAATCATATTCATGTTGCCATTACCCTTTAAAATTTTATTTTAAAGGATAGATGTGAAAAATAAAGAGAAAAAACACCAGATACCATGTACAAATTAACATTCTCAACAATCTCCATCCCAAATGAATGAAGATTTATGGTACATTTGGCATCATACAGCACCTTTTACATTATAGTTATAATAGAAACCCTAGCTATTTAATCTTTTAAGCTGTCAAATGAATTTCAATATACACATTGAAGAATACATCTAAATGTTTGAGAGGTAATCATTTTATCACTAGAAATTATTTTTTTATTTATGATTGAAATAAAGATTTTATTTTAAGCATTTGGAGTTTCTAAACTAGTATCTTTTAATTTAAATTAAGCAAGGTACCATTTAAGAGCCCTGCAAAAGCCTAGTTATTTACTAAACCGTCATACAAATATTTAAAACTAATACAATATTGTTTTTATTTTGTTTTTCTTAGAGAGAGTGGAAGAGAGAGGGAAAGTCAGAGAGAAACATCGATGTGAGAGAAGCACATGGATTGGTTGCCTCCTGCACATGCCCTGACCAGGGCCAGGGCTAGAGAGAAGCCTGCAACCGAGATCTGTGCTCTTGACCGGAATCGAATCTGGGACCCTTCAGTCCCCAGGCCAACACTCTATCCACTGAGCCAAACCGGCTAGGGCTACAATATTGTTTTTAAAGTTGGATATATTATGAAGTGTATACTTTACAACCCAACTCTCAGAGAGTTTGGGACTTTGTGGATGCTTTGCTGTATCTGATCAATATATACTTATATAACAGCAATGCTGCATTTATTCCTGTTGTCCATGATCTACGGAAAATGAATTGCCCTGAAATTGCAGGTCACATACTGTTTTTCTTGTCATTTGTACTGCCTTCTCATACAGAGATGTCTTCATACAAACTCAAAATACAGTTAACACACACGCATTTGCTTTCACAAACTGATTAATCAGTGTGTAAATCTGTCAATGGCGTCGCTTTGGGCTCTATTGGAACCCAAAGGAGCTGAGCAAAAGCGACCGGTTTCTGTTCCTTAGGGTGTGGAGCTACGCGTTCACTGCCCGAGTCTCACCAATAGGGGTCTCCAGTGTACCACAGAACCATTTACAGCCACTCCGCTATGATTATTTACAGTATGCTGTACATGACGAGGGAAGCGAAGGGGCAGAACAGATTTATATGGGCCCAGGCTGATACTGGATTTATTCAAGGAGTGAAAGGTGACGTCAGAAGGTAGAAGTGATGAGGGGAAGCAAAGACATGTCTAGGTTAGGTGTGAGAACACCTTTAACCTAGCAGTGTGGACACAGTCTGACTTCTCCAACAGAGGAAAGAGTATCCAGGCAGGTACATTGGTGTTTCCAAATATTTAAATATGTGTCTTCGCTTAGATGAAAAAAATCAAAAGAATGAGTGAATTTCTCTGTTCTCACTTGAATCTTTTGGGAATGAATTGATACTGTGTATACATCAGCCCTGAAACTGGTCCATTATAACATGTTACAAAGTTATCTACCTTTTAGTGAGCTGGAAGGTATTTAAACTTGTCTTTCCTTCTCTTTATCATGGATAATTAAGGTAAGGAAATTCAGATATAGTAATTACAACTTATCACAAATGAATATAAAGTTTAGGTCATGTTTAGAAATAGCAATACAAGTTCATGATGTATAAAGCATGTCATACATGGTTTTTTATGCATCATGGAATTTCTTTCTGTCATATATTCTGTGAAAAATTAGTCTGTTGAAATTCTTGACTAACAAATTAAGACATTTCTGGAGTTTTGGGGTTAGTTCTATTTGTGTAGAAGGCAACGGATCCTCAAAATGCCTTTCTTATCATTCATTCATTCATTCATTCATCCATCCAACACATATTTACTTAGATCATGCTTTGTGAATCACTCAGTGCCTTAGGGAGTGCAGTCTAGTAAGTAATTTTTAAAAATCCTAATAGTAAACAGACTAAGGAAGGAGCTAGCATTGAGGCAAAAGTAACATACTGTGAGAGGGAAGAGGATTAAACAATTGTGAAGGAGGGGTGTGAGTGTGGTAAAAATGAGTTGCCCTTTGAGATGAGTTGTAAATCAGGTTTAGGATTGTGATGGGCAGTGCTAGGAGAAGAACATTCCACGTGCAAAGACTTGGAGGCTATTCATAGAATGGCAAGTTATGTACAGAAATGGAGTAAACTTCATGAGATATGTTGGCTTGTTCATCCAGAGAACGGAGGATAGGTGAGGCTATCAGGGTTAAGACAGCCTTGGTGAAGGTAAACTGAATTTAGAGTTCAAGGTTGTGATGAGATGGAAGTAAACCCAGGTAAATACAGAATATTAAAGTCCAGAAGTCAGAGTCAGGGAGCTTAGGGGAAGGTCAAACGTGACCCCCTTGAAACAAAGCACATGGCTGAGTAAAGGCCGATTCAATAACACCCACATGACCAGCACCATTGTGATCCAGTTCATTTTTCCACATTTAGGTGTGGCCAACGTGCTCCCTTTAGATTTGAAACGGAATACTGATTATAATTCTTTTGTCACTCTAACTAGCTGGATGAGTTAGTTGGGAGTTAGTTTCTTTAATCTTCCCCAGGTTAATTTTATTATCTATAAAATGAGAGGTTATATTAGCTTATCGCTGAGGTTTCAGCCAGCTCTTAAGGATCTTCTGGATCAAATAAGACTGAAGACACAAGTAAGTCATATTTCATGAGACAAAGGAATCCAGAAGATCTGTGTATTTTAAAGGAAATACAGACACATGGAACTCCATCTCATTGCTGATGTGAAAAAGAGAAAAGCTACTGAGGAGCGACTTGATTAAATGAAGACCAAAGATCCCAAATTCAGAAAACAATATTGCAAGATGTGAAAATGAGACTAACATATTAGAGATATTATGGATGATTCTAAGCTCCCCGAGATCAACTGAGTAAATGCAGCAAAACTACACTTGGGCAAAACCCTGATTTCAAATACAACTTCTTTCAGTGAGTCTTTTGATTCAGTCAAAGTTAAGTTGCTAACATAGGGAAACAAATAAGGATGGAGTGACTAATTCTAACTTGAGGAAACATGGAAGGTTTCCAGAAGAGATATTGCTTGGGTCCTACCACTAACAATGAATTGTGATTTTATAAGTGGACATAAGGGTACTTTAAGTTATGGTACCAGCATGGTTTGAAGATAATCAGAACCATGGAGACTCCTTGGGATTGACAAGTTACGTTCAGAAGCAGAGGAAACCTGCTTAGATGGATAGGTGACAAAGGAGAAGATTTTCCTAACTCAGTGTTGGTTAGGCAGGGGGTCTTCCTTACGTGCCAGCCACCAACCTATGACATTCCTGAAATTATTGGGGACCTAGCTGGTAGAATGGCACCAAGATAATCAGAGGAAATGACAATCAAAATTTGAAATCTAATAATCCTTCAGGTTGTAGAAATGGCTAAAATAATTGGGATAACCCTTAATAGGAATATGATATATGTAATACATGTGGAAAAAGGAACCTCAAATGAAATTTAGAAAATGATTCACTAAGCATATTAGACAGGAAATGATCGGGGGTTATAAACTTAAATATGAATCAATAATATAGTTATAATACTTGTTCCGAGGGTCATGTTTTGGGGACTCCTAAAAGGTGAGAGAGTTTTGAAAAAGATTCTTTTGCTATACCAGTCCCAAATTCTTTAGTTTAGTTAAAAGATAGACATATCAATTACCAATTTTCATTCTTTAGTAAACACTGTTATGGAGAAATACACATAAAGCCAAGTTAAAAGTTTATAATTTAATTAGTTTAATCCAGCGTTGATTGTGAATACCACAGATACTCTTATAAAACTCAACATGGTATTTAACTTGCGATGGGGGTAGGATTGGGGAATAGTATAAAACAAGGGAGAAAAAGATACTATATTTTAGATTATCTACCATCTCATGCAAACAAGAAAGATATAAATAAATGGATGTATAAAAAATGGTTAAAAGCACAGAAAATACGTCCTTTGGAAGAAAATTATTCTCACTGTGGATAATATAGTTCAGAGAACAGAGAACTGAAGGGTGTCTCAATAACCCTCTACAGGAAGGGTTTTGATAAAACTAATGATCAATTTTAGATTTTCACCTGATCCTCAAATCACATAATTACAGACACTTAAATTAGTTGGAAAAATGCTGCTTTTGCTTATAGCAGTGATTGTTAGATACAGGGATTGGCCCAAGATAATGCCTGGACATCAGATTGCCTTACTGAATTTTGGCTCTTTCATTTGGTAGTGGTGTACTTAACTTCTCAGGGCCTCCATGCTTTAATCAGTAAAATGGAGATAAAAATAGTGTCCACGTCAAAGAACTGCGAGGATTAAATGCTTTAATCCAACAAAAGGACTTAGAACAATTCTGGAACATAGTAAATGCTCAATCACAGTGAGCTCTTATTATTACTATTTGAGCATAATTAGTGCTCATTGAATACCTATTGATTTATTATCATAGCGAGTGCAGCCAGATTTTTATCTGAGTACTTTGCAAAATAAAGGTAATCATTTTTGGCATGGTTTAGTTGGAGCCTTGCCCGAATTATATGTTGCTCTGTATATAGTCTTTCTTTCCTAAGCATGTCTAAAATGTGCACAAAATACTTCTGATGTTAAAAAGCAAAATTACGTAACAAAGTAGTATACTAGTAATTGGTAACTCAGTGTGAAATAGGTTCTGATAATTAGTGGAAGCCATGGAATGAATTTTGAGGGACAGCTCTACATTTCTGATTGCCAAACAAGCAGACAACTGTCCTAAAGCTTGGGACATTTTGAAAGTGGAGCCCCGCTCCACAGTCTGTGACAATGCACAGTGGCTGATGAGTTAGTTCTAGAAGCTTCTGCATTTTAATGATGCTGGAGATGATATTGTGTGTCCTTCAGCTTGTTAGAGTGACACCAGCACTCCATAAATCATAATACCTGTGTATTGTAAAATCAATAGCAAAGTGCTGTCTCAGCGCTCACCCTTAATACGTTTTTCAGTGCTCTAACAGCTTAAACTTGCCGTAATGCCATTGGACCTGTAGGTTAGGATCAGAGCATGCTTAATTTGTTTTGTAATAGAGACTTTTCGCTAATGAAGGACCGATTAGTTAAGCTTTGGTTGCCACTCTGGTGATCAGTTGGCACAACAGCCTCTGCAATTAAACTCGTGTATCTCTGTCCTGAAGCAAAAAAGCAGGCTTAAACAGTCAATAAATGTTAATCCAGTCACAACCTGTCTCTGCCTTTGAAGGCTGCCCATGAGGGTTTTTTTCCACCGTCACATTTTTTTTCATCTTGTTTTAAATGTGGTGGTCCCCATGGAGTCGGGATGTGGCATACATGACCTCCCACGGTTCTGTAATAAGATCTGGCATGCTAACAACATTGTCTACAGATCTGTCATCTATAGGTCTGTCTGTCCCTCCCCCTCCCTCATCTCCTTGTCTCTTTATCCAAGGTTGAAGAATAAATGAGCAATTGAAGCACATGAGTATCCAGAAGAAATTGGGTAAATATGTATGCAAAAGGGAGGGTGTGCATTTGTGTTGCTAAAACATACATTATGGTCATATTCATTCTCATTCTCTCTCTCTCTCTCTCTCTCTCTCTTTCACCACATACATATGGACAGGATGGTGTAGAAAAGGCTTTTCCTTATTTGCTTTTATTGTAATGAATGTGGATTGCAGTAGTCACTGATGAATGCTAGGAAGTGAGAGCTCAGGGCAGAGCTAGCAAGCAGAGTGGGACTTCAAAATAATTTCCAGGGTTGAGGAAGAGGGCAGGGGAAAGAAGAAGAAGAAGAAAAAAAACAGTGGGAATTTTTTTTTAAATTTCTGAAAACGATTTAATATTCTTCATGTTATCTATGTTCTCAACCAAACATCCAAATATTTTCCCATTGTTTTCACATAAGAGAGTGGAGTAAAGCAGAGAGGAAAGTAGCTAATGTAGACTGTGACCCACAGACTTGTGGGTGAATGAAAGTGGTCTGAAAATGTAAATGTCTTCTGTTGGATCCAGGACCACCCGCTTTGGGAGTTCAGTGATATTTGTTTATTTCTTTTCTGTGAGTAGGAGCTTGCATTCCACAATGCTTGCATGGGGTCCATTTTACTTTATCTAATTTAGCCTGTATGTCTGATGGGAAGATTCCAAGTTATAGGGGAAGGAGATGCAAAGGAGGGTGCGTGGGTGAGAACACTGAACGTTAGTTTTCTAGGAGTCCCTGATGTAAGGTGGCAGGACTGAAAACTGATATAAGGAGCATGATGCTAATCAAAATAGGGAGGCTTAGAATTTAACTTGCCCTTCACCTGGGTTTTGTAAAAATTGTTGTTTGATTGGCACTTAATTTAGCACACTGGTAATTAATGAAAAAAAGTCATTTTAAATAAGATAAATTATTCAATAGTGTATAACTTAATCTAATCATGCTTTTCAAGCTTCCTGAAGCTAGAGATCTCTTTTTCATGGGTCTTTTTCCTGGAATGTAAACACTTGGATAAGATCTGATAGCTATAGAACAGGCAGAAATTAATCATGTCCCTATGAACTCATTTATTTTATAAGAACCCCCAGTGATTTCTCTGTGAATCATTGGTTTTTCAAAGAGAAGAGTTACAAAATAATGCTGCAGAATATGCACGAATATACTAATCCTGCCTCAATAAAAACAGACCCTTTTAATTATTCAACTATTCAGTCAACAAATATTTATTGAGTATCTACTATGTACTCCTTACCAAACCAGGTACAAAAGAAACAATGAAAAATAAGGCAAGCATGCGCTCTGCCATTGGGGTTCTACGCTCACTGTTCGGAAACCTAACATATGCAAAGAAATACATTTAAAGTAAAAAACAAACAAAAATATATTGATCATGTGCACTGAAGGCAAAAGATAATTAGCATCACTCAAGTAATTTATGACCCTAATGAATATTGAGCCACACACTGCAAGCTAAGTCATTCAGTTCCCGGCCTGTTTCTGAGGTTCGTTCTAGAAAAGGCACTGTGTGAAACACTGCGGGTGATTGTCCAGAACTTTAAAGATATTCATCTCTCAAACTTTAGAATTTTATTTCTCTCCCTCAAAAATGTAAGATGAAATATAAGAATACACATATGTATACATTAGGAAGACGAATCAATTAAAGAAATGTAATACCTAGATTTAGACCTCATTTCCTTGTTTTACATTATGGAAATGCAGGATTTTAAAAAAAATGACTCTTTTTACTAAGTGACTCTTTTTACTATGCAGAGAAGAGCCTTTGTAACGGGATACATCGCTCTAGGTTTTCTGTCCTCTGAGTTTGAATTTTGGGACTCTGGATTTCCTCTAAGAGGCTGGATGGACCGACATGCACACACACGTTAAAGCCCCTCAGTGAGGCAAGAAATGCGGTTGGCCCCACCAGGGAGCTTTTAGGCAGAACTGACTCTGCAGCCAGCGGTCCATGAGGCCACTCTCTCCTGGGCTTTGCGTATTCCCCACACTACCAAACCACCTCAAGCTAAGGACAGTCATTCTGGGTTAGCAGCAGGGAGTAAGCAGAAGTGGAGAGAAAGAAATCAATATCATCATCAGTGTTGTTTAACATTTCTTTGTTAAGCTTTGCAGCCTAACAAATATTTTACAACTCTTTTGTTCCCTAGTCTGGTTAACCAAGAAACAAATCCGGAAGGAAAAGGGCTCTGTTCTCAAGCTTCTGGGAGAGAACTTACTGTTCTCTTTAACCAATTAAAGGTCATTAAAAGCATGTGGTTTTCCCTTGAGGCTCTAATTTAAATAGACAGATGCAAGGACATACTTCTTTCATTTATGCGTAGATGGCACAAATACTGTCCCTGTGGCAGGGAACGTAGCTGGATAGAACGCATGGTGTATGAAATAGAAAAGCATGTTGGTAGTAAGGCTGGAGTCTCCTCGGCCTCTTGGCCCTTACAGCCTCTTCCCACCCAGGGTAGCACTGAATAGGGCCAAGAGCCAGTCATCTGGCAGGCTAGTGGCTCCCCAGTCTTCTTCCAGCCATTCTTCCCAGTATAGATAATATATATGGACAAAAGGAAGTCTCATGGGACATTGGTCTCCAAAGAAGCAAATACAGCTTGTTTAATAGATAGGCATAGTTTAGTGGTAGATTGCCAGGAAGCACACAATTAATACTTCTTAAGGCAGAGCCTCCAAAGTTAAACAGATAGTGCAGAACCATGTCCCTCAGTAAACAGAGACCCAGTTTCTGCTCTCTGTAAAAGCACGCCCAAGGCTTCTTCGACAAGCTCTTCTGAAGAGGATTCAGAACTTGCATTTAATTCTTAATTGTATAATTTTCTCCCAGCGGTTCCATTGGAAAGGGCTCTTTGCATTTCTCTGGTAGAGCTTTTCTGATTCTACATTCTGTTAGGGTGCACTGAGACTTGGGCATATTGGTCATCTACTGCT
This sequence comes from Myotis davidii, assembly GCF_000327345.1. NCBI lineage: Eukaryota > Metazoa > Chordata > Mammalia > Chiroptera > Vespertilionidae > Myotis > Myotis davidii. The sequence continues at coordinate 15,040,964 of NW_006288615.1, read as the reverse complement.
TTCAAAGTTAAGCTTCACTCTCACCATTTTCTTTGAGATTCGCACGTTCTGGCAACAACAAGCAAGGCTAACTTGAGAGTTATTGTGGGTAGAAACTGAGGAAATTACAGAGCAAGAGTTCCACAGTAAAATTAATTAAGGAAGGTAAAGAAAGTCAACTACATAGTAAGTTACATCAAGCAGAATAGTTTTGTGGTCTGACACACTACATTTGAATATCTGTGCTGCCATTTAAATTTGGGACTCTGGGTAAACTTGCTTAACCTCCTGGAGCCTTATTTTCATGGGATTGCTGTGAATTTTTATTGAAAACGCATATATAAAGTATCTAAAACAGTGGCAGGCATGAGTTGCTGCTCTAGACATTATTGATTTCCCCATCCCTTTTACTTTCTTTTTGTGTGTGTGTTTTTTCTTTCTTTTTTTTTTTTCTAAAATCAAATACTTATGCTGTCTTAACCTTTTAAGACAAAATGTCTACAAACAAGAAAAAACTGCAACTAGCATGGGTAAAATAAACAAAACTAAAGCTAAGGAGCTAATATTTAATTTTATTTGTACACAGGGTGTGCTATTGTTAAGTATATGGAGTTTGTGCATTCCCCATTTCCTCTTGCCAAGATATAGAAATAAAATCGTTATTTGTAAGCATTACTAGATAATGTAAAAACACTGGTATCACTGCTAAGCTTTGCTCTCAGTAAGCCCCGCTAATGGTTAGGATTTTACTCCACAATATGATGATGGTTAACATGAAAAACCATTAATGCCCTATGATTTAAGGCATTGTATACTATTTCCAAATTAATCTGAGCCAGACTAAATCCTAGACCCAAACTGTGAAACAAAACTAGTGTGTGGCAAGCAATAGTTTGTCCTCAGCCCCAATAATTCAAGTATTTTCATTAGACTACACACTACCCTCTACTTACTTGATGCCTGGAAAGTGCATTTATTTTTTCCTTTTTTATTTTTAAATAAAGCAAGGAGCTGAAAACATCAGAAATAATGAAAGCAGCATATTTTTATTGCCCTGTTCTTACAAGAACTGATTTTTTAATGAAATTTGGTTTAAAACAAAAAATCTTATTCCTGTGTTGAACCTTTTTGCGTGGCGCATTCCAGCCTGGGGCGATCTTTTATTGGCCAAGTTATAAACCCCAGAAAAGGGGGTTTTATAGTGGAAATGCTGACAGAACCCGCATAGTGCTACTGGGTGCCTCTCTAATTAGTCTGAAATCCTGAAAGCTGAATTCCATAATATGTAGCCTGTACTATAGCGAGATTACAGTGTGGGCCAAACCCCCAGGCTTAGCTGGGCGTTTCACGTGCAATCAGGGTTTCATATAGACTATGGCGGAGCCTTTTACAGTTGTAAAATGCTAGTACTTTTAAGCAAAAGAAATCTTTATTGGTCCTCTTACTTATTTAAATGTTAAATGGCTGTTTGTATATATTTTTTTGATAATCTAGGAGTCCCTGGCATGCATTCCTCACTCTGCAGACAATGAGCTTCCTCCTGGGCCTGGACAGTCGGATTTCTAGGGATTGGTTTTAGCACTTATTTAAACACCTTCCATAAAGCCAGCATTTATTTGCGCTCAAGTGTTTGGTGCTAAGGTTGGACAGAGAAACATCCTGCCAGGGCACGGAGGTGAGTAAACAATAGGACACATGCAGCTTTACACACACAGGTTTCCCAGTTTGGCTTCCCACCCTCTCTGCCCTGCCCCCACCCTGACTTGCCTCATCTAGGCCTTCGTCTGCCTGGAATGATGAGGGGCGCTCATACTTGCTGGGTACAGGTCTGATAAGACCTATTTCTCTTGCAGCTGCAGAGCCCAGTCAAAAGATCCCACAACTGTGGTGCCCTGGCCTGGACTAAGCTGGGCCAGCTCTCCCTAGAGGGTCTTTACCTAAGAAAAAAGTGAAAGTCTCACATTCAAGTGAAAAGGGAGCACATGTTAGATAAGCCCATGGTTTGTGAAATAGCCCCCTCCCTTTCTCCACTGTGATCATAGTTTCCCTCTTATTTTTCCTTCATCTTTCAGTTGGTTGGGTTCTTCCCAGTAGGGGTTTCAGTTTCCTGAGGTGTTCTGGCATGTTCGGGAGGTTAGGGGCCACACCCTGAAAGAAGTTCCTAAAGCGATCAGTGCTTATCCAAGAAGTGATTGTCCCCAAAGTAAAAAACCATGATAACACAATGTCAGAAAGATTAGAAGTTCTCACAATGACATCTTGGACTACAACCCTGGTGTCTTTTGGCTGAAGGCCGTGCAGGCATAGAATTGGTCACACTGAAAACTGTTAGATCATTTTAGTAAAACTATGGCAACCAGATTGCCTTTCTCCTGGAACTTGCCATCTCTTGGCACAGTATTTCTGGTCCAGAAATCACTCCTTAGCAATTTACAGGGCATATAGTATAAGAAGACAGAGATCTGTGAAATAAATTATCTCCTTAACATAATAGTAATAGCAACAGCAAACACTTCTTTCCTTTGCTCATTTCTGTTTTGGTAAAGTGCATGGTGAAGTGGTTAGTATGTATACACTCAGCTAACATGATTTCCAATATGAAAAATAAACTATGCAATAAACTATAAAATAATATATAACTAAAAATAAATTAGGTATTTTATGTATATTTTTAGATTGGACATTTCATAGGAGAAAAATCTTTCAGAGAAAAGTCTTAAATTTGATCAGCAAAAAAATGAGGTTGGGCCCAGCTGGAATGGCTCAGTGGTTGAAGGTCGACCTATGAACCAGGAGGCCATGATTTTTATTCCCAGTCAGGGCACATGCCCAGGGTTGTGGGCACAGTCCCCAATGTGGGTCATGCAGGAGGCAGCTGATCAATGATTCTCTCTCATTATTGGTGTTTCTATCTCTCTCTCTCCATCTCCTTCCTCTCTGATGTCAATAAAAATATATTTTTTAAAAATGAGGTGTTTTTTTCTCTACTCCCCCCTTTTTTTCTTTTTCTGTGAGAGAGCTACTTTTAGTATGACCCAACGGTTAGTCTTATTAAGATTTCAATGAATATAATTTGGCGAACTATTCATCTTGAATTCCTCCAGGTCTGTTTTGATTACAAATATGTTAGACCATGGGTTAGACCATATATACTGCTTTGGGGTTTGGAAAATATGTGATCGCTCTGCCCACAATCCAACAAGCTGACCATATAATAGATGATCACCTCTTGCGTGGAGTGGGGGATGTTGGAATGTTGGTACAGAAAGGGGAGAGAGAGGGAGAGAGGGAAAGGGTAGGAGAGGGAAACAGAGGTAGAGGGAGAGAGGGAGGGGGGGAGAGAGAGAGAGAGAGAGAGAGAGAGAGAGAGAGAGAGAATTAGCCTCAAAATTATTTATGTAACTGTATTTGCCTGGTTGAAAAGACATCACTTTAATGAAGAAGACCTTGCTAAAATAAATGAGATAAGATTAGTCAACTCTCTAGGATTTAGCTGACTGAACTTTCAACAAAGTACCGAGACTCCAGGAAAGGCGCTGGAGCAATGGCACACCGGTGGACTCATTCTCGGAGTCAACTGCAGGCGGAAACAGCTTACTCACAAAGAGGGCAGACAGAACTTGACAAGCTGATTCTAAAATCTGGACGATGAAGAATGAAAAATAGTAAATGAACATTTAAAGAAGATTAAAAGAGATAATTCATTTTAGAAGATATCAAAATTTCTTATAGAGGTACAGTAATTAAGACATTGGGGTATTGGTTAAACGACAGACAAGTAGATCAATGAAAGAGAACAGAAAACCCAGAAATAAACATATGAGCGTTTAGCAGTTGGCAAAGATAGCATGAGATTTCAGTGGCATCACAATTTTTACAATGTTGCTTGGACAAATGAATATACAAGCAAAAATGTAGATTTAACTCATAGCATATACAAAAATACATTTCAGATATGTGAAAAAAATAAACTTAAGATTCAATATGGAAAATGACTATATAAAATGGGATAGAGAAGGATTTGTTAAATAAAAAATACAAACCATTATGGAAGAGATTGACATATTAGACTAAATTAAATGTAAACTGAGAAAAAAACTGCAGACTAAGAGAGAATATGTATAATATATATAACTGATAAAAGATAAACTGTGTATGTGTTCACACACATTTATTTATAAGTGCTAGGAGTATAAAATATCAACTCATTTGGGGAGAATATGGAAATACTTAATACAGTCAGAATTGGGCATATGCTATAACAGCAATTCCTAGTCTAGGTGTATAGTAAATAAAGTAAAGCAATTTTTGTCCATGTGTATAAGTCATATATAAATTATTCAATGCAGTTTTAAAATGTTAAAATATTGGAAACAATATAAATGTATATTAATTATAAAATAGAAAAATGAATTGTTCTAAAATCATAAAATGGATTAATACTCTCTAGTGGTTAAAATGAATGAATTAGACCTACATATATCTCCATAGATGCATCTGAAAACATATAGTTGATTGAAAAAAACAAATTGCAAATGAAATATACCATATATACACTTTGAAAGCACTAATAACAATTTTTAAAATTTCCTAGTCCTATTTTGTATAGGTGCATAAGTAGGTTGAAGAGTGTAATGATAGTTATGAAAGCCATATGACATCTTCTAGATCGTGGTTTCCTCTTGGGAGCAAGTGCAGAATAGTTAAATCTGCATACTTTTGTAAATTTTATAAGAATTTCTGTTTGTGTTTTAAATCACATCCTCTTCATATTTCCATTTTAATGTGTCATTTAAAAATACATAGGTTATTACTATAGTAGGACACAAATATTGAAATATTTATGCAATCATATGCAATCATTTTATGCAAAATACTAGAGGCCCAGTGCACAAATTCGTGCATGGGTGGGGTCCAGTCGGCTTGGCCCCAATTGGGGCAGATTGGGGCTGGGCCTGTCAGGAGGAGGAGACGGTGGGAGGTTGGCTGGCCAGCCCACCCCAATCGGGGCTTGATCAGGGCTGGGCCGGCTGGGGGGAGGGGCTATGGGCGGTGGGCTGGCTGGCCCTGGCCCCGAATAGGGTGGGGGGGCAATCGGGGGTCAGTGGCCAGGGGAGGGGTTGTGGGAGTTTGGCTGGGCAGCCTCACCCCCTGATCAGGTCGGTTTGCTGGCCACAGTGGGCGTCACAGCGATTGGTTGTTCTGGTAGTTATGTCATTCTGGTTGCTGGCTTTTTATATATATAGATTTTTAATACCTTTTTCACTTTCATGTAAACAACTTTATCAGTAAATAATTTTCTTCAATAGCATTTATTTAACTATTATCCTTTTATAATATTTAAAATGATCACATATTTCTTTCTGATTAGAAAAATAATATTCATAATAGAAAATACAAAGAGAAATTTTAAATCACAATCTCACCACTCAAATAAAATCAAGATAATATTTTCATGTCTCACCCTCCTATTCTTGTGTATCTAGACTTTCACAATAGATAAACTATAATTCTAATTTTGGAAAAATTGTTAAAAGTAGCATATAAAGTTCTACTTTTTAAAACAACAACATTTTATGATAAGCATTTCCCCATATCATTAAATATTCTTAAAAAACATAAATTTTAAGAGTTGTATAGTTTCTATCAAATAGACTGACCATAAGTCGTTTAACCAGGCCTATATTGTTGGACACTAATGATATTTTCAATTTGTCACTAACATAACTAGCACTACTAGTATAATACAAACTTATATAGAAATGGTAAGCCTGGTGATTATGTCCTCATGATAGACTCTGGGTCAAAAGATAAGAACTTTTAAAGGCTCTTAATACATATCGCCAAACTGCCTTCCACAAAGAACCAGACAGTATTTTATACCTACACCTTAAGTGATAAGGGGATACATAAAAGACAGTAAAAGTTTTATTTCATATCATCTAAGTGGGCATATTAATTCATGAGATGACTCTGTCCCTGAGTTTTATAGAAAAACCAATGTTTACTATTTAATTTGCCTTGAAATTTGTGGATAAAAGTAGCTCTTATAAAATGTTTTCATAGTTGATACATTAGTCATCTAACTTGATAAATGTCATTTTAAGGCGCACTGGAAACTGAAAGAGAAAAAAACTGAATGATTCTTTTGTGGTAAAAATATGACTAAATCTGGAAATACTATAAATTTACATGTAAGTTATTAAGGTTGCCTCAAAAAAATGGAGAAAAAATACACTTGGAAGAGGAAAAGATTCAATGCTTTTTAAATAATATGGACCATAATTGGAGCTTATTTATAAAACATTTTCATTATTAAAACCAAAACATATGGTTGTTTTTCATGAGGGTTGGCAAGTGTTTTTATTGCTTTATAAAAAATTATTGAATTATGCTCTATAAATCTAATCGGCACATAGATTTTTAATGGTATATATTCTCTTTCATTAACTTAGAGCTGTTTTCCATAAATACCAAATAGTGATTAAAGCTCAAAATGTGGGGATGCAAGGTTAAATGTAGGTGTTTAAAATTTTGACAAATCAAATTTTGAAATATAATTTTAGAACAAGTTCTAGGTCCTTAGGATTTTCATAGCAGGTTAATTCGGGTGATTTATCCTGACTTCCACTTTCAAATAAAAATATTACCCACAGAAAAATAAAGTCTTGGGATATTAAGTAGTTTTTAATTCCAGAAGCCAATAAAGGTCAGAGCTCTCTGGCCACAAAAAGGGGTTGTATTTACTGTGCTAATTCTTTTAACACCCAAACAATTATGAAATTTCACAAATGAAATGGTCTTCATACAAGAAGGAAGAATCCGATGGAGATAAAGACCAAAATTGTTATCATTGCCCCTTAGAATGTGGAAATAAACCAAAGTTAAATAGCATTTTGTTAAAGTTTGGAATCCAGTTCAAAATTGCTCCACTCTAATGGTTCAGTCTATTAAAATAGTTTTTGTCTATTTGCACCACTTTCTGCCTTTCATTGACGGGCTCTGAGCCCCTCCGGACATCAATGGCAGCTACCCACCAGGTCTCTCTGGGGGCAACTAGAGGAGGAGTGCTCACATGCTAGGGAGATGGACAACTGATGAGAAGGAAAGTGTGACTGTTCTTCTTGGGTCTCCTAGTCACAGCTGCTAGGTCCTAAAAGATCAGTGGGTATCGCAAATGTTCCAGGGGTATAATAGGGATATTGTAATTTATTGAGTTTAAATTATGATGACTATCATAAATTTAAATTATTGTTGAGAATGAAAGTGAGACAGAGAGAAATTAAAAGAAGTTTTATACAGACCCAAAGATGAACTCTTTAACAGCTGAATCAAATACAAAATACATTGGACAACAGTAGAGTATGTGAATAAGCCCATATTTCTTTTTTTGTTTGTTTTGTTTGTTTTCCAGAAACAAATTATAATTCTGTTTCTCTTGGATGAAGATTAATTTATTAATTAGTATTTACTGATTGCTTATTATGGCCCAGCTATATGCAAGTGAGACAAAGAGGTGTGAGCCATGGTTTCCTGAAAATAAACAGTCAATCTATTTGGACACCTTAAGGCACAAAGAAAAGTGAGAGCAAAAGATGACATTCTTTTGAAGCTGACATTGCCATATGAACTCACCCAGCTAATGATCTATGTGTCATTGATCATTAGGCCAACTAATTCAGACAGTTAGGCACACAGAAGGCACAGCTAATACATCCTCAACAGAGTCTCTGTGACTTCAGTGCTAGAAGGAAGGGGAGGCATGCAGCCTAATAGTCAAGAACTTTGCACTGTAATTAAACTAGATCCAAGTTCAAGTGCTTCACTACTGTCTTAGCTGTATATCTTGGGGAAGTGACTAGTAGGTGTACTGGTTAATAATGCAGATTATTTTCAATAGATGGAGTTACACATATGTTGATATATATATGCTATTGTGAATTCCATGTCAGGAATCTTTTTTTTGTTCCTCCTTAGACACAATGAGTTTAGAATGAAGATGCTTTATAAGGTCACCCAGAGTAGCAGTAAAAACAAATAAATATGTATTATACTGGATTTTTCACCGAGTTTTATAGCCTCTGGAAACAGCAGGGCTCTAACTTAGTGTAGTGTAGAGAGGGGAAACATGTATAATATTTAAGCAAATATGTAAGTGTAATGAAGCATTGCCATACATATCTTCTAAAATTTATTCATAACATGAAACCATGATGAGTTCTAATTTCACTCTTTTCTAAGCCATTTGTTTTTTATTCTAGAGATATCAACCAATGACATAATCATAAATATAGAATCACTTTATAGAGACGTAGACCTCAAAGAAATAAAAGCTGTTAACACCTGAAGAAGCAATGATGAATTTGTGATGTACTATTTGAAGTGGGGACAATGGATGACAGATAAAATAGGTTAAAGAATAAAACGAGGATGTGGAACATCAGAATTTTTACAAAGTATCAGATTAGAGAATGTTCATGGAAGTGCTCCTAAATCATAAGCACTATACAAATCTGATTATTTATATTACCATTATATTTTAGAATTATAAAAATGCTTCATGATTAATGTATTGTGTATGAGGCATGTTCCACTCACACACTATTTAGGATCTAGCTTAGACTGATCCTTCAGTTCTCTAAGGGATCTTTTAATTATTCATATTGTTTTGATAGTTTATGCATTTATAATTATTACTACTTCTATCATATACCCCTGTGAAAGGGAAATAAAGGCATAAATTATAGCCTTAAGATAACATGAGGAAAATTTTAAAGATGGAAAGAAAAAAGTAGGAATATAGAGGAGAAAAATAAAATTGGGAACAGAAAGCTAAAATTCTAAATAAATAATTTATCATTCAATGAACTCAATCAACAAATACTTATTGAGTTAAATGCCAATTAAACACCTGGTATTTCTAGGGCCTGGGAGTCCAGAGATGAAAAGAAAAAAAATAAATATTTATTGTTGTCTTGAGTCCCTTGAAGGAAAATGATACTTATCTGAAGCAGACAAATTTCACTGTGATCGGCTCAGTGTATTGTGACTAATATGTTTTCTTATAGAGGGGATTCTTTCAGCTTCGTGCATGACCTCAAGCTGCAAGAGGTACTGTTTTCACACAAGAAGCAATATTTTGGGTCACTGGCCAAATGGTTGATCCTGTGTCCATAGCAGTACTTAGGTGTAATGTTATAGCCTTTTTCTTCTCCATCATGTCAAAAAATACACAGTATTGAGAAATATACATCATCATTTATTTTGAAAAATGGACAACCCTAACCTAGTCAATAAACTGAAAGAGTGGCATTAGGAATGTAATAGTGGCTTACTGGAGGACAAGGAGATATGACAGAAGTCATTCATTTGTGGAAGCCACAAAACAAATGGGTAGTGGAAACCTGTTGTCATTGGTCTGGGGTTGAGGAACATGCCTAACACAGGGAAGCTGCATTGATAATAGCTGAGGGACGCTTACCTGGGAATCTACTTTTATAAAAACCCTGGTGGTGTACATCACGTCTAGAACTGCTGTGACCAAGTGGAAGGAAGTCAGTCCTGCAGGGGTTGTCTTGGAAATGGCTGCGCCCTCCCCCGAGCTGTTTCCTGGAGCTGTTTCCTGTAAGGGCGGGGTTTGAGGTAGGAACCCGCCCTGGGAGTGTGGAGGCATTATCTTTCCAGCACAGCCAAGGGTGAACT
>NW_006288615.1:15028387-15030093 GCF_000327345.1 Myotis davidii | reverse complement strand
ATATTTGGTTGTTGTTGTTAATCCTCACCTGAGGATATTTTGCCATTGATTTTTAGGGCGAGTGGAAGAGAGAGGGAAAGACAGAGCGAAACATCGATGTGAGGGAAACACATTGATTGGTTGCCTCCTGCCCAGGATCTGGCTGTGGCCAGGACAAGGGAGGAGCCTGCAACTGAGGTACATGCCTTTGACCAGAATCGAACCTGGGACCCTTGAGTCCACAGGCTGATGCTCTATCCACTGAGCCAAACCGGTTAGGGCAATTAATTCCCTTTTAATGTGCACAAATTTTGTGCACTGGGCTACTAGTTGATCTATAAATTTGAAAAAGAAGATTTTATTCAGCTAAGATGTGAATAATCAAATGTTGCTAAGTTCCTGAATGTCAGAAGGGTAAAGGATCTAGTAGCTTGACAGAATGATACAGAGGGAGTATATGTCTGCCTAGGGAACGGTTGGCTGTGAGGCTTCCAAGAGGTTTTGCAATGTGGCGTTCATTATGTTGGTGGATTTATGTAGCCCAAACACTGGTCCTAAGTTTCACAAGCTTAAAAACTTGATCTTTATTGGCACACCAAGAGTGTGTTCATTTCTCAGGACTGAGCTCATGGTAACCAAGCTCATGAGGAAGATGTATAAAACCATAACTTCTAATCTACTAGTTTTATTGATAGTGGAAATACATGTGTCCCTGGAATGAATCTAGTCCAAGTCTAGAAGATAAAGTCAATTTTTTCCTCTAGGCAGTCAAATCAAAATCAGAAGGTGGCTTGGTGAGTGTTGAATCAAAACAAAGGTAATTCAAAGAATCAAACATTTAATTATGTCACATTCATGGAACTTGATGCATAAGCTTACAATAGAAATAACCTTGCCCAAGAGTCCTAAACATCCAAAGTCCTTGGCCTGAAGCTCTTCTGCCATAGATAGTGCCATTTAATTTTCATCTCTGAGATATTCCATTCTCTTTGCTTCCATTATTAACCAAACCCTAAGATTTATAAATAGGTGGTGGGACATAACTGGCCTTGGATAGTGAGATACAATGTTCTAGAGAAATTTAGTATGCCCTAGAAGACACATGAGGAACTCTTATGTCATTTGGAGGTGATTCTGCAAGCACCACCCAATTCCCTTGAATCACTCTGCACATATAGGTCATGTGGCAACTGGCAAATGGATTAAGCAGTGGTGATTTAAAATTGATATGAAGACCTCTATTGCTCTTAATGAAGAACCCTGAACTGTGTGTCCCATGTATCATGCCTTCAGTTAGGAAGGCACCTATGCTCAAGTTAGCAAAAAACAAAACAAAACAAAAAAACAAAACAAAAAAAACTGAAAGCACAAACTGACATTGAGATAGGAAAATATTATGGAATAAAGAATGTCTTTAACTATCAATTAAAGGTCATGAGTCGCAGTAGAAAAAGTGTCTTCCAAAGTGATGTTCTTTGGTTTTTAGCCTAGCATTTATGAATTCTTTCCTACACTGCGCTACCTCTGCCCCTGAAGTTCAGAATCCTAAACAAGGTGAACCTTTGAATGTTTGGCCTCTTCCATACAGTTCACTGTACTAACTGAGAGATGCTGATTTGTAAAAATGGCTTTCGAAAAATAAAACAATGAATGGTGAGGAAGAATGTAAGACAGAAACGCCTTTTTGTTTGTTTGTTTTTGTATTTTTCAAAAAGCATTTAGCACAA
>NW_006288615.1:15023097-15027794 GCF_000327345.1 Myotis davidii | reverse complement strand
ATTTTAGGGCAATTAATTCCCTTTTAATGTGCACAAATTTTGTGCACTGGGCTACTAGTTGATCTATAAATTTGAAAAAGAAGATTTTATTCAGCTAAGATGTGAATAATCAAATGTTGCTAAGTTCCTGAATGTCAGAAGGGTAAAGGATCTAGTAGCTTGACAGAATGATACAGAGGGAGTATATGTCTGCCTAGGGAACGGTTGGCTGTGAGGCTTCCAAGAGGTTTTGCAATGTGGCGTTCATTATGTTGGTGGATTTATGTAGCCCAAACACTGGTCCTAAGTTTCACAAGCTTAAAAACTTGATCTTTATTGGCACACCAAGAGTGTGTTCATTTCTCAGGACTGAGCTCATGGTAACCAAGCTCATGAGGAAGATGTATAAAACCATAACTTCTAATCTACTAGTTTTATTGATAGTGGAAATACATGTGTCCCTGGAATGAATCTAGTCCAAGTCTAGAAGATAAAGTCAATTTTTTCCTCTAGGCAGTCAAATCAAAATCAGAAGGTGGCTTGGTGAGTGTTGAATCAAAACAAAGGTAATTCAAAGAATCAAACATTTAATTATGTCACATTCATGGAACTTGATGCATAAGCTTACAATAGAAATAACCTTGCCCAAGAGTCCTAAACATCCAAAGTCCTTGGCCTGAAGCTCTTCTGCCATAGATAGTGCCATTTAATTTTCATCTCTGAGATATTCCATTCTCTTTGCTTCCATTATTAACCAAACCCTAAGATTTATAAATAGGTGGTGGGACATAACTGGCCTTGGATAGTGAGATACAATGTTCTAGAGAAATTTAGTATGCCCTAGAAGACACATGAGGAACTCTTATGTCATTTGGAGGTGATTCTGCAAGCACCACCCAATTCCCTTGAATCACTCTGCACATATAGGTCATGTGGCAACTGGCAAATGGATTAAGCAGTGGTGATTTAAAATTGATATGAAGACTTCTATTGCTCTTAATGAAGAACCCTGAACTGTGTGTCCCATGTATCATGCCTTCAGTTAGGAAGGCACCTATGCTCAAGTTAGCAAAAAACAAAACAAAACAAAAAAACAAAACAAAAAAAACTGAAAGCACAAACTGACATTGAGATAGGAAAATATTATGGAATAAAGAATGTCTTTAACTATCAATTAAAGGTCATGAGTCGCAGTAGAAAAAGTGTCTTCCAAAGTGATGTTCTTTGGTTTTTAGCCTAGCATTTATGAATTCTTTCCTACCCTGCGCTACCTCTGCCCCTGAAGTTCAGAATCCTAAACAAGGTGAACCTTTGAATGTTTGGCCTCTTCCATACAGTTCACTGTACTAACTGAGAGATGCTGATTTGTAAAAATGGCTTTCGAAAAATAAAACAATGAATGGTGAGGAAGAATGTAAGACAGAAACGCCTTTTTGTTTGTTTGTTTTTGTATTTTTCAAAAAGCTTTTAGGCCAAACACTACATGTTCCCAAAAGAAAACTTTCTTTTTGGAAAGGTTTTCTTCATATGTGTTCACCTGGAGGCCCTTAAGGATGTCTTCCAGGCCCCGCAAATATGTTAGCCAGTGTATATATCTAATGAATGCTGGCACAACACAGCAGCCTAGAAGGAGTCAACTCCAGGAATCAGAGAGTGAGCTAAATTGGTTCAAATGCGAAGTAGGCCCTATTGTCATTATGTATGAGAACCTTCTGGATTTGAAATTTCTCTTCCAGAAGCATATTTTATTGCATTATCTCCCAACAGAGTCCAGCTTTATCCTTTCTTGGACAGCCTTTCTTCCAACACACAAATACAAGGGGCTGCTGTAGCACAGAATGACATGGAGAGCAGGGAAAATAGAATTGATAGAACTAAAGCTGGAGATCTGGATGAGTTACAGAATGAACATATACAGTCAGACAATTATTTACTCCTATTCAATTGCATATAACCAAAATGCTATAAAAAGGAAGGGTAGGAAAATATTCTCATGTATTTACCCATCTCCCTCCCTCCCTCCCTCCTTCCCTCCCTCCCTCCTTCTTTCCCTTCTCCTTTCCCTCCCTCCCTCCTTCCTTCCATCCCTTCCTCCCTTTGGTACTGGACAGGCCCTTGTGGAAGTGTTAAATTTAACTTCTTAGTAAAAAACAAGAAGTGGAAAATTCAAAGAAAGTCCATGGAATACTTGAAGGCACTGTGGTGGCCAATTCTGTTTGAAGGTCCCACTTCCCCAATTCTCCACAGACATCAACAGAGCTACTATTCTAAGAGCAGGTTTGAATCATTTTCAACTTCATCTTCTTTAGCTCCTAATTTCAATTCCACCTCCAATTCCTACTGAGACTTCATTTCTTTAATTTGGCCCTTCCTGTTCACTGTTCTCTGTCCTATTTATCCTGTCTAGAAATTACTACAATGGTAATTGAGTTGGTCAATGGTAACTGCTTCCAATCTGCTTAGATCTCTATATTTACACCAATCCCAACCTCAAACATCATTTTCAGCATACCACTTATCCAGGATTGCTTCCTTTTTTGCCTTTGCTAAATTAAGTATTTAATTATCTTCAAAATTAATTAATAGGTATTATTTCTAGTCATCATAAATGCTCTGTGGGCCCCAAGTAAATTGCTTCCAGGATTAAGAGGTAAGATCATGAATGAAAAAGTCACATAACAAAATGTAGTTAGTACTCTTCAGAAATCGTCCTGGAGCAATTCACACTGTAAGGAGAACTGCAAACATATTACTGATAAGATTGGGATATCTTCTCATAAAGAGGAATTGTTATGGAGTCAAACCAATTTGCCTTCTGGGTTCTCCATCAGTGATTCTCAAGCTTGGCTGCTGTGAGGAAAAACCTCAGGCTCTACCCTTGGTGCACAGTAGGTGCCTGGCACAGAACAGGTGTTCAGTGTTTCTTCTTCTCATCACATGAGTCAGGAAAGACGCACGAGATATCCTAGTCTTTGGCCTGCAACTAATTAAATACCTTAATAAATCACTGTGAAGTCTTTCTAGAGACCCTCTGTCTGTATGATTCTGGTCATGCCCAGGATGACTGAGAAGAAGGCACTGTGGTGGCCAATTCTGTTTGGGAGATTGGCCTCCAGGATTCTCCACAGACATCAACAGAGCTACCCTGCGTTACCTCTGCCCCTGAAGTTCAGAATCCTAAATGAGGTGAACATTTGAATGTTTGGCCTCTTTCATGCAGTTCACTGTACTGAGAGACGCTGCGCTACCTGATTTGTAAAAATGGCTTTCTAAAACTAAAACAAAAACAAACACGCTTTCTTCTTGGAAAGCCTTTCTTCATATGTGTTCACCTGGAGGCCCTTAAGGATGTCTTCCAGGCCCCACAAAGATGTTAGCCAGTGTATTATATCTAATGAATAATCTTTGTGCTTGTGCACATAGTCCCTCAGGCTTTAAACCTGCAATAAGGTATATTAATATTATAAAACAAAAATCAGCTGAATAAATATTAAAGATCTTATTGGCTTTATTCAACTGTTCATGAACTGGACAGCATCCCATCTGGCAGATAGAAAGGAGCTCCAAGGAGCGATATGAAATGAAATACTTTCATAGGCAGGAGTAAGTGGGGACAAGGAAGTTATATTTCCAAAAAGTGGGTGGGTTTGTAGCAAGGTCACTTGCCTTGAGGGGTGGCTGGGGTCCAGCAGGCAAATTACATCACTAGTTTCTGAGCAGGTAATTCCTGATTGACTGGTTTGAGATTCCATTTCAGGGAGAGCTGAAACTAATTAAGTATCAAGTCTCAGTTTGGTGACATGGGGCTTAGCCTAAGTGACCCCATTTTGGGTCTGTTGTCTTGTTTTTAACATCAGGTAATGCCAGAACTGGGACTTAAATCAAGAGGCAAGGCTTTGAAAACCCCCCATAGTCCTCAGCTGTGGGGTTTTCACCTATATTTCCCTTTGAACCTTGGAAAGGTTTTTTGTTGTTGGTAGTGGTGCATATTCTCCCATTTTGTTGAAAATAATTTACAAACATTAGTATAGGGGATCATTTTTGGCTTTGAATATAGATATTTTCTGTGATTGGAAATATTAGAATATAATAAATAATATCACAGGCTTATTAGTATTTTAGAAAAACACAACTTCATGAGGGCCAGTGAAATAAAACTATTTATATAGGAAGTTGGAAGTTGCTAAACAAACCATATACCTTGTTTCATATATGAGACAACATTTGCAAATATGGCAGGAGATTTATCATGTCTGAAGTATTTAGGGATTCTGATGAATTATGGTGAGTGTGCACTATAGTGAAAATACTGTACACACCATCTAAACATTACCTGATTCACCCCCAGCCTCTTCAGGAGATACTGCTGCTGAGGTCTGCCCTGGGCCCTTATGCATCTCCTTCCATTCTTTCAAGAGTTAGCTCATTTTACCTTTTATTTTCACAGTCTGTCATATCTCTGTTTTAGTGGATCAAGCTATTTGTATTACTTTGAGAGATGTCTTTCCAGTCATTCGACTGCCCGACACAGTGCTGGAACAGGAGAGGTAAATTTGGCAAATATTTTATGAATTACTTATTGATTTTTAGAGGCTTTCATATGTTAAGAGCTAGAAAGTGACCTGATACATTCAAGGCAGAAGAAGAGAGATTTTTTCATGATGACTCATGATGAAAAGGAATGTTCCATCCACTGGTATCAAATACCTTCATATTCC
>NW_006288615.1:14967315-15022996 GCF_000327345.1 Myotis davidii | reverse complement strand
AAGACACGAAACAATAAAATACATAGAAGAAAATACAGACACTAAGGTTATAGACATTAGACTCAGACGGGTTTTCCTGAACTTGACTCCAAAGACAAGGGTAGTAAAGCAAAAATAAATAAATGGGACTATATCAAGCTATAAAGTTTCTGCATAGCAAAAGAAACCATCAACAAAACAAAAAGACAACCAATTTAATGGAAGTATGCAAACAATATCTCCAATAAGGTGTAATATCTAAAATATATAAGGAACTCATACAACTCAAAAACACCAAAACAACATGTTTAAAAAATTGGCAGCGGAAATGAATAGAAGCTTTTCCCAAGAAGACATACTGATGGAATGAAAAGATACTCACCATCACTAGTTATAAAGGAAATGCAATTCAAAATCACAATGAGATATCACCTCACACCTGTTCAAATGGTTATTATCAACAAGACAATAAATAACAAGTGTTGGAGAGGATGAGGAGAAAGGGGAACCCTTGTACACTGCTTTGGGAAGTGTAAATTGATGCAGCCACTGTGGAAAGTAGTTGTGAGGTTCCTCAAATCCCCCAAATTTTGAAAACACTTATTTGTAAAGATATATGTACCTCTATGTGTATTGCAGCATTATTTACAATAGCCAAGATGAAAATACTAAGTACCCTTTGATGGATGATTGGATAAAGAAGATGTGGTGCATGTATTCAATGGGATAATATTCATAAAATGATGAAATATTGCCATTTGCAACAACATGGATGGATCTTGAGAGTATTATGCTAAATAAAGTAAGTCAGACTGAAAAGAACAAGAACCATATGCTTTCACTCATGTGTGGAATATAAAACAAAAATCGACAAATTAAACAAACAAATAAACAAACCAAACTCATTGACACAGCCAACTGAATGGTGGTTACCAGAAGGGAAGGAGGATGGAGGGAGGATGAAAGGGTAAAGGAGGTCAAATACTTGTATATAGTGAGGGAAGGAGATTAGACTTCAGGTGTTGGGAACACCATAGAGCAGGGGTTCTCAACCTTCTGGCCCTTTAAATACAGTTCCTCATGTTGTGACCCAACCATAAAATTATTTTCATTGCTACTTCATAACTGTGATGTTGCTACTGTTATGAATCATAATGTAAATAGCTGATAGGCAGGATGGTCTTAGGCGACCCCTGTGAAAGGGTCGTTCGACCACCAACGGGGTCGCAACCCACAGGTTGAGAACCGCTGCCATCGAGTATACAGATGTCATATTATATAGCTGTACACCTAAAATTTAATGTTATTAACCAGTTATTCCAATAAATTTAATTAAAAAACCCAACAATCCAACAATTTGTTAGAATCTTGTTAATTCCTAATCCTTCTGAAACCAGATATAGTTTGTTCTTAGCCACACTATGAACTTAAGAGAAACCAAAAATGAGAGGAATGAACATGTAGTTCAAACATTTTTGAAATAAAATTGGCTTTGTAGAATCCATGAATCATGGTGTTCTAGAACTGCTAGTAACCTCAGAAGTCCAGTCCAATTTCCCCATTTTGTAAATGTGGAAACTGAAATTCAGATTAAGAAACCGTTGGATGCTCCATAGCTTATTGGTACTACACCTAAAATTACATGGTCTCTTTACCTTCCATTAAGATGATTGGAAAAAATATTTAGAAGTTATTCTTGTTCATCATTATTGGTTAAACTTCTTCCCATCCTTAGGGGTAGAGCTGAAGTGTAAGTGCTATTGCTAAACTTGACAGATTTAAACGTAGAATTTCTGGATTACCAGAATTTTAAAAACCTCAATTAAATGAGATAACACATGCAAGGCATCCAGGACAGCACTTGGCAAATAGTAGATGCTCAATAAATATTTTAAAAATTCCTCTTTCTGCTTCAGTTCAAGTCATTTGACATTTAATTATTCTTTTCAGTAGTTGTACATTTAAAACAATGTTATTGTGCACTGTAGATGTACCCTCTTCTCCCATATCATATTCTTTTGAAGACCATTTATATTAGACAAAAATAGGTAGAGGATGGAGGATGAGGTCTTGGACTCACAAGGTTTTGAGCAAGATTCTCCAAGACCCTATGGCACAGGGGTGTTAGTGACTCTTGTAGTTGAGAGACTGGGTTATGATTTTTTGTTGAAGCTACATGGGTTTTAAGCAGCAGGTTTTGTACATAACAGGGAGTTTCTGGATCTTGTTAACTCAGGGCAAAAAGTCATGCTTTGGAGCAGTTACCTCAGCAGGAGGAGAATAGATGATGGTTGGTAATTACATCAGTTTTGCACTGTTGAGCAGATGTTCTTGTAGATAGATTTTGGCTGGCATTTACAGAATATCACTGGTGATTCTCAAGATAGTGTCAGAACTGCTACAAGTGGAGGAAACTGCAGGTCTGTAAAACATTGTGAGAAGGACAAGGAAACCAGATAGCAATCTGGAAGTTAAAAGGCAATTCTTAAAGAGGGCTCTACTGAGATTTGCTCAGAGATGGTAGTTTTGCTGGACTGGAAAATTAGGTCTAATACATATTTGATAACTTACTTTGCTATTTAACTTGGAGAATAACTTGGTAGCTTATTAGTGTTTGAAAAGTGGATTTTTTTAAAAAAGTAAGAGACAGTTTAGAAAACAGATAAGGGAGCTGAACTTTGATTAGAACATAAAATTAAACAGCAAGATCAAACACATGGCAGGTAATGGGAGAAGAATGACTAAAGGGGATGTTAACGAGTTGGCTAGACATTCTGACCAACTTCAAATTAGGCCAAAAATGGGACCTTCGGCAATAATATGGTGCTAGATAACAAAGCACCCTTAAGGAAGAGGCCCCTCTTTGCTTAAATATCCTGTTCATTCCTTTCATACTGATTTACGTTCTCTGTCTCTGTGCTTTGGGATATATAAGTATACTTTGAGCACTAGATCTTGGTATCTTCTTTTGTTGGTGTCATAAGTAACCGTAAAGCCTTCTCTATACACAGTGATGAGAATATTTTTCAGTTCACTGACAGGCAATATTAAGTGAAAAGATAAACTCTAATACATTGATAATTGAATTGAAATTCATACCATTTTATTTTCTGCAGCCACAGAAACACTTTCAATGCTGCCACCTTGTTGTCATGGGCTCTCTGGGTAAATGGGGAGGGGAGGGCGGTGGTGGAGAAGAAAGGAAACAGGG
This sequence comes from Myotis davidii, assembly GCF_000327345.1. Lineage (NCBI taxonomy): Eukaryota > Metazoa > Chordata > Mammalia > Chiroptera > Vespertilionidae > Myotis > Myotis davidii. The sequence continues at coordinate 15,019,806 of NW_006288615.1, read as the reverse complement.
AGGGAGGAATACACCTGTCTGTCTTGGGTGGTACCAGCGGAGGTAGGGAGAGATGGGTGAATATGGGAGGGCCTGGTACAGCATTTCACACACATTAGTGCTTAATAAGCACTTGCATGGGTTAGTCAATGGAGCAATGAAATGACATAAAGTTCTCGAGAAGTAATTTCCAAGCACTTTGTCACCTGTACAGCACTGTCAAATAATCCTCTTGCACAGAGATAATATGCACTTTGTCAGAAACAGATGCACTGTTATTTCGTGAAGCAAATAGTTGGTCCCAGGATTGATTGACAATACCAGGAATAGAGCCACTTTGCCCACCTGTCACTACAGAGTGGACCCAGAATTCCTTCTTCACACTTTGGTCTATCAGCAGCTCACATTTGCCTTTGTGGGTTATTTTTATCTTTTTAATCATTCAGTGGTATTTATTTTTCTTCTTTTACAGTAACTCTATTTTGGCCTCTCTACAAAATGAGATCATAGGTGGTTACTATAATGTAACTGGATTTTTTTCAATGAAACATTCCTCTGCAATATTTTAGTAGCTATATGGAGTATTCCATTGCATAGATAAACCATACTTGTGACCATTGAAGTTTAAAAAAATATTTTGTTATAAACTATACTGACATGAACAACTTTTAAGGGAAATCTTCGCCACACCCATTATTACTTTCTTAAAATCCTATATAATAAAAGCCTAATATGCTAAGTGTCCAGTCATCTGGTTGGCTGTTCAACCAATCAAAGCATAATATGCTAATGATATGTAAAGGTCTCTCAACCACTCGCTATGATGTGCACTGACAACTAGGGGCAGACAGTTGACAGGTCGACTAGTCACTATGATGTACACTGACCACCAGGGGGCAGACAGTCGACTGGTCGTCCAGTTGCTATGACGTGCACTGACCACCAGGAGACAGACACTCCGACCAGTAGGTTAGCTTGCTGCTGGCTTCCAGATGATCAGAGACTGAGCGAGATGGGCCCGACACACCCTGGAGCCCTCCCACAGTCCCTCCCCAGCTAACCAATCTCCGGCATCCCTCCCTGGCCTTGACTGTGCACAGGTGGGGTCTCTCTGCCTGGCCTGCACCTTCTCACAATCTGGGGCTCCTTGGGGTATGTCAGAGAGCCGGTTTCATCCCTATCCCACAGGCCAGGCCGAGGGACCCCATTGGTGCATGAATTTGTGCACCAGGCCTCTAGTAATTTCATAAAAATAGACTTAGTGAGTCAAAGCATGAGATTAATCTTAAACCTTCAAGCACAATGACAAGTAATGAAAAAGATGGTTAGGAAATGTCAGGATTTACTGGTTCCCCACAAAATGTCATCTAATCCAGGAATAACTCTAGGCAAAATAGTAAAGTAGGAAATACAGCTTTTTCTCCATTGCTTCTAAGATCCTTTTTTAATTTTCTCTTGTCAAAAGCTCCCTTTCTCCTTCTTTTCCAAAGCACTCAATGTATTTTAAGTTATAAAGTTATGAAACCTATTCTAGGAAAGGATCCAATAAGTCAGTTTATGTTAAGATTTAAGTGACTGGGATGACATTATTTATAATTACCTTAAGGACTCAAACTTCTGTTTTGGTAAATCAGAAGAATGAACATCTAAGTATGGGACTGGGACATCCACTAATGAGGTTAACAACAAAAGCCTTTTGAATGCCCTGACATTATACTGCAGGCAGACATTCACTCCCAGTTAGGAGGCCTCTCTTGTGTATGACAATAGGGATCTGTTTAATGCTTGTCCTTAAAGACTAGCTCCATGTGATGTTGCAGCACTCACACTAAACTCATAGCAAAGGAATATCATTTCATTCGGGTCCATTATTACTGTTGTTAATAATGATGAGTCCTGAAATTTATCTGTAAAACCAACACAGGAAGCTCTTGTTATCCAAGAATAACTGCTAATGGAAAAAGGGCACATGAAGTAAATTTAAATAAAATGAGTCAAAGTTGATAGTATTTTTATCAAATATTGGAGATGCTACCCTAAAATGAAACTGAGCCCAGCCAGTGCGGCTCAGTGGTTGAGTGTTGACCCATGAACCAAGAGGTCACTGGTTTGATTCCCGGTCAGGACACATGTCTGGGTTGAGGGTTCAATCCCCAGTAGGAGGTGTATAGGAGGCAGCTAATCGATGATGTTTCTTTCTCATAGGTATTTCTATTGCTCTATCCTCCCTTCCTCTTTCTCTAAAATCAATAAAAACATATTAAAAATGAAACCAAAATTATAAAAACAAGTATGTTTTCTATTAAGTTTGACCACATATAGATCACACTTACAACTCTGCCAATTCTAAAAGCAAAGGACCAATCAAGAGTCATTTTTTGTATAATTTTTCTGATGACAGTGTGGCAGCATGACTTAGCATCCTTTATGGCATGTTTGACCTTTACAGTGTAAATGTGAAGTCAGTTCGCTTATTAAAAATAGGCTCGGGTTTCATCCAATTTCCCAAAGGCCTCTCTTTATTCTCAGGTACTTGCATCATTGTCTTTTCAAATGCCTATTGCAGGGGTCCTCAAACTTTTTAAACAGGGAGCCAGTTCACTGTCCCTCAGACCGTTGGAGGGCCGGACTATAGTTTTAAAAAAAAAACTATGAACAAATTCCTATGCACACTGCACATATCTTATTTTGAAGTAAAAAAACAAAACGGGAACAAATACAATATTTGTATTTGCACGTGGCCCGCAGGCCATAGTTTGAGGACCCCTGGCCTATTGCATTTTCAATTCTTATATCTGGCCTAACTTGAACAAATCCTCATTTGTCAACGGCTTCGCTTCATGATTAGAGTAGTTCCATTCTAATATTGAGGGGGTACTTATTTTTTAAGAAGACACTTCATTAGTGAATGTTTAGGTTCTGGTGACTTTTGCTTTCCTGCCCAATCTATAACTGTAGAGATTCAAATAATGAATGCTTGGTTGATGAGCAACACCCTGCTCTTAATTTCTTGGTGGACATTAGTTGTCAGGATATCTGCATTAAAGAGCCAAAAGTCATTCATCCCATTCTACAGATATGTAAACTGAAGTAAAGATGGCACCAAGCAATGCCTTTAAAGTTAGAAAAGTAAATTTTAAAAAAATACAGTTTGGCTCTCAATTTTGTATTCTCCCACAAATCTGGCTCCACTTCTCTATATCATGAGCCCTTATTCAGGAGTGATGTTGCTGGAAAGTAGAAATTTGACCATTAAGAAAAATGGCATCTTTGCCCTGGCCTATACCATGATAAACTGAATGACAGAAAAACAAATGTCACTTATTAGAACATCGAGGTTTACTGTTCAAGTGATTAACTAAGAATCATTTGTATGATTAAATGCTGTAAAATAATTTGCTTTCCCTATGAACCTATAGCTTAGATCTCATTACACAGAAGTGCTGCATATTAGTTGAAGCAAATTAACATTCAAACACTTTCTGGAGTGGCTACTAATCACAGGCTGTTAATTACTGTCATTACATTAGGCTGCAGCAGAGACTACCCCAAGAATCATTCTCATGATCTTGGTATTTGAAAGTGATCTTCACCAATAAAAGCACATGTCAGATATACAGAAATGGCAAATTGCTGAAATTGCTGACAGGGTTGAAAATTCTGCTGACTATAAGTACCCATTCAGTGATGGATGCATTCTTGACACAGTTTCAGTGTTTGGACTTAGGAAATAATGAGTATCAATGTCCTAGCAAGGGAATATGCAAAGATGAAGGAGCCCTTTTGTATCCTTAATTAAGGAAAGTAGTAGCAGAACTCGTTCACAGATAAGTGACTGTACATAATAATCATGTATTTATGTAAGGAGATGCTATGCTATATTACTGTAGTGGCAATTAGATCTTCACAAAGTCGTTTTAATAAAAGGCATACTTACATAATAAATAAACAAAACCGCTCATTTTCATGGCAGGCTCTCTAATTATACACTGGCTCGAAATAAAATGTTCAGCAAGGCTAAGTTAAACATATAGACTCTAGCTGCCTTCCACAATGTGCCCTAAATCTTTTTCACTCCATAGTTTCAGTTGTCCCTGGAACTCTGCTAAACAATGGAAGGGTATTCATGTATTATACTTTTCTTTAGAAGGGAGGAATCATTTGAAAATTTGAGATCAAGGCTCCTGGTATCTATTGACCTGACTTCCTTTATTGCTCAGAAGGTTTGCTGCCCACCCTGTGGCATCACCCCCGTGCCAGTATGGTGAAAAGTTGGGTAAGTAGCACATGTGATAGCATTTAAGGAATTCAGCTCATTAGCAATTCATTAAGTGACTAAAGCCCAAGCCAAGAGCCTTTAAGGATCCATTTGTAGGTCTCCTAATTCTGGCTTCTCCTGCTTTCACTAGTCCACTCAACAAATATGCATTAAATACCTTCCTTGTGGAAAACATTACACTGGGTACTGTGGAAACACAAAGTTGAATTAGATATGGATCTTGCCTTCAAAGAACTTAGAGCTTAGTATGGAAAGTCATCTTATCAATGTAAGCCTCAGGTCCCAGGGGGGACGGAATGGGAGATTTTGGAGGGATCTGGGTAAATCCTTCTCTGATTCTGTAACTGTGAAACACCTCAGAAGACTTACCCTACTACCTCTGAGTGTGATCACATCACCAGAAGAATCCCTGTCTCTAAGTTCATAAGTAGGTTACTGTCTCCTAAGGAATAACTAAGATATATCCACAGCAAGACCTCACCCCCTCCCTCCTCCCATTTCTCCCTCCCTCCCTCCCTCCTTCCCTCTCTCTTTTCCTTCCTCTCTCTCTCCTTCCAGTGTTTATTCAGTGTTTGCTATGTGCCAACTTCTGGGGGTTTGAAAATGAACATGATGCACATGATTCTGCACAGAACTGGCATTCTAGTGGGGAATATAAATAAGTAGACAGGCACTTCCAATATGTGTGTTCTCTGACAGAGGAACATCTAGCATGCAATGGGAGCACAACAGAAGGACTCACTGACTGGAGGCAGGGTAACTGGGATTTAAGGGAAGACTAGTGGTGAAGAGGAGTTCTGTGGGGCAGGAAGATGTCCCAGCATGGTGTGTTGGAGAAACCCAGCAAAATTTGGGATGACTAGTTTATAGAAGGCAAGGAGATGGGAGCAATGAAGCCTGATACTGGAGGAGTAGGGCTTGTAATAATAGGAAAGAATTTAAGATTTAATTCCAAGTATTTCCTAAGGGAAGCTACTGACATTTTAAAACAGAATGGCATGATCAAGTTTGTATTTTGAAAAGATCAGGCTGGATTTGTCTGCAGAATGAATTGGAAAGGGGCAAAACTGAAGGCAGAGAGGATAGCTAGGAGGCTACCACAGTGGTCGACAAGGTTAAGTCAGGTGGTAGCAGTAGATGTAGAGTTTAATAAGAGGTGTGTGTGTGTGTGTGCGCGCGCGTGCATGTGTGATTGGTTGTATTGAGGGAGAGGGAGAAATCAAGGTTCCAAGTGGAATGTCCAGTAAATAGTTGGATATGGAAGTCTAGGGCTCAGAAGAAGGAGCCGGTGTGAAGGACAGTCCTTGCCTATGTCCTTTCTGTTTATTTGCTTTTAGTTGCTTGGTTTCACTACATTTCATCAGCAGAGGCAGAGATTAAAGTCAGTGTTTTACTCAACACTGTTTCTCTCCCAGCATGTGTGCATACCTTTTAATTATCTTGCTTTATGTATTATTAAATATAGGAAATTGTGCTCAGATATCATGAGCGTAATTTAAACTGACAGAAGAAAAAGATATTACAAATTAAACTTGCTCTGCTTCCCTTTAATGCCTTTTCAAGTTTCCATTTATTACAAGGAAATTTAAAAGAAAACACGTTTGTGTTCTTTTATTTCTGGACTCTATCCAACCTTGCGGCAAGTTCTTGACATGGTGCCGAAAGGGAGTGCATAATACAGACACGAATCAGCTCCGGGTGAACTTATGTCGCACTCTCCCCTGTGACAGGAGGACTAACATGTATGACCACAGGAAAACATTCCAGGGCCTCAAAAATCTAGGCCAGACTGGGTTTCTGTCTACAGCTGTCCCCTAGTGTCCTCCCCATTCCTTTCTCACTGAAGGTGCTCTCTGTATCCCACTCTATGCCAAACCAGTGGCGGGGATTTTTAGCAAGGCTAGCTTTCCTGGGGAATGCTGGAAGAGTCACCAAGACCTGCCTGCCAGCAAAATTAGAAGAAGGGCTTATCACCTCTGAACAGTCTTATGAATATGTGAGGTATCAGACAATCACAGGGCATTCATCCACTAACAGATGCTATTTCAAGACTGGAGGTATCGTGTCCCTATCACACACTCCCTGAGAAGTCATAATGCAGTTGGTCTGTATCAGGAGATCAGATTCCCCTGGCAGAACTCTACTTTGTGAGCGCTCCCCGCGTAACAAGCAATGATGGCATAGATTCTCATCGGACAAGGGAATCTCAGACCACTGGGTAGGATTGGGATGGCTTCATGCTCACTCTTCCCCTTCCCCCCAGCCACTGGGAATACACATGGGAGCCACTGGGCAGAGCTAAGCTAACAGCTTGCTGAAGGATCAACTCCTATTAACAGAGCCATAGGCGTTCTCCATGCCTGAATCCTTTGGCTATTCAATGGGTGAGCCTCTCCCCTGACACCCAGAACTTTTCGGAACAGAGGAGAAATCTGGCTGAAGTGAATATTAGAATCAGCAGTACTCAACTGGACTCAGATAATGGTGGGCCAGAGTCTGTGGGTTTACCATGGAGACAGAGCTCAAAGGTGGAGTCTGTGGAGGTTTGGAGTGTGATGACGTATGGATAGGTGCCCTCTTCAGGAGTGAGAAGACATAACTCCCCTTCCCAGAGTGTCAGGTCCTGGGAAAAGATGTATAAACTCGAGAAGACTCTGGGCATTGTCCTGGGCAGGTCTGGAGTTGGGGATAGTGGCACAAAAGCAGGAAATTGTAGGGGGAACAGGGTGTGGGTAGAAAAGTAGAAGAGAAACATTATCGATAGGTGACCAGTCCCAGTGTATTGCTGATGACACAGTGGAGACTCATCAATTTACATAAATTATAAATGAGCATATTAGTAGATTTGAGGGATGATTTAATGCCAGGTGCCTCCTTTTTCCCCTCTGGCCATGCCTTCCCTCAAAGAGCTGGTATTCCCCCAAATCCAAACCCAGATTTATCACTACTATGTGCTTTATCCTAATGATGACTGCAGTACTCACCAACAGAGCTACCCTGCTACTGAAAATCAAAGTAAGCTGGTCCTCATGTGTAATAATTATATTTGTTATTATATAGTAATTATATGATATATAATTATATTATATCCATGCACCTATTTGAATGACAGGGATATAGATATTAATATGTCTCTACTTTCTTCTGAACAATATTGAATAATGATGCATTTGTACTTCAGCACAATTGAAATAATTTATTAGATCAGAATTACTCTGTTGTGTAAAATTAGAGTAACAGGTGTGTCCTTATATATGGGTATCAATGTAGACAAATTTACATAAATTGCCCTAAATCTTGATGTTCCAAATCCCCAAATGGTAGCCTATAGCTGGATTAGAATTAATTATTTATGTATTTTTATTCCAATTTTCTGAACATCAGCCCCAAGTTTTCACACGAGTCTTCAGGTATTATGGCATCTCACACACTGTCCCATTTCACATTGTCTTATGTGCTTGTACAACTGGCCCTCGGGAACGCTGTATGGCTCTAGACCAGTGATTCTCAACCTTCTGGCCCTTTAAATACAGTTCCTCATGTTGTGACCCAACCATAAAATTATTTTCATTGTTACTTCATAACTGTAATGTTGCTACTGTTATGAATCGTAATGTAAATATCTGATATGCAGGATGGTCTTAGGCGACCCCTGTGAAAGGGTCGTTTGACCGCCAAAGGGGTTGCGACCCACAGGTTGAGAACCGCTGCTCTAGACTGTGGGCAAACCATTGCTCCCACTAAGGATGAATGCCTCCTTCTGGGTTCCCAGTCCTCAGCCTGTCCCTGGGCTCTTTTCCTACCACCCAGCAGATCTCAGTAAGGTCACCTCTCTTCTTTTATTCAGTCCTAAGCCTGAATGAGAAGCCCTTTCCTTGACCTTCATTTCTCCCCCACTTACTCCTCCACACACAGTTGAACTTGGGCTGAATCATGGAACAAGAATTTTATTTATTTAAAAATTTCCATGTGTTTATATGTTTTATAGTATTAAACCTCCAACAACCCTATGAAACTGTCATCATCATCATCATCATCATCATCATCATCATCATCATGTATGGATGAGGGAACTTGCTCACAGAAAAAGCTTGTCAGGGATGAACTCAGATTTGAACCTGGGTTTTGTGGCTCTGAACCTACACCTTTTAACCACTGTGCTCCACCCGAACCAATTGAAGGCTGTGGGAGTGTTCCCAGTGGTCCAATTGTTCTGTAAAACATGCTGATTGGCTATTCCTAGTCTTAATGTAGCAAAATGCTCCTAGTGCTGGCACAAGCCATTTCCCCTTCATGTATAGTCAACTCTTAACTAACCAGGTAAATTAAGGAAGCAGCAGTGAGATAGCTCACAAGTCATGGATACTGCTTTGTAGTGTACAATGATATTCTTCCCTGTAGATACTCCCTGATAATAACATTCAATTTTATTGAGGAAAAGTAAGTTATCAAGTTGTTGGTTGGATGTCAGATAACAAATTATTATTAGGACATTATTGCAGATAAATTGCCAAGTATACTTATAAAAAATCCAGAGGTCACCACATTAAAGAAATCCAGCAAAGACTAAGTTCTCTGATATGGCAAACACAAGTCAGGAGACAGGCTAATATTGTGGTTACAACTGTGGGCTTGGACTTAGACCCACCCATGTCTGAATCCTGGCTTTGCCAATTCTAGCAAGTTACTTAAAATTTTGCCTCAGTTTCGCTGGTAAATTATTCTTTCCATAATGCTCTGCACCCCCACAACCTGTATGGCATGCTAGGAGTTTGAATAAGAATCTGAGTAAGGGGCAATCAGAGTGTGCAGATGAAAAGTTACCTAGGAATTTATGGTACTCCCAACTCTATCCACTTTCTCCCTTCAACCTTATAGCTGAATGGAGAGCCACCGACCTAAGGAATTGCTTGGAAAAACTGTATATTGGTTAGAATGCTAGCTGTTATAATCAATACATCCAATAATGTGTAATGGCTCCATCATACATATCTGCCTTTTTTTTAATCCTTACCCAAGGATATTTTTCCATTGATTTTTAGAGGGAGTGGAAGGGAGGGGGAGAGACAGAGAGAAACATCGATGTGAGAGAGACACATCAATTGGTTGCCTCCTGCATGTGACTAGACTAGGGCTGGGGATCGAGCCTGCAATAGAAGTATGTGCCCTTGACCAGAATCGAACCCAGACCCTTCAGTCTGAGGGCCAATGCTCTATCCACTGAGCCAAACTGGCTAGGGCCATGTCTGCCTTTTGTCCCTGTAAGGCCCAATTGGTATTCCTAATCGGTAGTGATTCAGAGACTGGAGCTCTTTCCAACTTGTGGCTTCATAATCTCCAGTTTTGATTTCTAGGGTCACTGTGCTTGTTTGCATGGAGCTGGCAGAAGAGGAAAGAACATGGAGGGCGCATCTTAGAATTTTTTATGAGGTAGGCCTGGAAGGGGCTTGTACCACTTCTACTCACATTCTATGCGCTGGGTCGGAGCCACATGAACATACTTAAGTGAAAGTACGATTGGAAAATGTAGTCCAGCAGTGTGCCCAGGAAGAAGGAAAAAATGGGTCTGGTGAAGAGCCAGTCAGTCTCTGTGATAACCAGTGGAAGCAAAATTAAGAGGAGAAGTTGAGAAGAAAAACAAAGCTTCAGACTTGCAACGTATGTTGTTTCAACAAAACCAGTAACACAATTCTGCGCTGTGCCTCTTTCATTCTGATCCCGGCTCCCAGGTTGCACCTGCCTGATCAGTCAGCTTGATCTGACTCCTGAATTGCTAAAATGAAATTTTACTATGGACATATTAATCAAGCAAATGTGACATTGTGTAAACTCTGCAAAAAGTTGATCTAATACCCACAATAGTACAGATGGTATAGATCAGCATATTAACATAATATTACCTCTACCAGAGTGTGAAGAGGCCATTGTGAAAATGTTATGGCACAGACAGCCCATTCAGAGGAGTTGAATTTTGTATACTCTAGAGCAGCGATCGCCGACCTTTCAGAACTCGCGGATCACCGGTTGGTGACTGCTGCTCTAGAGAGCATAAAATACATGGTTGCATTTGATTCTAATATGTGTTATGAAAATCAGCTCCAAGTAAAGAAAGCCATAATAATTAAAAACCATCTTTTCATCTTAAAAAAGCCTCCCTCCCCAAAGTATTTATACACTCTAATGAAACAAATAAAAATAGTTATGGCAAAGCCTAAATAATAAACTCTATTAAAGTAGTGTGTGTGCTTCATAATATGTAATTATGCTGCACTTAAATAGCAACAGAGATAAACAAATCCATTTAGTGAACAGCAACAAAACAGATAATAGATTATGAATGTTGCTATTTCCTTTATTGTTTCTTTCTAATTTCTGGCATATATAAGTTATGAAAAATACCACTTTGGCATGATTCTCCCCTTATACATTTAAAAATTTCTGAAGCTCCAACAACTGGCACTAAAACATCAAATAGGATTGATTTCATATGCTAATGCCAACCAGTCATAGTGGCTGCTTAGAACATTGCATAGAGTTGTGTGGTTCTGTTTAATGTACTAGGAAGAGAGTGCTATGATAAATTAGTGATGTCTACCTAGGCATAGCAATAGGACTCTATGGCATTCTTGTCAAAGGTTTAGTCATTAGACTAGAGATAAAAGAATAGAAGGAAAGGTCAGTTTGGGTCCTTATATTGGATCCAAAGTTTATCCTTCCAATTTCAAGAACTAATAGGGCAAAGCAGACAAATTCTAGAGCCAAAAGCAACAAATAGTGCATAAAGTTAAACTTTTTTTGTTTGTTCTTTGTCTATTAGTTTTGTTCCAAGGTCATTACAATGTGGCTAAGTCACTATAAAGTAGCATTTTTTAATAACTATGAGTTACATATCTTATACTGTTGGCTTCCATAAAAAATTTGAAAACAACTCTATGTAGGAAATGTTATGCAATGTCAAGAAGAAAAATATTATAAACTACAGGCCTGGTGCCCTGCCAGCCTGATCACTCCCTAACCACTCCCCTGCCAGCCTGATTGATGCCTAATTGCTCCCCTGCAAGCCCAATTGCCCCTAAATGCCCTCACCTGCCAGCCTGGTTACCCCCACCTGCCCTCCTCTGCAGGCCTGGTCCCCCCTAACTGCACTCCCCTGCAGGCCTGTTTGCCCCCAACTGCCCTACCCTGCAGGGCTGGTACCCCTCAATTGCCCTATCCTGCCAGCCTCGTTGCCCCTAACTGTCCTCCCCTGCCAGTCAGGTCACCCCTAACTGCCCTCCCCTGCAGGCCATCTTGTGGCGGCCATCTTTTGACCACATGGGGGTGGCCATCTTGTGTGAGGGCGTGATGGTCAATTTGCATAATATCTCTTTATTATATAGGATTCAAATATTCACTTTTTTAAGTATTGAGAAACTAAAAGGTGATTGCATATAGAAACCTAAAATAATATTATAATTAAGAGAAAATGTTAAAAACCACTAAATTTCTCTCCCACTTATACAGGAAATCCGTAATGGAACTTCTGTTGGAATCAAAGCATTTCTGGGGCAGAGCCAGAGGCGATTTCAGTGCGTCAGGGATTCAGAGCAGACTGGCATCAGCAGCTCTCACAGAGGGTTTCCCCTGCCCCTTAGAGCAGCGGTTCTCAACCCGTGGGTCGTGACCCCTTTGGCGGTCGAACGACCCTTTCACAGGGGTCGCCTAAGACCATCCTGCATATCAGATATTTACATTACAATTCATAACAGCAGAAACATTACAGTTATGAAGTAGCAATGAAAATAATTTTATGGTTGGGTTACAACATGAGAAACTGTATTTAAAGGTCCAGAAGGTTGAGAACCACTGCCTTAGAGGAAAGAAGACATGCATGTTTAAAAATTGCACTTATTGGGGTGACATTGGTTAGCAAAACAATACAGGTTTCAGTGTAAAGCCCAATAAAACATCATCTGCACACTGCATCATGTACCCATTGCCCCAAACAAAGTCTCTTTCCATCCTCCTATTTCTCCTCTTCCCAGCTCCACCTATCCAATCCCCACCCCCTTTCCCTCTTTCCCCTTTAGCTATCACCATATGTTGTCTGTGTCTGTGATATGTGTGTGTGTGTGTATTTTTTTTTTGCTTAATCCCTTTACCTTCTTTCATCCAGTCCCTCCACTCCCTCCCATCTGACAACTATCAATCTGTTCCATTGATCCAGGCTTCTGTTTCTAATTTTTTCATTGGTTTATTCTATTCATTAGATTCCACATATAAGTGAGATAATAAGGTATTTGTCTTTCTCTGACTGGCTTATTTCACTTAGTATAATATTCCCCAGGTCCATCCATGCTTTTACAAAAGGTAAGATTTCCTTCTTTTTTTTATGGCTGATTAGTGTTCCATTGTGTGACAATGATGAGTTTTTTATCCACTCATCTACCGATGGGCACTTGGGCTGCATCGACCTTGGCTATTGTAAATAATGCCACAATGAACATATGGATACATATATTCTTTTAAATTAGTGTTTTAGATTTCTTTGGATATATTCCCAGATGTGGAACTACTGTGTCAAAAGGCAGTTCCAGTTTTAATTTTTTGAGGAAATTTCATACTGTTTTCCATAATGGCTGCATTCCCATCAACAGTGCTTGAGTGTTCCTTTCTCTCCATATCCTCACCAGCACTTATTTGTTGATTTATTGATGATAGCTATTCTGACAGGCATGAGGTAATATCTCATTGTGGTTTTATTTGGATCTCTCTGATGATTAGTGACATTGGGCATTTTTTCTTATGTCTATTGGCCGTCTGTATGTTGTCAAAATAATAAAGACCATATACAAACTCACAGTCAACAGCATACTCAATGGGCAAAAACTAGAAGTGTTTCCCGTAAGATCAGGAACAAGATAGGGATGTCTGCTTTCACCACTCTTATTCAACAAAGTACTGGAAGTACTAGCTACAGTAATCACACAAGAAGAAGAAATAAAAGGCATCCACATAGGAAAGGAGGAAATAAAACTGTCATTATTCATAGATAACATAACAGTGTATATAGAAAACCTAAAGACTCCACCAAAAAACTACTAGACCTAATAAATGAATTTTGCAAAGTCACAAGATACAAAATTAATATTCAGAAATTGGTGACATATTTATACACAAATAGTGACCTATGAAGAAGATAAATTAAGAAAACAATCCTATTTACTATTGCAACCACAACAAAAAAATAAGGTACTTAGAAATAAATTTAACTAAAAAGGTAAAAGACCTGTACTCGGAAAATTATAAGATACTGAAGAAAGAAACTGAGGAAGATGCAATAAAGTGAAAGCATATACCATGTTCATGGATAGAAAAAAATAACATCATTAAAATGCCCATACTACCCAAAACAATCTATAGATTAATGAAATTCCTATTAAAATACCAATGACATATCTCACAGATCTAGAACAACTATTCCAAAAATTTATATGGAATCACAAAAGACCCCAAATGGCCTCAGCAATCTAGAGAAGGAAAAACAAAGTTGGAGGTATTACACTACAATCTTTGCAATTTGTTTATTTGTTTTTGTGGGGTTTTTGCAACTAAAAGCAAAGGAAATGAATGTAAAAATAAACACGTGTGACTACATCAAGCTAAAAAGCTTCTGCACAGCAAAGGAAACCATCAACAAAACAACGAGACAACCCACTGTGTGTGAAAACGTATTTGCCAATGTCATATCTGATAAAGGGTCCTAATCTCCAAAATATATAGGGAACTCACACAACTTAACAAAAGGAAGATAAACAACCCATTTAAAAATGGGTAAAGGACCTAAATAGACACTTATCCAGAGAGGCATGCATTTATTTACTTGTTTGTTTTTTATTGTTTGCTTGGTATATTGTTTAAAGGCAATTTGAATTTAATCCTAAATGACTGACTTCTTGAGCCCTTCACCTCCAACTTCTTTCTCACAATGAATCCTTTTCACCTTGAAGTAAGCTCTTCGCTACAGGCAGTTTTACAAACTGCATTCATCTGGATGATCTCATGTTTCTAATATGTCTGCACACCCACTAGCCCCAAGACCACACTTTTCAAAATAGAAGATTCCCCTGGCACATAGCCCTGCATGCTTGCTGTATTGCTGATCTCCTGCTAACCTTAAAGCTTAAACTGTAGAAAGTTAATTTCCATCAATTTGCTTAGTATTTTCATTTTACCACGTAACATATCCCCAGCTGTTTTATTTCTAAAAGAGAAAAGTCCTGCCCCTTTCCCTATCACTTGAATCTCCATTTCTAAATACTATATTTAGACAAAATAGAATAGCTTGAGAACACAGATATGTAATGGTTTCTTCACAATTTACTGAATAAGGGAGATTTTATTCCTAAACCCTACTATCCTTTATTTTTACAGCTTCCTAGTGATCTACAAAGCTCAAGTTCTGATTTTTCTCTACTTCACATAGCAGCTGAGTTATTCTTTTTCTATTGTAGATGGGAAGACCTGCATTAAATGCTTCAACCTTAAGGAGTGGTTTAAGTGAGTTTTAAACTTTTATCTTCTCCATAAGGACAAATATAAATGATGATGTTATGGGAAAAAGTTATTGATTATAATTATAAACTAGTCATATATTAAAATGCTCTCTAAATTTTAACTTCATTCATAACCAAACTACCACAGCATGAATATAATTGGCTTTTTTCCGGCTATCGTCAGTCACTCAAAGACCAAAAGATAACTAGAAATTTTCAGACCCCTACTGAAAATTTGAGAGACTAAACCCAGACAGACAATATGGAGGAGATAGGACTTGTCACAGGTTAGCGTAGAGGATATTACACCGCACCTTGGTCAAGGCCTGGTCAGAAATTTCTTCTTGACTGTCCTGTTTTGATTTGAATTAAAATTAAATTAAATTAGAATATATGTATATATTTTATTTCTAAACATTGCTGAATAAAGCCCCAATTGCTTTCTCATATTAAATCTGCTTTTTAAGAATTGATTTTATTTAATTGCCTATTATTTATCAGTTTGTTACATTGATAATTTGATTTGCTACGGGAGTAGGGATTGCTGTGGGGCAGGAGGTGCAACCATCTGTAGACGTGCTAAAGAGAGACCAATTGAAGAGCCAAGGATGAGCTAGAGATCAACCAGCAAACAGTCAGCAGTGAAACAGACGGTAGGCCTTTATCATCTCAGGGTACTTTCCAAACATACAAATCAATAACAATTAAAGCAGATTATGAAAAGGCAATACTGGATAGTTAAATCTTTGGACTTGATTTAAACCGGGCTAAATGCTTTCACATGGAAATGTACTCCATGGGGAGGTTCAAAGCTTGCCAAAGAGGCTAATTTAGGGCTGTAGATTAGGGTAAGGTTTGGCAGGATAGTTAATAATTTTTCATAATCTTAAATTATATATACACATATACATGCATGTATATTAAATTTATATTAAGTTTATAATTCAGTAATAAATTATATATACACAAGTATATTTCTGTCATATGAGGATTGTGGCAGAAATCAGCATAACAACATGAACTTTGTATTGTTTTCCCGGGTTTGGAGTGCCCTTTCCTGCCCACCCATAATGTGGTAGTTATTGCTGGATCCTTGGAGAACTGGAGCTGGAACTCAAAGCAAATTGCTGACCTCATAGAAAGCCTCAGGGAAACTAAAACTAAAGTAAACAAAAAAGAATTAGTTATCTGGGCTGATGCTTTCCAACAGACCTGAAAATATAATAAAGATGCACCACTGCCCAAATATCCTGGCACGATGTAAGGGCTTTCCCCCAAAGGTTATGCAAATTCCAATGTGCTGATAGTATGCAACATCTGTATCTGTGGGGAACTAGTCTTTAGGTGAAGGCAGTCAAGGTGGCAGAAAACCAAAGGGCCTGGTCAGTGAGTGTGTGGGCTGATGGAGTTCGGAAAGCCAAGAGGCAGAAACTTCTTTTAGGGAGAAATGAAGAGGCTGGAGGCAGTGAAAAGTGAAAGGCCCATCACGTTTCAGGTAGTCATCCTGCTTTTCAGAAACAGGCACTTCAAAGGCCACACAAGGGATGTGCAGAATGACTGTGCACTTCTGGGAGAGGCAGGTTGTCTGCAAATAGCTCAGGGACCAGGCGCAAAGCAAAGGTTCCCGAGGAGAGAGTGAGACCAGGGAAAGCCTTCTTTGCACCGCTCACTTTCTCTGACTCCTTCTCCTTCACGGCTTGCTGACCATGGCCTCCAGCCCATTCTCTCTGCCCTCCAGCTTTATGTCCTGCTCAGTTTATTCTGCACACTGTTAACCTCGTGATCTTCCTGCACAGCCTCCCCAAGCAGAGTAAGTCTCCTCTGTCTCTGCAACTGTGGGTCCCAGTGCAGACTGCTCCCAGAGCCCTTTTCACGCCGCAGTCATTATCTGTGTACACACCCACTGTCCCCACCCTCTAGTACATTCCAGAAGGGCAGCTTAATATCCCCAGTGCTTCACATACTCACTGCTGGGTTCAGAGTAGCTTTTCCACCCTCTGTGGTCTTTCCCATTTCAGGAAATGGCAACTCTAGCCTTCCAGTTTTTCAGGGCAAGACCCCGGGAGTCATTCTAGATTCCTTTCTTTTTTGCCTCAAGCTTTTTGCAGTGTTGGTACAGAATTCCAGAAGAGCTAGACCTACATCATCTAAACCAGAGGTTCTCAATTCCGGCAGTGCATTAGAAACACTTAGGAAATTTTTTAAAAACACAAAAACATACCGATGCCTGCCACCACACCAGACCAACTGAATATGGAGTGGGAGTGAGGCCCAAGCACAGATATTAAAAGACAAAAGAAGCAAACAAAAACTCCTTAAAATGGGCTTAAACTGATTCCAATGTACAGCCAGGGTTGAGGAACCTGAACTCGGGTGCTGGATTGAGGATGTGACAATCCCCAGCCTTCAGCCTGTGCCTCCCTCTTGTGCACTTCCTGCCTGAGAACTGTCAGCTGCATCCTCTGTTCTTCTAGTACTGGAGGCTGCCTTCATCTGCTGCTGCGCTAGGTACTGCTTATGGAGTGCTTATTCTGAACAAGACAAAGCACTACATCATTTCATGGACTGTCCTCGGGAACTTTATGGGGAAGGGCTAATATCATACCTACGGAGGGGTCTCTCTTTTCCGCGTCCAGCACAGCTAGAGAGTGGTCTGGTTCCTGAGAAGGGGCAGCTGGGGATTGAGAAAATGAAAGAGACAGGCAGACACAGAGATGGAAGGAAAAGCTGGGACCGGGTGGGACCGTTGCCCTCTTCTGATGGAGAGACAGGGACCTAGCACCAATACAGCCTGTTTATTTTATACCCCAAATACCAGGAAGTTTCATCAAATGTTAAGACAAAGGAGATTATTTGCATTCTTGGGTGGGCCCAAGTCGTATTCATTCCTGGTGCTTGGCTGGATTTAAATAACAAAACCCACTCCTGGCACCTGGGCAGAAATGAAGGTCAAGCTGAGAACACTTCTGACAATTTATTAAAGAAATGCCCATGTGCCGTCCCAGGTGCTCTCTACACATACCCATTCATCAGGTGAGGAAACCGAGGCTTGGAAAGGTTAAATGATTGACTGAAAATTAAAAAGCTAGTCCAGTAGCCTAACTGAGATTTGAACTTAGGTTTTCTCCTTTTTTGCAGTTTCTCTTAACTACAGTGCTCTGCTAACTCGTCTCAGTCTGACCTACTTGGGACTTCTCATGTCTACTCCTAGTGACCCCTCCTTTCCAGATGGTTTGTCTTCCTCATTCAGTTAGCCTCAACTATTGCCTCTGACTCCAAAGAACCCCTTTAATGTACTTCTGGGTGTGCGTTAAAATAATTTGACATCAGCCTCTATGATTTGTAGCTGATAGTGACAAAATGAGTAAGTTATGTCGGCAATACCCACTAGGACCTCATAATTACCGAGACACTTTAAGTTGATTGATCTAGATTTGATATCCTTTTAGAGGCTACTCATGGGCTTTCCAAAAGAGGAATTCTTGGGGTAGCCAGTTTGCTATGGCTTTAGGAAGGCTGAAAAGGCATCTCATACCATTGCTCTTGGGACCTCAACCTCTGAGGTTAGTGAGAGAGGCCTTCCTTGGAGCTGTGGCAGCCTTGGCTTTCAGAAGCCCGATGGTCTGCACGACCCCAGTGTCTTTCCTACATGGAGCTGCTTTTAGCTTTCAGAGTTGCTGCTGGCATTGAAAAAAAAGGTGAAATGAAAATGTGGAACTGGTCTATAAGTAATTATAGCTTTGTTTCCATGTTCCCAAGGCGCATGAATATCAAAATAAAGCCAATGTTGGAGAGTTCAACTTAAGGTCATCCCAGAAAAGGACACGGGTGGCTTATTGTTCCACCTTCTGCTCCACCCAGACCCTCTGCCTTCACTAGGTGGCCTCATCCTTGCACTTCCCATCCTGTTGAAGCCTTGCTCCCTCCAGCCCAGACCCAGCTCTGTTCCTTCTCTCCTCTGGGAGGCTTCTCCTAAAGTGAATGTTTACTCAGGAACCTGCAATCTGTGAATAATGGGCTGTGCTGGGTGAACTATGGAGGCTGAACATGAAGGATGTGTTTAACAAGTCCTGATATATGTGAGCTTAGTCTATGATACTATGGTCTCACTTTGGGTCCTCACTGCAAAAAAAATTGCTGGCACAGGAAATGACGACGGACAGTGAACAAACATGCTCACAGGGCCTCATGGCTCTTCTTCAGGAAAGCACAAGGAGTATCTTATTTGGATGCCCCCTTCAGAGCTCTGGTAGCTTTCTGTGCTTAAGCCTGCTATAGTATTCATTCAGGACTGTGGACCACCAATTTACCAGTTTAAATAAGGTGCTTTAGGTGAGAGTGAGTTGTTTGGAAGAAGAAGGGGATTCCTATAGTTTGCCACAGGCTCCACTGTGCCCTACTGATCCTGATGCTGATGATGATCCACAGCTGCCCCCAAAGCACTATGTGTATGACACTGTCCTTGCCCTGATTGGCTTCACTCATGGGCCTTCCCCACTAGGCATCAGATCCTTGACCACATGAGAGCAGGGGCCGTGGCTTTCTTGTACAAAACCCTACCTGCAAGGTGTAGAACAGTGCCTACCATGTAAAAGTGCTCAATATAGGCATGTTGAGTGAATAAATAATAAATGAATGAAGAAGACAGGAAATAATTCTTCCTGACTTCATCATCTAAGGCCCTATAATGATCGCTTTTCATCAGCATTTCCAGGGCTTCCTTTATTTACCTAACTGTCTTGCTGCTCTATGGCAGGAGATAAAGTTTTCTTTCTATATTAACTATGAAAGGCATAAAAGGCAAATGGCCTGGCAGAGGTAAAACATTAGAGTGAATTGGTTCAGATAAGTGACATAATACTTAATTAGGAGAATTATCAACCCAATGAAACTGACCCAGAACTGATCTATATGTTAGAATTAGCATAAGAAATCATTGTAACTGTAATTCATATGTTCAAAAAGTAGGTAGAGACATGAAAGTATGAAAAAGATGAAAACTGAACTTTTAGAGATGAAAAGTACAATGTCTGCAATGGAAAATACATTGGAAGTGATTAATAGCAGATTAGACATCTATATAAAACCCTAATATGCAAATTGACCTACCAGCAGAACAAATGGTGAAACAACCGGTCACGATGATGCGCACTGACCACCAAGGTTCAGACGCTCAATGCAGGAGCTGTTCCGAGCCCACAGGCCCTGAATGGCGGTGGCGGCGGGTGGTGGGGCCAGGACCAGGTGGTGCCAGGCCAGCCAAGGTGGGTGTGAGCAGGGGACCCAATCACTCTGCCAGTTGCCCCACAGATTAGCCGTGATTGTCGGCCAGGCCTAGGGACTCTACGCATGCATGAATTTCATGCACCGGGCCTCTAGTTGTTGAATCAAAGATTAGTGAACTTGAAGGTCTAGCTATAGAAAGTATCTCAATGAAACATGTAGAAAAAAGAGAATATAGGAAATTTAAAAGAGCATCAGTGAGGTGGGACTATTTCAAGCAGCATAACAAATAAATATAAAGTTGGAGTACCCAAAGAAGAGAAGCAAAAGGGAGAAAATATATTTGAAGAAACAATAGCTAAAAAATTTCCAAACTTAATAAAAGAAAGCTCACATATCTAGGAAGCTCAATGAATAACAAGCACAAGAAATTGAAGGAAACTATACCAAAACACACTATAATCAAATTGCTCAAAACTAGTGATAAAGAGAAAATCTTAAAAGCAGCCCGATAATAAAAACTTCTTGTCAGAAACAATGCAAAGAAGAGGACAGTGGCTCAACAGCTTTAAAGTACGAAGAGAAAACTGTCAGCTAGAACTAAACCCAGTAAAAAATCTTTTTTTAAAAATGAAGATGAAATGAGAACACTTTCAGATATACAAAAGCTGAAATAGTTCATCACCAGCAGACCCATTAAAAAATGTTAAAGGAATTCCTCAGGCAGAAAGAAAATGATAGCAGATAAAAATAAAGGTCTATACCAGCGGTTCTCAACCTGTGGGTCGCGACCCCTTTGGGGGACGAATGACCCTTTCACAGGGATCACCTAAGACCATTGGAAAACACATAAATAATTACATATTGTTTTGTGATTAATCACTATGCTTTAATTATGTTCAATTTGTAACAATGAAAATACATCCTGCATATCAGATATTTACATTATGATTCATAACAGTAGCAAAATTATAGTTATGAAGTAGCAACAAAAATAATTTTATGGTTGGGGGTCACCACAACATGAGGAACTGTATTAAAAGGTCGCAGCATTAGGAAGGTTGAGAACCACTAGTCTATACAAAGAAATAAATAGTGCCATAAATGGTATCTACATGAATAAAAATATAAGATGCTCTTACATTATTTAAATTTCTTTAATAGTTAATTGACTATTTAAATAAAAAAATACTATAATATATCATGGGTTTTATAACATACTAGTGTCCTGGTGCACAGATTTGTGCACATTGAAAGGAAATTAATTAGAAGAAATATTTTAATTTCGCTATTTGCCCTTTCTCTATAATAGAAGTGTCAACCAAATTCACAAATGACAATGACAGATCGAAACACGTGCATGCGATTGGTGCCAGTGAGAGCTTATATAGATAAACTTGCTTAATTAGGCCTGTTTTCTGATTTAGCTAAACTTTTTCTAGCTCAGTGAAGCACCCCAACTTCTCTTTCAGGTAACTGTCAGCAACACAGCAGTTAATATCAACACAAAGCAGATTATTATTGTAGACCACACAAGGAGAACAAAGGGTAAAATATTTAACTGTAACAGTGTTTGACTATATTCTGTGCAGTGACAAAACCTGAAGTCATTTTCAAGGTCCATCATTTCTTCTTTTCTCCTAAACTTTCTAAATCTCCATTTTCCGGCAAAAGAAAAGAAAATAGGAGTCTACCAAGTCTTCTATCTACCTACTCCAGGACTTCTGTGAGGATCAAATGAGATGAGGCATGTGAAAACGCTTCACAAACATTTAGTTAAATTGTAAAATGTTTGCATCTAGCTACAAAGCAAGTCAGGTTCCTGGGCTGAAGAAACTCCAAGGAGGCTAGTCTTGAGAAGAAGCCAGGCATTGCTACGTAACGTCATTACCCGGTGTCCCAGTGACTGTTTCTGGGCTGGGCTGGGCTATGGGCTGCATTTTGTGCCATGGGGCCTTGGCAGCGTTGGCTGCGATTTGGTGCGTTGTCCCTTGGGGTGGTAGTGGGGCTGTGGCCCACTTGGAAAAACCCGAGTGTTGGTTTGTCGGTGCCAGGTATATGGTGCCGTTTATTTTTTTATTACTTTTTTTATAAAACTTAAAAAAAAACATTTTATTGAGTTTTTACAGAGGAAGGGAGAGAGATAGAGAGTTAGAAACACTGATCAGAGAGAAACATTGATCAGCTGCCTCCTGCACACCCCCTACTGGGGATGTGCCCACAACCAAGGTACACGCCCTTGACCGGAATTGAACGGGGGACCCTTCAGTCTGCAGGTTGACGTTCTATCCACTGAGCCAAACCAGTCAGGGCATGCCGTTTATTTTTAAACTAGAGGCCCGTTGCACGAAGATTTGTGCAATAGGCCTTCTTTCCCCTGGCTGCCAGCACCAGTTTTCCTCTGGCACCCAGGACCCAGACCTTCACTCTGGCCACCGCCTTCCATCTTCACTCTGGACACAGTCTTCGCTGCAGCTGGAGCCTTCAGTCTTTGTTCCTCCCTCCAGTGGGAGTCTTCAGTCTCCGGCCAGAGCTGCTCCTGTAGCTCCTTCCGCCCCCCACTCTCCTCCTCATAGCTTGATCACTGCTTTGCCCACAGACCTTGCTGACGGGCTCCTGGGTCCCGGGGTGTCAAGCTGCCTGCGGCCCGGCTTTCCGATCACGATCACGATCACGATCACGATCACGATCACGGGCCGCAGGCAAGGCGGCTCCTGGTTCCTTTGTCTATTATTAGATAGGATGGCCAGTGCATGTCATGGCAGCTCCTGCATTGAGTGCCTGCCCCCTGGTGGTCAGTTTGTGTCATAGCTACTGGTCAGATGGAAGGACACTTAGCCTTTTATATATAGACTAGAGGCTTGGTGCACAACATTTGTGCACTTGGGGTGGGGGAGGGGGTCCCTCAGCCCAGCCTGCGCCCTTTAACAGTCTGGGAGCCCTCGGGGGATGTCTGACAGCTTAGCGCTGCCACGGAGGCGGGAGAGGCTCCCACCACCTCTGCTGCGCTCACCAGCCGTCAGCCCGGCTTGTGGCTGAGCTGCACTCCCCCTGTGGGAGCACACTGACCACCAGGGGGCAGCTCCTGTGTTGAGCGTCTGTTCCCTGGTGGTCAGTGTGCATCATAGCAATTGGTCGTTCTGCAGTTTGGTTGATTTGCATATTAGCCTTTTATTATATAGGATGTACAGATAAAACACACAGAAAGAAACAATAACTTAAAGGTTGGAAGGGAAAAAAAGAAAGAATACTCTTTGAAATTTCTTTTATATAAAGAGGTATAATATCATTTGAAGGTAGGCAGCCATAAAGTAACCACTAAGATAACAAAACAAAGAGTTATTGCTAATATGCCAACAAAAGACATTAAATGTAATCATAAAAATACTCAAGTAATAAAAAAAAACTGAAAAAGAAGAAAAATGTGTCAATGAGACAAAAAACAAATAGCAAGATAATAGACTTATACCAAATCATACTAGCAATCATATTAAATATAAATAGTCTAAACCAGGGGTAGGAAACCTTCTCTGAAAAGGGCCATAAGACCCTGTTGCATATTCTGCTTTTTTTTGTTTTGTTTTGTTTTACCAATGTTTTATAATTAAAAACTATTCTTAGTTTGCAAGCTGTAAAGATGTGGAGGAACTGGAACTTTCAAACTCTGCTGGTGGTAATGTGAAAGGTACAACCATTTTGGAAAACAACTAGGCAGTGTAATCCAGACATTGTGTTCCTAGGTATTTATCCAATAGAAAGAGAACATATGTCCATATCAAGACTCATATATGAATATTCATAGCAGTTTCATTTGTAATAGCTAAAACCTGAAAACAAGCCAAATGTTCATCAATAGATGAATTGGATAAATAAACTGAATATACATATAATAGAATGTGTTATTTGATAATAAAAAAGAAATGAATTACTGATACACGCAAAAACATGGATGAAAATCAAAATCATTCTGAGTGAAAGAAGCCAGACACACAAAGAGTATGTACTGAATGTGTCCATTTGTATAAACTTCTAGAAAGTGCTAAGTAATCTATGGTGACCAAAAGCGTTGTGGGGGCCGCCTGGGGGAGCAGAACAGCGATGAGTGGGAGGAAGGGCGTACAAATGGGCATAAGGAAATTTGGGAGTGAAAATGTTCAGTACCTTGACTGCTATGTTGGTTTCACAGGTGTATGCATATGTCAAACTTCTCAAATTGTATATTTTAAATAGTGCAGTTTTCTGTATCTCAGTTATACCTCAATAGGGCTGATTTTAAAGAAGTGATAGAAAAGTCAGTAGCAAAAGATTGAAAGCAAGTGCATCTTTCACCCTGAATTCCATGGCAGACACCTACGTGACCTTGGATCCCACCTTCACAGCATCATATGGGGCCCTGGCTCCTCCTGTTCAGGAGGTCCCGCAACTGTTGCTCCATTTCAGCTCTCTCTACACTCAGCTTGTCTGACATTTAAAGGATTTATAAGGAACTGTGTATGAACAGCTTGTTAAGTAACTAATAAAAGTGATTTGTATAAAAAAAAATAGTGTCTTGGAAGACAAGAAGGTGGGGAGTGGCAAACTGATAAGTTTCTTGCTCCTGGTCTCTGCAGGGACAGTCTTGGTAGATTTCATAGGGGTAGCATAGGAAATGTAGGAAATAACACATTAAACCTAACCAAGACTAGGTCATACTTACACTCACTGTAGTTAGTTTATGATCAGGTGGTCAATTGTTTGTAATCAGAGTTCTAGCTGCCCTATGTGAATGTCAAAAATTCTCTCAGAGGCAGTCATTTTAAAAAAACTAAGTAATTATGCTGCATCTAATTCAAAATGGAATGCTGTGTCACTGCCCTGCTCATTTTGCTGCCAAGATTTTAGACTTAACAGAGACCATCTTATTGTGCTCCACAAACAGCCAGCCAGCAATCCTTGCTGAGAAACTTTGGATGTGAGAGTCATAAAGCAATGTTAACTTATAGATAAAACCCCTTAACACTGTAAAACAACTTGGGTGCATAAAAAAATCTGGACTGATTTGGAAATAAAGTTAATTACATAAAACCAATCATGACTAATATGTCCTAAACTACTTCTTGAGCATACGTTTTGAAAAAACAGTGTTCTCACAATATGCATACTAGTTCTGCTATTTTATTTACATTTTCTTTATTTTAAAAAACTGACATGAAAATATCACAAATGTTTCTATTCTGCACAGGGCTCTGCTTTTGCAAAAGAAGCAGGTTTTATGCAAGAGCAAGTATTGCTGTCTGCGATAGTGTGCTGCCTGCTGTAGTGTTTACCTTCTCTGGGGCTGCCTGGCTATTGCGAAGCCAGTTGAAATGATTCATGGGTCTGACAGATGTCTGGTACAGCTGGATGTGTCCTTGATTATCCCAAAAGTCTGGACAGCACTGTCATTCACCATTGCCCAAATTATCTTTGTATTGACTGTGGAACCCTCTGTGACAGTACTGTAATGGCTAATTACCCAGGATACCTTTGGTACTCACTTCATAATGGTTTAGTGGAAAAGAAAAAGACCATAAGGATATGAGGAAAAAAATCTACCAATAAAATAACATCCTGTTCTTTGAAAAGAACATGAACCTTAGTGTGATAGGGAATATATATTTATTTGATATCATGCTGTTTATGCTAATGAAATCCAGGGCCACACAGAAGCATAGATTTCTCATGAAACACATGAGGAGGAAATAAAATGTAAAGAACCTTGACAGTGATAAATTATGGACAATAGAAGAAGCTATTAGCTTGTGAGAGAATTGTATGTATAACATACTTGGAAAAAGGATGACGAGTGGCCATTTACCTGCCTCATATGTTGCAGAGGCGGGTGGGAGGAAGGGACATGTTCTGTTTAGCAAATAGCCTCCCCAGAAATAGAGAGGAGGGACAGAGAAAGAAGGAGATGCTTAGTAAAGCTGCCTGAAGGAACAAGAACTGAAAACTGAGGTTTCATTTCCCCCTATAATGCCATAAATTAGCACATTTTGACAAACATAGCTCCCACAAAGCAGATATATAATAGCGGGGGGGGGGGAAGATAAGGGAATAGAGGGTACAAAATCCCATTCTGACTTTTAGTGGAGATGATGAGATCCCAGGAGGACAGACAAAGCAGACTGGGAACAGCTTCTCACACAAAGAATACAGTAATTTGCCACATCCTGTCCAGGCTGTGTTTGAATGTCACTCCTGTCTTAATTACCAGACTAACAAAGCTATTCTGTTATTCTGGAGTCTCTGCTACACTTCCTGCAATGCAAGAGAGCAATCGGAAGAATTGCTCACAGATCATTACTAAGCAAGGCTTTAAGGGAAGCAGCCTCCAAAGGAGTGGGAGCTTTTTTGGCAGTAGATGTCCCATAGGGACCTCATTTGCTCTTGGGTTTTGGAATGTGTAGCTTGTTAGAATGGAGTGCTCTGGCTCATATTGAGATCTAGGACCATACTACTTTGGCTATGCACGCCTTTTGTGTGGGATAAAGCGAAGACTGGCTCATGTCTCCACTCCCTATCTATGTATTAGCTTCATGTCAAGTAATCCATAGAACATAAGACATAGCCAGTCTGACCACAAAAACCTTGGTCACTGGAACTCTGACTGATTAAACTGTCCTTTTAATTGGAGATAAAGAAGAAAGTCCTCATTTCAATCCATTGCTGAAACTATTTCTAAAACATGTCATTTCACTCTCCTTGGTTTTCTTGAGTTATTCTTCAATGTTTTGGAGGCACCTCAATAATTCTCATGGGGGACTATGGTGGGGTTTAGGTGAGAAGGGTGCAGGATAAACTCCGACAAGCATCCTGGATGGTGGCTTTGTAGATACAGGCTAACGAGTCTGTACCAGATTGTGCCCATCAAGTCCTTCTCCTTAAAGACGCCTTGTAGTAAAACCAGTTAGTTAATTGTGGGCTCTGGCTAGTTGGAGTATTTTTTATTTAAAAAATAAGCTTGCTGCATTTCAATAACATTCATGTGCAAAATTTATGTTTCCATTTATGTTCATCCCAACTGAGTAGCAATTATCTTGTCCTTTATGCACACATCAATAAAATTATTAAACAAAGACAAATTTCCTGGTCCCATTTAATCTACAAAATTAGGATTCTATTTGGAGGAAATGGACATTGACATAAAAGTATTACACAAAGTACTGGAATCTGCCCTAACTGGTTTGGCTCAGTGGATAGAGCGTAGGCCTAGACTGAAAGTACTGGAATCTATACCAATAAAAGGGTAATTTGCTAATAAGACCGGTTCGACTGGATCTTCTGGTCATTCGGTCCTCCTTCCCGACAAAGCCATGGTGGTGGGAGGCTGAATCAAAGGTGGTTAGGAGTGATCAGGCTGGCAGGGAAGCAGTTAGGGGTGATCAGGCTGGCAGGGGAGGGTGGTTAGGGGTGATCAGGCCAGCAGGGGAGGGTGGTTAGGGGCGATCAGGCAGGCAGGCAGAGGGATTAGGGGTGATCAAACAGACAGGCGAGTGGTTAGGAGCCAGCGGTCCCAATTGTAAAAGGAATCAGGCCTAAACCAGCAATCAGATATCCCCCGAGGGGTCCCAGATTGGAGAGGGTGCAGGCCAGGCTGAAGGATTCCCCCACCCCTGTGCACAAATTTCATGCACCGGGCCTCTAGTAATTATATAAAATGCTAGTTAGTCAAGCTTAATAAAAAAAGTAAACTACACTTATTTCTCATTTACCCTTTTAAAAGAATCTAAGAAAAGGAAGAGTTCAAAACTACATACTGCCTGGCTTGTCTTTTGCACAGAGGTGCCATTTATCCTAAGATGAAGTTATTGGAATGTCTAATTCTAGGTACAATGCGAAGTTTGTCTGAAAGTTATTTCTCAAAAGTAATAATGATATTAGACTCCTGAAATCCTTGCTTACCTGAATAGGATTTAGATAAGAAATGAAGGAAAGATCTGAAAATACAGCAGGTGGCCAAAGCTTAAAGAGGTGCATATCTACAGTAAGCTGACCACCTATAGAAAGAATCTGTTAAGCTAGGTTTCTAATTAATTACTAAAGTGTATTACAAATATGCTACGTAGTCATAAAATTATTTCTGTTTCTGTTTCTCCTTACAAATGTGATGCATAACTTAAAATTTAAAGTATAATCTTTTAAAATGCCTTCAGTTATGATTGCCCTGAAAGATTGTAAATTTCAAAACTGAAACCAGAATAAAACAGAGAAAATGATGTATTGTTATGAAATAAGAGCATTGTCATATGAATAGATTTGTATAAATGTATTTTTATAATGGTCTGCCTAGAACTAATTGCTGTGGATGTAATAGGCACACATGTTTTATTCACTAACTAACTCTGTGACAATGATGGACTGAAATTCTAGAAGGGGAAAACACACACACACACACACACACACACACACAGAGAAAAGGAAGCTCTGTATGCTGACTTGACAATTTGCCATTCAAGATCTGAAAGCATTTCCTGGGTGCAATTATTAATTACATCAAAAATAAAAACCTGTAACAGAGAAAAATCTAGGAGCTGCAAACTCATATCCTTACAGGGGCCAACAGGAAAGTAATGGGCTGATGGGGATGTGGCAAACTGGAGCATGTCTAAACTAAAGAGAATTGTTGCCAGGTGGGAAGGCAAACCAATTTTTACCAGATCTCTTTCATTTTCAGGAAAACCTGAAAATTCAAATGTTTAGAGATTATGACTCCCTCTGTCCTCACAAGCTTCTAGCCTGCATGGGTTTGACAAGCACAGGGGAGAGAGCTGGGTTGAGGGGGGCTGAATGTGTTCTTGTTATTCAACAAATAGTAAGAACCATACAAAGTAGAATACAGTTTACATTGTGTAATGCATGGTTGACTACAACATTGTGCTCACATGTATACAGTTTTAATTAATAGCACCTTTTCATATCTCATATAATCTAATTCACATGGTGAGAGAAAGATCCTTCTACACTGCCCATTTATGGGTTCTTCCTCTCACATTGGCCTCTGACTAGTTTATCTTTCCCTCTCCTCTTTACTTGGAGGACTCAGCTCATCCTTCAGGGCTCAGAGAAGACTCTGATCAGCTCTCTATCTGGGCTGGCACCTTGTGCCATGCACCCTGGACCTCACCTTTGCAGCACTATCACAATTATAAATATGTAATTTTTATTGTCTATCTTCCCTACTAGACCCTAAGCTCCATGAGGACAGAGAACTACACCTGTACCCTCAGTATCTACTCCAATGTCTATATTTGTTGGATAAACATTTTCAGAATAAGAGATATTTGAATGATACACATAAAAATTTACATATGTGTCCAGAGATTATTCTTGTCATTCAAAATTCTCTCTGGAGAGTCTAATTGAGAGCTATTTCTTTATCTGCTGTCATGTAGACTTGTTACTTATTCCTGACAGTTCTTTTAAAGATCCTCTGCTGAGTTGGGGATTCCTTAATTTTTCTGAGATCCTTGGTATTTTTTATGACACGTATATGGTTGGGGGTCACGACAACATGAGGAACTGTATTAAAGGGTTGAAGGTTTCCTTAAAATGCACATTTAGAACAAATGCCCTGC
The DNA here is from genome assembly GCF_000327345.1 of Myotis davidii. Lineage (NCBI taxonomy): Eukaryota > Metazoa > Chordata > Mammalia > Chiroptera > Vespertilionidae > Myotis > Myotis davidii. The sequence continues at coordinate 14,990,191 of NW_006288615.1, read as the reverse complement.
TTTGTCCGGATAATGGAAATGATGGGAAATACTAATTGTGGTAAATTGTAAAAATAGCCACAAATTATTTCCTTCTCTTTATTCATGCACTTGGATAGTGCCTTCAACACATGTCTTGGCTATAGGACTTGTTTTTGCCAATGTGACAATTCAAATATAATGCAAGCAGAAACTTTGGTATTAGGACCTATTCTCTTTTGCTGCTCTTGGAAACCCTATGGCCACCACCATGTGAATAAGGCTGGGCTAGCCTGCCGAGGACGGTTACCTTCATTACTCCAGCCTCCAGACAAACAGGTGAGTGAAGTCATCTTAGACCAGTGGTTCTCAACCTTCCTAATGCCGCGACCCTTTAATACAGTTCCTCATGTTGTGGTGACCCCCAACCATAAAATTATTTTTGTTGCTACTTCATAACTGTAATTTTGCTACTGTTATGAATCGTAATGTAAATATCGGATATGCAGGATGTATTTTCATTGTTACAAATTGAACATAATTAAAGCATAGTGATTACACACAAAAACAATATGTAATTATATGTGTGTTTTCCGATGGTCTTAGGTGACCCCTGTGAAAGATTCATTCGATCTCCAAAGGGGTCGCGACCCACAGGTTGAGAACCCCTGTCTTAGACTAACCCATTCCTAGGTGACTTACCATCCGGCTGCAGTAAACCAGCTGAGCTCAGCCTCCATTGCTGACCTATTGAATTGTGAGTTAATAAATTATCGTTTCTTTAAGCTATCAAGTTTTGGGGTGGTTTGTTATGCAGCAAAAACTAACTGATTTCCTATTGTTTTGAGGATTGCGGTGCTTTTCCAGTAAAACTAGACTGGAAAATCTGAATATTAATCCCTTCTTCCCCCAGCTAACCCATATTCTATTACTGTTAGCTTCAATGAAGCAGAAGCCATTCAACCAGGGAGAGCAGCCTATCAGAGATAGGGAGTGTCGCTGCAAGGAAGAGAGATCCATTCTATTTTCCCAATAGCCCCTCTCCAGATCTCATTAGCACCAGAGTGGGCAGCAGATCTGAGAGGGAGGAAAGAAAAGGAAAATGAGAGTAGGTGGTAGTGAGAGTCAAACTGATGGTAAAGCTTAAACAGAGGAAATGAAAGAATCCACTGTACTGGCATTCTATCACAATATCCTTATTATTTTAAAAAATCCTGTAAAGTTTCTAGCCTCTGAAGGCTAAAGACTGAAGCCAAGCAAATATGGGGACTGTACAGTATATCATTTTAATGCAGAGAAAACATACACATTAGATGTATAACCTTGCCTTTGTTTAAGGTCCTTAAGCCTTTCTTAGCATTTTAAGAAAAGTGCATTGAAAGTAAACATTTGCTACTTTCTAAACTGCTGCTCTGAAATTTTTAGTATGTTTAAATGTGCTGAATCTTGATATGGTAATTTAAAAAAGCAAGAACCACACAAAATGTAGCATGTTGTTGCAGAGTTGGGGTAGAATAGGGTAGGTGTTTACTGAGTGCTTGCTATTTGCCAGGATGCTATCTCATTTAATGTTTGTAACCACCCTATGAAGTATCTGTTTCTCTTTATTAAACAGATGAAGAGACTGAGGTTCTAAGAGATTAAAGGAACTTGTCCAAGGGCACACAGTAGCTCTTCAGATTATAAATTACAGATGTAGGTATCAAATCTGAATCTACTGGCCATGTTGCCTCAGCAATAATATAGTGCTTTTATTATTAGTAATAATAATTATTATTTTTTGAAACCCTTATGCAACTTTTTATTAAATAAATAATAGCTAGGCAGTTTACATATAATAAAAAATTTAAACCTCACAAATAACCTATAAGGTAGGTATAGTTATTGTCTGCATTTCTGAGATAATAAAACCTAGGCGTAAATAGGTTATTTGATTTGCCCAAAGTTGCATAATAAGTGAGGGGTGAAGCAGATATTGTATTTAGGGCCCCCCGAGTCCAAGCTCTTTCCACACATCCTCACTTATAGGATTCTCACCAAATAATTGTGATATATTTTGAACCTATTATTATAAGAGCTCCTAGTGCACTGGGTCTCCAAAAAGGAGGGCAACCAACCACTACTTAGAAATACTTAAAGAAAGCCAGACCCTTCGGAATTATATGACCGATGACATTAGCCCCCATTCATCTAGTTCTAAGAGCTGGATCCCTTTCATGGAGCATGGTGCCCAGCTCACTCAATATGTGCTGCGTGAATGAGTTATTGGAATAATTCAGTGCTATTCTACAAGTAGTAGTATGAGGATGGGTGACATAGTACTGTGGAGCCCTTTGGGCCTTTTGGTAGAAAGATACTGTGTTTGTTTCTTAGAGTTTCCGTAACAAAGCACCACAAGCAAGGTGGCTTAAAACAACAGAACTTTATTCTCACCATTCTGTAGGCCAGAAGCCTGAAATCAAGGTTTCAGCAAGGCCATGAACTCTCTGAATGTTTCAGAGAGGGAGCCTTCCAGGCCTCTTTGGAGCTTTTGGTTGTTGTGAGCAATTCTTGGCATTCCTTGACTTTTGGCAGTGTAACTCCAATCTTTGTCTCCATCTTCACAGGACTGTCTTCTTTCTGTGTTTGTCTGTGTCCAAATTTCCCTCTTTTTATAAGCACAACAGTCAGACTGAGTTCAGGACCAGACTCAATCCAATATAACCTCATCTTGACTTGCTTACATCTGCGAAGACCCTATCTCCAAATAAGGTCACATTCATGGCTTTCAAGAGCAACATGAATTTTTTTGGGGGAAACTGTTCAATCCAGTATGAATACTTTAAGAATTTAAAAGATGTTGTTATTTACAGGCCCAAACATAAGTGGGGGCAGGGCTGAGCTTGTGTGGTCAAGGCTGGAAAGGATTTCACCCCCAACAAAACAGCAGTCCCAGTTCCCCTTTGGCATAGGCTTGTTTTTCCATTTCAAACACTCCTGAAGGCAAAACATAATAGATCCTAACGGTGGTGTTATCTTCTTGTGAATCAATTTCTCCGAGAGCCAATTTGGCTGAGTGAGTTGGGAAAAAGCACGAAAGCTAAAGAAGGTAGGAAGCTGTAAGGAAATGCCACTGGATAAGGAAAAGAGGGGCAGAGTTGCAAGAAGAAGAAAGTCTGGATGGATCCATTCAAAGATCAAAGAGACACTAACTTCACAACAAAAGGCAGCTGGAAGAAGAGAGCTTTTTGTTGGTCATTGGTAGAGGCATCTGATTATGGGCGGCAAGGCCTATCACTTATCAAGGGGTGGTATAGAGGCAAGACCTCTGAGAATGTTGCAGAGAAAGGCAAGAAAGCAAATTGGAATGAGTATAGGAGCATCAGGGACTTCAGGTAGGATAATGGGGGGGCTATAAAAATGCATGGGGTTCCTTAGAAAATATGCTATATTCCTATTTCTTTTTGCTCTAACACGAGGTATCCATTAGAATAGTGGTTCTCAACCTTCCTAATGCCGTGACCCTTTAATACAGTTCCTCATGTTGTGGTGACCCCCAATTTCATTGTTACAAATTGAACATAATTAAAGCATAGTGATTAATCACAAAACAACATGTAATTATATATGTGTTTTCCGATGGTCTTAGGCGACCCCTGTGAAAGGGTCATTCGACCCCCAAAGGGGGCGCGACCCACAGGTTGAGAACCGCTGCTCTAGGGAGAGACAGTAAGAACCTGGGTGAGGAGTTGGACTAGCTGTGTAGCCTTGGGTTATTTATGTACAGCCTGGGTTTCCATTGAAAAAAAAATAAGTGAAAATACATATGTATCATCACCATTCTGGGCACATGGTATGTGTTCAAAAATTATTGGTCTCTTCTTTCCTTAACCATCCAGTTTGTTTTTCAGATAAACCTGTTCTGTGATCTAAATTTCTTTAACTGAGTTTAGAAATGTTAAAATCTTAATCAGAATTTTGTTTGCTTTGTAAGAACTCTATTCATCTGGGGCCTAAAGTTTCATTATGATTTTAATTTAAGGGCCTAAATTGGTTACTTGGCAGAAGTGGAATGAAATATGCATTCTACAGCTGAATGAATGGAATGCTGCTAGGATTTAAATTTTGATAAATGCATAGCTTTTATGATCTTCCCTGTTCAATTTTGCTCTGCTGTATATTGTAGATTTAAAAAAAAATGCTTTGTTTTAAAGGAAAGTTTCCCTTTTGCATTTGGATATTTCTGTACAGGGATATGCAGTAAGGCTGCGGGTGCAGACTGTGAAACAATTCCCTATGTAAATTTGGTGATACTGTTAACGAAGAGTTTCAAAAATGCTAGTTAAACTCTTTATTTAACCATTCCAAATTTCCCTCAGGATGGTTACAATACCAGTGATTAAAAGTTGCAAAGGTATTGTAAACTTTTTTGGGCATTATTTTTTTCAATAATGCAAATGATCTCTCCAGCTCTTGCAGCATCATTTAAAAATGAATTTTGATTACTTCTAAGCTTGTAGAAAAAGGAATCATAAATGTGCTCATTTCCCACAATGAAGGGGGACAGGGAAGGAGAGGAGCAAAGGAATACAAAACATTTCCAAGTAAGCAGTCACAAAAGACCTTTAAATAACTCAACTTCCTACCGTATTTTATTATCTTCTCTCAGTTTTACAGCATTATCTACCATAGAAATGCAGGGAGATTTGTAAAACACTATAGCATTTAAGTCATTACATTTTATAGCTAATTTCTAATGTGGATTTGATTTTTTACGAGCAGAAAAAGAATCTAATTTGCATTAGTGACAGTAACTAGAGAAATTTAACACCTGGCCCTGGTTGTACCAGAAATTGAATATTAGGTACTTGGGTGCTAAAAACCCATTCAGATCTTCAAGGGAGATTTTTCATTTATTTATGTGCGCTCTCATGTTTATCGTTATAAAACTGTTCATATTATCATGGAAGAAAACTCACGGCCTGTAAAAACTCTGCATATACATTTTTCATCCTCTGCAAGAGAAACAGAACGATTTACCCATTAGCATGAACACACCCTGGAAAAAAGCACCATCATGCCATGCATCTAAAAAAATATCACCATAGCCTGTGTGAGAAGCACTCTGGTTCCTCTGGCCTTTTCCATCTCCCCTCACAGCTCCACTCCCAAGCCTCCCTCTATTTTTCCTCTTCCCGACTCCTCCCCCTCCCCCCCCAACCCCCAAGCCCTTTCCGCGTTGCTGCTTCCCAGTTAGAGGCTTGGGTGCAGTGTACCCAAGCAAAATTAAACCTCTGCTAAGAAGATCACATTGTTGTTACAAGAGCAATCCATATGTTTATAAAGTGTAGAAAATTAGGAACTGCAAAAGAGGCGAAGCTGGTGTTAAATGATATGGGAAGTGACACTTTACATAGCCAGTTACAATTAACACATTGATGGCATTTTGCTGGCTCCTTGCAGTGATAATGCTGTTGTCAAATGTGTTTAGTGCACCAAATCTCCTGGAGCCTTCAGCCAGGCAGCGAGCTTTTGACAGATTGAAGGTTCGGAGATAGGCTATCATGACAGATGGAAACTGGCACCGATGTTCAGCTTTCGCCGATCACAGGGGACCTGCCCCCCTTATTCTGCAGGGCTCGGCTCTGCAACCTTCCCCCTTCTGATGAAGGCAGGGGATGGCATTGTTAAATAGTGCATCTGTGTGAGTTAGACTCCTCTGATGAAAGCATAAGGCAGACGCGCCGTGAAGCAAAAGACAGTCTCTGCTCTAGCTGCATTTTAGATAGACTTGAAGAAGACCCTAGGGAGCCGGGGGAAAACTTTGGTAAATTTCAGACATAAATGGAAAAAAAAGACCACTTATTAATTTCGTTCCCTCAAAGAATATAAACATATGATGATAAAATCCCAAAGAATGACTTTCTATGAATAATTCCCCAAGGTAGCACTTTTTATGGAGTTGTGTCAATATTTTTCTTCTCATCATCATTTTCTTGTTATTAATCAATTAATTCCCAAACAATCTAAGGAAATCTATAAGGAGATGCCCAGAGGCAGTGGTGTACAGTCGACGTGTCGGAAACTAATTCAATTACTCCTCGACACTCTTCTCGACACTGAGCTGGGTTCTTGAATCTACGTTTTAAAACCCAGGGCAGGGCGGGCAGAGCTTTACACAGCTGGGCACAAACGGGCAGATAATATAGTTAATTAACCTTTCACCCTCTCCCACCAGCCCCCTTTTAGAGAAATACACAAGTCATTTTATTTTGAATGCCCATCTATTTCAAAGGCTTCCACTTCAGCTCCTGTAGCTCTTTCTTCTGTTCTCTGACAAATTCCTCTTTAATTTCCTTAAACTGGCCGAAGAGCCCTTTTCCTTTGCAGTCTTAATCTTCAATTCCGCTCTTGCCCATACCGGTTGAGAGCAGCAAGTACTGCAGCCCATTTGAGGTATGATAATCAGCTGATTAGCTAGTGGAGTCGTTTTCCCTGTGGCTCTTTTGTGTGAAAAATCCTCACACTCAATTGACATGTGGACATCATAAAGCTGATGAAATGCAATTGTAATGAACAAGAGGGAGCGGCATCTGCAGCCATCTAAATGAAGGGCCCTTCCCTTGCGCCATGCTAATTCAGAAAATCTGCTCTTAACGTGTACTCCCCCTGGATTCCAAATCGAGGCGCATCTCCATGAATGCATATTCAAGAAGTGAATTAGCCTCTGTGGCAAGTGAGCGCCTAGCCTGGCCAGACGGATTCTAATTTCAAGACAGATTATACTGCATCAACTGTAGTAATGATCTGACAGTTCATTTGTGACGGAGTCCTGCAGTCAAGTTTACTGCAGGACAGACACAGGTGCATAGAGAGCTGGCAAAATCTCTTAGACAAGACCAAAGGTGGCTTTGCTGTCAAATTATTTCAGGCAAATAGTCTGAAGGAGAAAGGAGGCAATACATTAAAAAAATTTAATGTGTTCTCATATTTGCACTCTGGATGTAATGGTGGTTAATGGGTGTTCCCTACCCTATTATAAGATCATGCATACCCAGCAGTTGTGAATTTAGAAAGAAAGAGGTAATATTTTCCTCCCACTGCCTATTCAGAGAGCTACATTACTTGCTAAGAAATTTCCAAATGAATGAAACTTGGCATACAAGCTTTTTCTTTTTTTCTAAATTAAATTTCACATGAATCAGTTTGTAGGAGGAAAAACTCAGTCGTATTAGGGAGAGAAGCTGTTTATTTCCCCTGCTCACTCTGTGACAGCTGCTAATATAATATGACAGGTTTGTTCATCACTACTTTGGATCACCTTTGAGGTTTCTGTACTACTCTTTCTATTAATACATGTTAATTAATGATGGTGAGGAATCTCGCCTTTCTATTGAAAAGCTCAAAGCAGTTTTCAGACATTGATTTATCTTTGAGAGTTAGAAAGAGGGTGGGTATTAGCACTGCTATTTTTGTAGAGATGAAAACAGAAGAGTGGTGATAAAGTGACTTGTGCAAGGTCACACTGCACCCCAGTCCCAAATCTCTGCCTTGAACTCATTCTCATCCCTCTTTACAGCTTGAGACACAGAAATTACTCCAGGGAAAGGGTTACTAATCCAACATTAAGGAGACTCTTTAACAAGCACTGCTAATAAATATAGTACATGCCTTAAAAGCAAACGAACAAGACAAGCTTAATAAGAATTGTTGTTACTACTGGGTAAGCCACCCAGCATCTGCATGGTGCACACAGAGGTTCTCATCGAGGCACCACATTACCGTGATTACAAGAGCCAGTCCTCAATCTTTTTATGCTTCTCTTCAGCACGCACATTCATCTTGATCTATGACCATTCAATTCAGTGTATCTCAATAATGGTGCAGCATGTGCCTATAGACACATTCATAGATTATTTTTGCTTCCTCCGTATGTCTGGAGGCAATTTTGGGGGGTGGCTGCTGAGAGCTGTGGTTGTACACCTTCCTCCTCTAGTAATCAGGAGTTAGCAAGCAGATCATTGGCTGTCCACGTCAGGCGGAGCAGTGCACTAGGCACTTCAGGGAGGTAGGTGGAATGAGACAAGTCTGTCCCCAAAGGCAAGCGTGCCTAACATTCATATACAGGAAAGACAGATACATGTAAACAAACAAACTTCAAAAAGCATGACCCTCATTCCAAGTCTGCCAGGACACGTATGCAGCCCCCAAATCAACTACTGGCTGTTTTCCAAAATCTACTTGTAAACTGGTTCTTTCAAACCCACAATGCCTTTATCCATGGAAGTGGAGTTGTAAGTGGTGGCTATATTCTCAGGCCAGCTGTCAAAGCCTCTTTAACTTATAGTGTAGCTAAACGCACTACTAATAGTGCACATACAAGTATAGCTGAAAGACTGTCATCGCACTAAAGGCGATGTTTAGGCTTGGAGATCAGGTGGCATCTGTTGAAATCTCAACTCTGCTATTCACCATCCTGGGGCCTTGCACAAGCTATTTAATCTCTCTAGGACTGAATTTTCTGTGAAAGGGGTTATAATAGTACTTACTTCATAAAATTGTTGTTAGAATTAAATGAGATAAGGCACAGAGTGAAAAACCTTACTGATATAACGTGCTCAATAAATGCCAGGGAGGAATAAGGAGATTGTTTACATATTTTGTGTTTGAGCTGTTTCTCAAATTCCTTGATGATATTTCTCACACCCCGATTCTAAGGGTATGAAGAGACTTGCGTATATGCATTTCTTTGTTGAGGAAGAGACCGTCCTCATTTTTGTAAGAGAAGGTATTACAGTCTAGAGGTTAAGAGTTAGATTCCAAAGCCAGAATGGGTTCAAGTTCTGCTCCTGCCACTTACCAGCTATGTGACTGTGGGCATGTTACTTAGTTTCTGTTTCTCATCTGTAAAATGGGGATATTATTTATACACTAGAGGCCGATGCATGAAAATTCATGCAAAAGTAGGCCTTCCTTCCCTCGGCTGCCGGCACTGGCTTCCCCCTCAGCACCTGGGACCCAGGCTTCCCTCCTCCGGCTGCACGCAGGTACTCAGGACCCAGGCTGGCTTCCTCCTAGCCACGGCTTGGTCAGAAAAGACATCTGGAAGACATCCGGTAATTAACATATTGCCCTTTTATTATTATAGACTAGTGGCCTAGTGCACAAAATTCGTGTGTGTGTGTGTGGTTGGCTCAGCCCAGCCTGTACCCTCTCCAATCAGGGGCCCCTTGGGAGATGTCTGACTGCTGGTTTAGGCCTGATCCCTGTGGGACATCCCTAAATCAGGAGTCAGACATCCCTCTTACAATCTGGGACCCCTGGCTCCTAACCGCTCACCTGCCTGCCTGCCTGCCTGATCACCCCTAACTTCCTCTGCCTGCCTGAAAGCCCCTAACCACTCTGCCTGCCTGCCTGATAGCCCCTAACCCCTTCTGCTTTGGCCCCTGCCACCGTGGCTTCATCCAAAAATACATAATCCCTATAGCTGGACTGATAACCAGCCTTATGCAATATACTGCCAAATCGGTCATTAAAAAATTGAGCCTGACCGGTTTGGCTCAGTGGATAGAGCGTCAGCCTGCGGACTGAAATGTCCCAGGTTCGATTCCGGTTAAGGGCATGTACCTTGGTTGCGGGTACATCCCCAATAGGAGGTGTGCAGGAGGCAGCTGATCGATGTTTCTCTCTCATCAATGTTTCTAACTCTCTCTCTCCCTTCCTCTCTGTAAAAAAATCAATGAAATATATTTTTAAAAAATTGAACTTTCTTACACCTTACACCAAACAGCTGTTGCCCTTAAAACCCCTCCTCAGCTCCCATCTTAGGTTCTGCCTTTGCAGTTCATCTATATTAGGTTCTGACTGTTCAGTTTCTATGCCAGTCAGCATCAAAAGCTCCACCTCCTAGGCAGCCATTGGCTCCTCACACTTCACCCAGATTTGGTTCTGATTGGTCAGTTTCTATGCCAGTCAGAGTCTCCGGGCCTATCTCTGGGCCTGATCAGAGAGGCGGGGCTGATCAGCAGCCCCTGTGGCTGCTGGGGAGGCCCGGAGAGAAATAGAGGCAAGGGCTGATCAACAACTGCCACAGAGGCTGCGGATCAGACTCTGCTTCTGTCTCCAGGCCTGATCTGCAGCCCCCTCAGTAGTCAGTGCTGGGTCGCCAGGGCTGGTTTTTGGTTGAGCCTTTGGTAATTATGGACCCTGGCTCTTTATATATATAGATATCTCATAGGGCTGTTGTAAGGATTAAGTAAATTAACATATGCAAAGTGACTTGCTTGTAAGCACAATACAAGAAAATGTAGCTCTTATAAGTATACCATGGCCTGTCATCAGCAATGACAAATAAGCAGGAAAACAAGGCCCGGTTAGAGATTAATGATTGTCTTCAGTTTACTATTAGTAAGTAATGATGTGGGACTCCAGCTTGGTCTTCTAATCCCTTGTCCTGTGTTCTTTCCAGGTCATGGTTTTCCTTCTACCACAAACCTGTGGGGCACCCTGGAGTGTTAGTTAACATTTATTGAGTACTCGGTGTGTGTACAGAACTGGGCTGATTTCTATAGAATTTCCTTAAAAAAGAGAGGTTATACTTGAGACTCTAAATCAGGAGTTGGCAAACTATGGCCATAGGCCAAATCAGAGCATTGCCCATGATTATATGCCATGCGAGCTAAGACTGGGTTTTGCATTTTTAAATGGCTGAAAACAGTTTGAAAGATGAAGAATATTTTGCAACACATGAAAATTATATGAAATTCAAATGTCGGTCTCTGTAAATGAAGTTTTATTGGAACACAGTTATACCCACTTATTTCTATATTGTCTACAGGTGTTTTTGTGCTACAATAGCAGAGATGAGTGATTGTGACAAAGACCATAGGGCCCACAGAGCTTACCTTACTTACTACCTGGCCTTTTGTAGGAAAAGTGTGCCAACCTCTGATCTAGACACAAGGAGATTGATTCTGTCTGGTTATTGCTGAGAGGACTTAAGAGATTCACTGGTCTAAGCCTCAGATTGGCTGAGATGAGAATGCAATTGTCTTCCCCCACCTGCGTTAATGGTTTAGCATTATGGTCTGAAATATATTAGGCAGAGCAATGTTGTTGTTGAACTCACACACTAAGGAATCAGGCTGCTGGATCCAATCCCAGTTCTATGACTTCCCAGTTAGGTAAGTTACTTAATTTTTCTTGTGCCACTGTTTTCTTATCTATACCATGGGATTGTTTGGAGGATTATGGGAGTTTTACCATAAAAAGCATTTTTAAGAGTTCCTTGCACATTGCTAGCACTATGCTATTGTTAGCAATTGTTACTTTTGAAATCCCAGGACCCTTTGGAGAAGAAGAGAAAGATACCTTTCTCAGAGCAATGGGCAATGTATCTTTGCAAGCTCACTCCTCTCACTGTCTCTCCTCGGCCAATGCCCACTCATTCTTTTGGCTGTGCAGATGTCTATGTCTTGCCTATCAAACTTTTCTTGAGTTGTTTACTTCTTTTGCTTCCATAGAACACCATACATCCTTCCTTGAGGCTCTCCTATTGATGAATAAGGAACTGTATACACATTTTTGTCTGTACTAGATAGTGAGCTCATAGAAGAAAATCTTCTATCTTTGTCCCACAGTGCCTGGTATGTGGGATATAAGATATGTCACAGTATCAATAAACATTTAGTGAATTCGAGAATAAATAATAGCCTAGAAAACTGCAGGGTCGAGAAGTCTCTAAGATTTGTTTTTAACGTATGAAAACTTCCTAAATGTGGCAACTTATCCCTTCAAGGTACAAGCTTGCTAGGCAATTAAATTGGAAATTTTGAAGCTTAAAACAAAGGCAGATGGATACTTTTGCTAAAAGTAGAAATCATAGAACAGAAATTCTTGGCTGTGGAGAAGCTTTGTGTGAGTAGGCTGAGACACCCTCAGTGGCTATGTGATCTTGAGCAGGGCCCTTTCTAACTTTGGATTTTCATAGTTCATTGGGGAAAAAAAACACAAAACAATAAGAAAATGCACAATTGATAATCACCAAGGCCTCTTCCAATCCCCAAACTATAATTTTTGCTTCTCCCAGAAATCTTACTAATTCTGCTCACCTATGAGCAGGGCTTCTGGATATTGCTGGTAGGTAAGTTGCTTAAGTTTTCTGAACCTAAGCTTGGAAAATAAAGAGTAATGTGATTACTGAAGTGTACAAAAAAGGATAAGAGGCAAAAAAGAGGGAGAGAGAGAAAAAAATTATAAAAGAGGTAGGGACCATACAGGCTCTGGGTGCTGGGCTGAGTCGGGGTTGATGGGAAGTAGACAATATGAAGCTTTGGATGGTGTTAAGAAGTGGAAACACTTGAACAACTTTGTGTTTTACACTTAGAACCCTGGCCTGGACGATGTGGCTCAGTGGTTGAGGGTCAACCCATGAACCAGGAGGTCACTGTTTGATTTCTGGTCGGGGCACATGCCCGGGTTGCAGGCTCAATCCCTAGTAAGGAGCATGTAGGAGGCAGCTAATCACTGATTTTCACTCATCATTGATGTTTCTATCTCTTTCTCCCTTCCTCACTCAATAAAAACATATTTTCTAAAAGCAAAAACAAAAACTGGCCACAGTGTGGAAACTGGATTGGAGAGAGAGGAGGAGAGCCAACATACAGTAGTACCAAAAGAGATATGGGCTAGCTAGAGGGTACTTAAGAGACTGGATTTTAATCTGGAAAATGTAGATAAAACAGAGCATTTGGGCAAATGGAATGCCATTCACATGATAGGCAAACAAGAGAAATAATTCTTCTGGTCAACTTTTATTTCTTGTATTATTTCCCCAATTAAGAAAAAGTCACGGGCTTATATAGTTGTGGGATCACACTGGAGACAAGATAGGGTAAGCCCTCAGTATGAATCTTAACTCTGCATTAGCTCTGGGATTTTGGGTAATGCATTTTACCTTTTTAAGCCTTAATTTCCTGGGCTGTTCCTCTCAAGGTCATGGTAAGGATTAAATAAAATGAGGCATGTGAAAACGCATATCACAGGGCCTGGTAACCAGCAAGCAGTAGATTAATGTTGACTATTATTACTAGAGTGCTTTGGGTTTGCTCCAGATGCAATCTCCTCAAGCCTTCAACTCTGTCTTTATTTTAGAAAAATAGATTTAGAAGGCTCAAGCTTATAGTCTTCTGCCAAAAGTGCATAAAAAACACACACAAAACAAAACTGGGTAATTAAAATAAAAGTTTAAAACCACTATTCTAATATGAGTTTAATCCTTGGAAACCCAGAACCAATTAAATGGAGCTTTTGGTTAAGCTAAATGCAGTTCTTTGAAATCAGCTGAAATGCACGGCTTGCAGCTCAAAGGTTCCAGAGAACTTCACGTGTGTGCTTGGGAAGCAGCAAACAAGGTCAGTATTGATAGCTCACGCTTCAGTGAGTGTATCAATTTAAAGCCTCATCAGTGATTCTCACTCATCTGCAGCCCTGCATGGCTGTTGTCTTGTAAGAACCGGGTGACTTACGAACCCATTAAGTAACTTCTTCACTTGTGCTCTAATGAGCCTATTGTTTCCCTGGAAGAACACAAACATCTGAGTACAAGCACACGCTGGCAGCCACAATGAGAGGGTGCAGATTTCCTGACCTAGGGGCTGTTTTTGTTTTGATTCTCTGTGCGTTTCAATTGCTTTGCCAGCCTAGCCAGGTACACATTTATAACAAATCCTGAGTAGAGCTGTCCGGGTCCCTCTGCCCACTTCGAAGTGCTCTGTTTATAGCTTTCATCTGCTGTACAGGGTGCATGTGTGTGACCTTAGGGAATTTTCATATCAGATACTTATCTCCTGTTCCCCTGACACCAGCCGGTGCCTTGCAGTGAAGATTACCCCTCTCCCCATTCCTCGGTCCACGCTGCCTCTGTAGAGATCGGATAAACCTGCTTCAGTGGAGGGGCACAGAGCCCACCCACAAAGAGGGCATCCTGGGGGTATCAGCCAAGAAGTTCTCCTTGCAGTCCCTGTTTTTCTGTTACCATAACTCAAGGTTACTGTTCCCATGTCCTCTACACACAGTATCACACAGAGATAAAAGATCGAAAATTAGTCCCTTAGGATTTGGGCTCAACACTCTCCGTGGAGGTATAGTGAGTAAAAAACATATGTTTATTTACATTTGGCACTCTTTGTTTAGAGAACAAACCTGATATAGTTGAAGGGCATGGGTTGGAAGAAGACAGCAAACACCGACAGCTAAACAATTCTATTTCAGGAATGAAGAGGAATCTGAGGATGGGAAAGGGCAAAGAGGAGAAAAAGCAAGGGGGAGACAGATCCGGACACTAGAGGACGCTGGTGTCCACCCAGGAAGATGGCTGTGAAGGACTTCCATGGAAGGGTGACCAGAGGATTTTTAAGAAAATCTAACACTCCATGGTAAGTTTTTTGCATAGCTCATCTCCCCAAAGTTTCAGAAGGTACTTGTTTGAGAGGAGCTCAATAACAAAGGCAAAGGTGGAGTACCCTGAGGGGCCAGGGGTGGAGAGTAAGCAGAGAGAACAGCCCCAAAGGCAAGAAGTGAGTAAAATCAAGAGGAGCCAAAGTGGCCATGAGAACCACTTTGGGAATTTTCAGAAACGGTGGGAAGGACTTCCACAGGATGTTAGAGAGATGCTGGAGAGAATTTCATTTACATGTTAACGTACAGGCCTGGGTCCCATAAACTCTGTAGAGAACAACATCAGTCACTGATGCCTTCTAATCCATTAATTTAATTCTCTGTGTAGGTTTTCATATATCTTGTCTTCAGTAAGTTTTCTCTGATTATGAAGATCAACACATACTTGGTCCTTGAAAAATAAATTTGGTCAAAACAGGATGCTAGGAAGGTGGGAATTGTAATAATCTAAAGCTCATTGGAACTCATTTCCTGCTTGGTATCCTCCCTACGGTCATTACAGGGATGGGAGTGACAACTGCCCCTTGGGAGTAAGGAGACCTGCATTACTAGAGGGTTTAAACCAGCGTGGGCAGGCCCTTTGAAACGAATAAAACTAAAAAAAAAAAAAAAAAGACCGTACCCTTTTATGTAATGATGTTTACTTTGAATTTATATTAGTTCACACAAACACTCCATCCATGCTTTTGTTCCAGCCCTCCAGTCCAGTTTAAGAACCAATTGTGGCCCTTGAGTCAAAAAGTTTGCCCACCCCTGGTTTAAACAGAGCCTGACCAGTTGACCCAGAGTTGTACTGGGGGATTCATGTGTCAAATGGAAGCTGGTCAGATAGGCCTCCAGACTCTTTAAGCATTGAGCTTCTATCACGTGGGGGAGGACTTAAAGCTTTCAGAGAAGTTAAAAATACCCCAAATGTTTGTGGCTGTTTTGAAAGAATGTATATTTAGCCCTTTCCACAGCTCTATGTTAATCTGTTCCAGTTTATGCTAATTATGTTCTCATTACTTGGAGGAAGGAGAGGAGACTTGGACCCTCTCCAAGGGGTGGAGGTGCAAGCTGCCCATGAGGTACGTTGGCAGGAGGTGGCATTTGGCATGCTGGGGGACCCTCCAAGTGCCCATAGGG
Source organism: Myotis davidii (assembly GCF_000327345.1). Taxonomy (NCBI): domain Eukaryota; kingdom Metazoa; phylum Chordata; class Mammalia; order Chiroptera; family Vespertilionidae; genus Myotis; species Myotis davidii. The sequence goes on along the minus strand of NW_006288615.1, from coordinate 14,974,672 downwards.
CTGGGGAGCTGCACAGCACCTTTGTGATCTGTAGTCTGATATCACCGAGATGGGGGTGAAGGCGGGGGGCGGGGGGGTGTCCTGAAGCCACACTGCACCTGTTTGCAGAGGTTTAGATTGGGGTGGTTGGGGAAGAGCCACCTCTTCTAACATCCCAGCATTTCCTCTGTGGGTCAAAACCATGGGTCTAAGAAACTCTAGGGCCAGAGGAGTGAAAAGTGAGGGTGTAACTTCATTGGGAGGAGCACCGAGTTTCTCCTGATAATCTCTCATCCTTTCTCTATTCTTGATAAAAGTCATTGCATACAGGTATGAGGTACAGAATCACAGTTTGCTCACACTGCAACTCAGAAGTGCAGAGAAAATGCACTTCGAAACTTTGGTTCTACGACTGATTACCTTTCTTTATGAACCCCAGCTCAGAGTATCAGGGGGAAAATATATATATATTTCAACTCAGTCAAGTTTAAAGCTTAGTCTGATAAAATAATTTGCAAATAAATTGCTCTACTGTTCAGATGCCTCCCTGCCTCTGCTTCTCTCTCTAATGTGGCTTCTAGATGGAGTGCATGTGACCTCAGGGCACTGAGGAAGACAGGCACTTAGATCCATGGGTGTCCACATAACACCCAGTGGCTCACCCACAGCAGTGCCCACTTCTGCCTGTCCATGTGTGTCTTGTTGACATTTGCAGTTATGGTCCTTGGCAGAGGGAGCCAGTGGTGTGATCATTTTCCTGGTCATCCTCGTGATGCTGGTGTGGGGTTAGTCCTGACTACTGGCTTTGATTCTTCTGGATTTAACTTGCTTCAGGACTCCCTGCAGCCTGCGGCAGCTTTGGTCAGGCCTAGGTAGGGTTGCTAGACTTAGCAAATAAAAATACAGGACACCTGCTTAATCTGAATTTCAGATAAACAATACTTTTTTTACTATAAGTATGTCCCAGGTATTACATGTCATGTTATTTGTTATTTACCTGAAATTTAACTGGACATCCTGTATTCTATCCAGCTACCCTCCTGTACGACCCAGAGTCCTCACTCACAAGGGCTGTGGCTCCTGAGGAGAGAGTCCTTTTGGTCAACTCACCAGCCACAACTTCAGGAACCTTCTGTGTCTTTCACAAGGCACACGCTAACATCTGAATACCTTTTATACACAAAGGAGTCAGGGATTCCTTGGGGTACCCAAACCCAAACCCTTTCTGGCTAAACAACTATGCTGGGCTGCCACTTCTCTCCTGATGTAGGCACCAAGACAGTGCCAAGAAAGTCTGTGAGCACCATGGGCATGGGGCGGGAGACCTTTCTGCCTTTGCTGTGACCGCCTTCCCCACATATCTCTCATCCTCCTCACCTTCTGCCCCGCCCCCCGCCCATTCCTTTCTTGCTCAAATCCCCCAGGCAAGAGGAAATGAGTTTCTCTTTGATTTCTCCTATGTCATATCCTCCTCCTACTATAGTAGAACAAGCAAGCCTCAAGCCTGGCTGCCATAGCAGAAGGAATATTTTAATATTTTATTTGCACTATAGGCAGACTCAGTGACCTTCCTTCTGTAGTCTCGGTTCTGGTTATGTTAAAGACAGAAATAAAGGAATGTAGAAAGCCCCCTCTCAAGGTAATAACCTGGCTTGCATGGTTTTTGTCTTGCTACAAAATCCTATATTGAATGTTTTTTTTTCCCCTGTCTTTTTTTTCCTCCATACCAATTCTGTTCTCCACCTGGGTAGAAGGATATTGCCAGCTGATTGAAGATAAGATCATGAGCTTGGAAAAGCTACAGAGAAAGATCACATTAATAATTTTTCACAATACCTCCTCATTATATTCACTTTATGAGGTACTGGCTGACATAAATCCTTCAACTTTGAGCTGTCCTCAAAACTTTTTACACCATCCTTATCTTACTATTGAGATGCTTCTTGTAATATAAACTTCTATTATGAGGAAAGTTGACTTTGTCTCCTGAAATCTTCCAGAGATAAATTAATTTCTGGGTGATAAAATACTTGGGTGTGGTTTTTTCCCCCACTGAATTATGAAATTTCTCAAAGACACAGAAAGGTAAGTAAAATAAAATAGCAGCATGCAGGTATCTGCCATCCAGATGAGATTCCTGAGACAGGAGTTTACAAATTTCAAGTTTATAAAGATAGCAATCAATTTAAAAAGATATGAAAAAATTATTTATATATGAAACAATTGTTCTTAAAATATCTTCTTTATATTTTTCTAGTATTTTAGACTGCAGGTTGTATTGCTCTGAAGTAAATAATCTAGCTACAAGGATAAAATTACATCATTTGAGTGGAAGATGCGAAGAAGGGAAATTGTATATTTTGGATACATTCCATGTTGACTTCCTGAAATGCTATTTGTGGACTGAGCAATGGGCGGAAGAGTATGGAATCCTGTTAGTTTGGAAATAAAGTCATTGCTTGCTCCAGGTATTCTGTGCCTCTAGGTTCCTTGTCTTTTTTCTGCGTTGCCCAGGTGGACCAATAGCTCCAATACGTGTTACCTTTGTAAGACTGTTTATATAACCAATCATTTCTGCATTCTCAGCACATGATTTTAAGTTGCTCGTGTTTCACAATTTTTGTGCTTTAGTTTCATAGACTCTGAGGTGAGAAGTAATTGGGAGACAGTCCAGTGCAGTCTCCTTGTTCTGTAGCTTGAGAAAGATGAGGGCATCTGCTCTCTAGCCAGTGGGAGGCATTCAGAGATGAGGAGCTGTGCACAGACCCATGCTCTTCCATCACCTGCTGCACCATTCACCTTCCTCCTGCCGATTAACAAAAACAACCCACCGTACCTTCTGGTATCAAGAATGTCGTAAAGTTTAAATTGGCCTATCTTGTAATTAACTGCATTTTAAGGGTTTGGAGGTAGGCTCAGCCCTCCACTGCAGCATATTAACAGTTTCACAGGGAGGAAGGGGAATTGAAACAAAAGGCAAAAAAGGAAAACATGTTCTTTATTTGGTGGCAATGAAATCTGTTTCACTGTTACTGGATTATAACGGCCCAATTTTTATCTAGAAACCGTGCCTCTGGAAATACAACCCTCAAAAAATGAATTAAAATTTTTCACACATTTTTTAGGTTAACCTCAATAATGGTATAGAAAGTTTACCTACCGGTAGCCACTTTTATAGGCATTGAGGTGGTTTTTTATTCATGTAGTTTTTTTTTTCTGAGAAACACTTATTTTCTGCATCATCATTTATTTATTTCAGGAAAAAGAAGATCCATGACCCTCCACGATCTGAGTACATTTCCACGTACATGGATTACTTCTTTTTTGCCCCCTAGTTTCAACATGGAGCACCTAACACGGCCTCCCTGCTCTTGGCTGGGCTCTTGCTTATGCTTTACTGACTTTTCAACACTTGACTCCTACTTCCGAAAGCAGCTCCAGTGCTACTTGCTTCATGAAGCTTTGGTCTCCATTCCTATGTCTACCCTCTGCAAAGCTGAAGCTTTGCCGCCTTAGTGTTTCCACAGCCCATTATTTATCATTCTAATATGCTAAATAAGTAACCACCATGTGGAAAACTTGCCACTTTATCAAATACATTTCACTTAATTACAGCACTTGGCAACATCCTGCATTGTTACTTGGCTCAACATCCTAGCTCTTTCACTGGAACCTAAGAACCTTAATAGTGAACTTTAATTTCATATTTGTTTTTGTGTAACCCACTGAGTTATGCTTTGCACATGCTAAGGGTCCCAAATGATATTTGTTGGCACTGAGTGGGTAGTGGACCAGAAGGGATTAAATTCCTAAATGTCAATATATTGCTCCTTGTTGTCAGATGAAGGCTCTGGTGGTGACCCAGCAGGCACTGCTAGCCTCAAATTCCACCTCTGACTTTGAAGTCTGGCAGCCACCTCAGAGCATTAATAGGCAAAGCTGTGACTTGCTGGGTAATAACACACTGCCTTGGAATAATCATTTTCAAATGAATCAACAACAGCAGCTATTTGCCTGATCTAATTAGCATCACCTTTTTTTTGAGCAGGCGGAAAAAGGTTGGCATATTCTGTATGATGCAACATGCAGCAAATTATATAGACAAGGCAACATCACAGGTCAGGCACTCACCTCCGTGGCTGAGGGCTTCCTGGCAGTCTGCATCCCCCTCCTTTCCTGCATTAGCTCAGTAAAATGGCTTGTATCATTTCAAGTATGAGAACCATAATGAAATCCTTAATTTGAGATTTAGCCCAAATGTGGTCCCTGTATTTGCTTCACAAGAGCAATGCAAGAACAAAAGTGAAATTCTTGCATCCAAGAACATTTGGGAAACAATTTAACCTGAATGAGAAGTTAACTCTGCCCATCTATATGGCGCGCGCACACACACACACACACACACACACACACACACACACGAATAGTGTTAGCTCTGCTCCTTTCTAAGAGTTAAGAGGCATTTGCTTCCAAAGCCTAGGTTATGGGGTAATCTGAGAAGGGGTGGGAGCAAAGGGAGGACAGACAAGAGGGATGACTCCATCTTTTTGAGGAACGTGATTCCCTAAAACTGGAAGGAAGATGTGTGTATGGGGAGGGTAGTCTGCTAACGGCTGAACGATGTGCTCTCTCACTTAGGTACAGTGGAGCTTGGACTGGGGAGACGTGACAGTGGTTTGGGGAGTGTACCCTAAGGCACTGGTGAGCTGGAGCCAGCTTGCCAAAGAACGTGACACCATGTGCCCAAGTGCCACCATGACAGACTGGAAACTGTCCTTTCCCCATATTTTCAGAAATGTGTGAGCTCCCCAGACGCTTGCCAGACCCTAAGATAAGGAAGGGCCACCTCTGATGGCTGAAATGGATTACTCTATCCATCCTGGTGAAGTAGAAGCCTGATAGAATTTGGTTTCCAAAAATACAATGTGAACTCCAGATCCAGACTTCCTGTGTTCATACATCTGGCCCTGCCACTTGGTATGTGTACCTTGCTAGGTGGGAAAGCATCTCAGTATACTCATCTTTAAAATGGGAAAATCATATTATCTACTTTATAAGGTTGCTGTGAGGATATAACGAATCAATACACGTGAAGCCCTTAGAGCAGGGTCTGGCATAGATGAAGCACCGTCTAAGCGTTCCTTCTCCTTGCTGCTGCTACAAGGGTATGCGGGAAGCATAATTCATACATGGGGCACTAACAGCCCCATTGCTATGTAAGCGTGTCCTTTGCTTAATGTCCTCTTTCATGCTGTTAATTTCAGGTGGTAAGCGCTTGGAGGGTGTCAGGGTCTCCATCCGTTTATTTATTCTTGCATTGCCTCAGTGCTCTCATAGCATCTCCTGGTCAGCTTGAACTCACCTTTGACTGAAAGCACTCCCATCATCCCCTCTACCATGTCCATTTCATAAATCCTCATCTCTGTAGCCTCCCCCAGTTCCTGACACACAGTAGGCGCACAGCAAACAGTTTTTAGGGTGAAATGAATTTAGATCTGTTGTAGGGTATTCAGCAGAGTGCTCAGGCTTTAATCAGGGATTTCTGATGAGACTGAAAAAAAAAACCCAATTACCATTATTTATTAAAGGGTTTAGAATAATATGGCTCCTTGGTCAAGAGGAAACAGGCCCCGAAGGAAGTCATTACCAAAAGACCGCACGGATATTTAGAGAACTGGCTCCCTGAGTCCTCCGTGCTCAAAAGCCTCCAGGTCAGAGGAACAGACCACGCTCCTCTCTGGAGAGAGCAAGTGAAGGCCAGAGACCTTACTTCTATCAAGGCAAGAATCCTCATGGAACCAGATTTTGGGGCTGGAGACAGCTGTTTCACAGTAAGCACAGATTTTTTCAGGGGGACTGGATTTGTTAACTAAAGCAGTCAATAAACTTTTCCTGTTTCCTCCAGTGCTAAGTAAGCACCTCGCCAAAAGACGCATTTCTTCAGTTCATAAAGAAGTGTTTCTATGAAGCTCATGGGTTAACAGTTAGCCTTATATCAATCAGTTAAGTCCTCTTCGCTTAACAAATAAAAAAAAATGTGCTTGGAAAAACAACGGGCACATAGTGGGGTTGGCTTTCTGAATTAATATTCCCATGACAACAATAACAACAGACAGTGACTGCACATAAGATTTTGTGCTGGTTTTTTCCGTGTGTCATTTCATTCAGTCCTTACAGGTACCTTAAGAAATACACTATTATTTTCTTCCCTTTATAGGTGAGGACATGAGGATGAAGAGATGTTAACTGACTTGTCCAAAGACAAACCAGCTAATCAGTAGTACCCAGGCTTTGAACTCTTCTTTCTGTCTGGAAGCACTCCTACCATCCCCTCTAAACATTACAGTTTAAAAATTAAAGAATGGACCAACTTGGGCCACAAAGGAGTAGGAGTAAATAAAGTGATGACTCAAACAGAAATAAATTCACTTTTCTCTGAAATAATGGTCACAAGGAGTAAGGAGTTTAAAATTCACACTTGGATTTAAATTTTTTTATTGAGATAACATTGGTTTATATCATTATATAAGTTCCAGGTGTGAAACCTTATAACTCAAAATCTGCATATACTACATGGTGCTCATCACCAAAAGTCTAGTTTCACCATACAACTGACCCCCTTAACCGTTACACCCTCACTCCACCCCCTTTCCCTCTGGTAACCACCAATCTGTTATTTGCCTCTATGAGTTTGTTTTTGGTTTTTGTTTGTTCATTTGTTTTTATTTCATTTTTGTTTTTCATGTTCCACATAGGAGTGAAATCATGTGGTATTTGTCTTCTTCCATCTGTTTTACTCAGTATAATAACCTCAAGTCCATCCATGTTGTTGTATACAGTACTATTTCATCTTCTATGGCTGAGTCCTATTCCACTGTATATATCACATCTTTATCCATTCATCTGTGCATGGTTTTCTTCACCGTACAGAAGCTTTTACTTAGATGTAGTCCCATCGTTTATTTTTGCTTTTATTTCCCTGCTAGAGTCAAATCCACAAAAACCTCACTAACACCAATGTCAAAGAGCTTACTGTCCTTGTGCTCTTCTATGTATTTTATGGCTTTAGGTCTTACATTCAAGTCTTTAATCCATTTTGAATTACTTTCTGTGTATGGTTAAAGATAGTGGTCTAGTTTCCCACTTGTGCAGGTAGCCGTCCAGCCTTCTCAACACTACTTAGTGAAGACACTCTCCTTTCTCCTCTATGTTCTTGGCTCCTTTGCTATAAATTAGTTATCTACTTGATTTTTGTTTTTAAGTCACTGGCTGTCAAGATCAAATTGACAGCATTTAAAATGCTAGTGCTAAGAGAAGGAAGAAAAGGAAACCGCTGTGTCAAGTTGGCAAAAGAAAGAGGACCATTAAAACAGCAGGA
>NW_006288615.1:14931736-14967279 GCF_000327345.1 Myotis davidii | reverse complement strand
ACTAAAACCCAGAAAGCATGAAACAAGATGAGACCAGAAGGCTCAAACTACCAGTTATGACTGTGGGGAGAGGTAAGCTCCACTTCCCCCATTTAACTATAAACCTAGACAAAGTGACAGAGAAAGATTAGAAGTAAAAGAGTTGCCTTAAAAATACAAGTAAAAGGCACCCTGACCAGTGTGGTTCAGTAATTAGAGTTCCAACCGACATGGGGGGCGGGAGGAGGAGGGAAGGTCACAGGTTCGATTCCCCGCCTTCATGTGCAAGAGGCAACCAATAGATATGTCTCTCTCACATTGATGTTTTTCTCTCTCCCCTCTCCCTTCCACTCTCTCTAAAATCAATGGGAAAAATATCCTCACTCCTCAGGTGAGGATTAAAAAAATAATACAAGTAAAAGGGGAGCCAAGGACATGGCATCATTAATAGCAAATGTTGTAGAAATCAAAGGAAAAACAAAGCATTGAGCAGAGGACAGTTCTTAAATGAAGGTTAGACTCCCCAGTGAAGATTTAAGATGCACAGTCATGAAGGACATCAAGATGCCCTCCTCAAAGCCTGATTTACCAAGTAGGCTTAAAATCAATGATAATGTAGTTGACTCGGCCCAACCTCCCAAACCACAGACCCTGCTGGTTCAGTAACATTATTTTAGACCCTTGGCCAACATATCCTTCTGCCCTGAGGGCCCAAACCCTACAAACAGTTCCAAGGGGTTTCTTTATTTGCTTCCTTCCTTTCCCCTTCCTTCTTTGTGATGCCTGTAAATACACCGCACAATTACAAAGTCGCAGCCACATGCAATATTAGAACAGAGACACCCTGTTAAATCCGTTCCTGACAGCTGCAAGCCCCCTTTAAATTTCAATTATAAGATTAACAACTGTAACCACTGGCAGACCGTTACCACCCAGGGTTCAGGGAGTTCTGGGGACACAACAAGCCATGGGAGGGCGGAAGCCTGGTTAGGAGAGTCCCCTGATCTCCTTACCTGGCCAAACCTGCCTCTGCACCTGAAGGATAAAGTCAAGTGCAAACATGAAAGGCTCAAACCCCAGCAACCTGAGCCACGGGCCTGGAGCCTACATGATCCAGACCAGTTCCCTTGCTCCCTATTTCGCTTTCATTTCACCTTGCTTATACTTGGAAACCAAGGCCCTCATACCAGAAGTTAAGCCAGACAAAGGTCTGGTATTCCTTGCTAGTTCTCAGCTCAAAGATGTACTCCAAAAATTCTGCTGTAAAGACCAGATCCTTGCTCTCTCAGCCTTTGAAAACAGGGGCCTCATCCTGCCCCCAGCAAGGAAGGCTGGTAAGTTCCCCCTGCCCTGTACTCTGGTCTGCAGCAGAAGACCACACACCCTGCTGCTGGGCTCCCTGGGCCTTCGATGTCCACAGTAAAAAGGGATGGTGCCTGGTTCACTCGAGTCTCCACCTGTGCTCACGCCGGCTGGGGCAGCAGCCAGACCAAGCTCCCGATGGTTCCCTAATTTGGTAGCGGAAAGGCACTGTCCATGTAGGGCACTGCTGCCCAGAATCTCTATTCCCATCCAAGTCCTCCCCATGTTCCTTGCTTTCAGGACTTTAACTCCTTCACTGAGTGTTCTGGGGTAAAGGCCATTAGAAATGAAGTCTAGTAGCAAATATTTATTGAGCTTCTGCAAAGATCTGGATTCTTCGCTGTCAAGGTGCTTAGAACTCTTAGATTGAAAATTTATTATCTTGGTTACAGTTATGAAGTACAGATAAATGTATCTCCTTTATAAATTATACATTCAAAAGTGTTGTCTGCTAAAGGCTTCATACATCTTCCCTCAGAGTGGATATGGCCATTTGCAGCTCCCTAAAAAGAATAGTCTGCAATTGCCACATTTAATTCAAAACCCAGCCACCCATATTGATCCCTGTGAGAACATGGAAAAGCCCCATTTCACAGATTGGGACATTTATAAAGAAGTCATACTAATTAGTTTGGCTCCCCAACCTAGGACAAAAAGAATCTGGTCCAAGAGGAAAAGAAGGGTGCATGAGATGGTTTGGAAAATCGCAGTCTTCCAGCATTCTTCTTGGCACCATGCATACCCTCTGCCTACAGAAACACTAGGAAGCTAACACCGGTTGTTAGGGTTGAGATAAACTGATGAGGAAATATCACCAGGATGGTGTATGGTGTTTCTTTGAAATAAGTTTGTAGAGAGCACGTCATTAGTAGCACTGAGATTTATCTTTTTGTGCTAAATTGATGTTTATGGCAAAGCATTTACAAATGTGTGTGTGTGTGTGTGTGTGTGTGTGTGTGTGTGTGTGTGTGTGTGAGAGAGAGAGAGAGAGAGAGAGAGAGAGAGAGAGAGAGAGAGACATTTCAGCCAGACGCAGTCACACAGCACTCCTCCAATGACCCAGGGAAGCCCTTCAGTCTTTGTGAAAGTATGCCTGGCACCCAGAGAAAACATTTTATATTACTCCCAGGATCTGCTTTTATAGGACCCAAACCTTTAAACCAGTATTGTTCAGTGCCTGACTCATATCTGTCTGTAAAAGGAGTGTTAACACTCCACGGAAGAAATCCTTATTTGGATATAATTTGTACTGCATATCAATGTTTTGTTAAGACCCTTTTTTAAAATGAAAAAGTGTTTAAATTCCTAATTAAAATAATCTTTACCTGTATCTGACAAACAATGGCTCATCTTAAATTTCATCTCTTGTTGCTTAAAAAATATTTGAAAGGCAAGGAACATGGGGTGGATCTGGATGGGAACAGAGATCCTGGGCAGCAGTGCCCTACATGGAAATTGCCTTTTCAGTTACCAAATTCGGGAACCATCAGGAGCTTGGTCTGGCTGCTGCCCCAGCAGGCATGAGCACAGGTGGAGACTTGATGGGTTGGGTAAAAGTTTTCTCGTACACTAATGAGTTATTTTTTATTTTTTATTAATTAATCCATAATTTTTAAACTCGAAAGATCTTAAACTTTTGGGAACATATTTGACAACAAAACCTGACCCAAACCAACATGAGTATACTTATATCTTTGTTTTCCACTTTTTGTGAACATTCATGTTTCCCTGTAGAAATATTTACATGTTGATTGTGGAATACTGCCCCATGCCCTGTTGGGGATGTTATGTAAATTCACACACCACATTATCTTTCAAAACTCTAGATATTTTTAAATTCTGAAACATATCTGGTTCAAAGGTTTTAGAGAAGGGATTTTGAACTTGTAAAATGATATGGGCATCATTAAATTTTTCTTTAGGGATTGATCTCACTATTTGGTCTTATGGGGAACGTCCATCCATGCATCGTATTTATACCTGGTTACAGTGAGAATGGGGTTTATTCTCTGGAAAAAAAATTTTTCTTAACATTTCCCCAATCTTTGTAAATACTGAGTTTTTTAGCCACATTCTCAAGTCAGTTCAGCCTGAATTGCTTGCCTGTTCTGTCCAGGCACTGTGCTAGGTGCCATGAGGGATGCAGACATGAGTAAGATACTATTGACCACTGTTTGGAGCTAGAGACATGTAATTACTACTCCTCATTAAGGACAGGTCGAATGTCATAAAATTGGAGTTACAAACAAAATGCTGAGGGATCAAAGAGGAAGAATAATGCATGCCATGGGAGGCTTCATTGAAGAGGTGACATTTGAGCTTATGCATTTGTGCCTTTTCCAAGATGTTGAAATTTTCACATGTGAATAAGAGATGGTAGCTATCCGAAAGTTTTTACTGGTCAGAGAAGCCTTCATCTTTATTTCTCTTAAAGGACACTATTATATAACAAAAGAAAATAAGAAATTACAAAGCAGAAGTTCAAAATGTAAGGTATATTTTAATGTTTACTTTGAATGCTTTTTTGCATAGAAAATGCAGTGCAGTAGAATTGTAGTTGTAGGATAATTGTTAAATTCCAAAAAATATGTTAATGTCTAGTCTTTTATGGGAGTGGTCTAATTTAAAGAGGTATAATGAACACCATCTTTGAATGGCATCAATTATCACTGTGGCTGCATGTATTGACTTTTTGGGAGATAAGATAAATGTCTAAGCTTAAGGGCCCAGATGAAAGTAATACCAATATAAAATAAAAATTTATGAGATCTCTGACGTCTCTTGCTTGCCCACCCCACCCCACCGACAGTAGTTTAGAGGAATCAGCAAGGGAAATAGCATGGGCAGAGTGGGATGCATGTGTGCCATTGTAGACATGGCCTACAGAAAGTGCACCAGCCGTACTGAGCTAAGCAGTTCTAAAGATGCTTTCCTTTCTACCACTTTTGTGCCTTTTCTTTTCACATGATGACCACTCCTTGCACAAGATGTTCTGCACCACTCTCAACATCATCCCAGGGAAGAATAAAATCATCTCTCTCTTGTTCTTACTAACCTGTGTTAGCTTAACTGTAGCAATTACCATCTTGTACTATAATAATTCCACTGCATGCATGTCTTCCCATTGAGGGCATGGGCCTTTTATCTTTGTAAACCTAGGAACTATCAGAGTTGCTGGCACACCATAGCTCGCAACAAGTTAAGTGAATGTATAAAAGATAGGATGAGGCTAGATGGAGGAGTGTCTTTAATGTCAAGTGGAAGAAACTTAGATTTTATTTTGTACGTGTATCATTCAGGATATGCTAGATTAGACTGCAATAATAGGCAACCGCCCAAATTTTAGTGATTTGACACAAATTCATTTCCTGCTCACATTAAATGTCCACTAACGGACAGCACGAGGCCTTTGCTCCTTGTAATCACTGGGGCATCCTGGCTGATGGAGGCTTCATTTTGACGTGTGTTTCTAATGATCATCAGAGCAGCATGGCAAATCATCCGCTGCCTCTTAACATTGCTTCTTAGTCTGCCCTTGATCACTTCCATTCACAATCGCAGACCAAAGCAATTCACATGACCATACCTAGTTTCAAAGGGGTGGAAAAGAACAAATCTATTCTGGAAGACCAGAAGCCCAAATTATCAGGCCAAGTGTACTAATGACAACTACAGCAGGGAACAGGGAGTTATGAAAGATTTCTTTTTAAAAAGAAAACCAGCAACATATGGTTGAGCTAATAGATAAAGTGTGAAGGAGCGCATAGATTATCTGAAATTGGATGCCTGGGGAAAGCGAACTGGGAGACACATTGGACTCACAGAGAGCTAGAAGTTTAGGGTTCTCTTAGCAGTCTTTGCACTGAACTGTGCATTCACATTAAGCAAGATACTTATTCTGGCTTCGCTTCAGTACTTCCAAGGGGAAAAGAGATACAGCCATGATAATGTATACAGCCTTCCTGTTCGTCTGAGGGTTAATGAAAGTTGGGGGATGAGGCACTTAACTCCCTGTTTTCTATTCAATTCTGGAGAGAGCTGCCTCTTAAACAAAATGAGCCTTTTTCTTTGAGTTCACAGTACATTTCCGCAGTGACAAATTTTGCCAAGCTCACCAAAATTTGAGCTAAACCTGGATAATAAGTTGACTATTTATTTTATGAATTGGATGCACATCTTGCCAGTTTTCCAAGTGGTTATGACAACAGAATCCCTCATCTATAATATCCATCCCCAGCCCTCATCTATAGCTCCCTTGTTTGTTCTGAAGATAATATATTGATTGAGCCTCTTTTGATGGCATTCTTTCCATGCTTCTCACATGAGGAAGAATTACTGTTGTTTTCCCCACAGGACTTAAAATGACTGCATTTTTACACGTTATTTACTGTATGCATTCTAATATCAAAATGGTCAATTCATTTATAATCTTTTTAACATGCCTTAGAGAATAAAAGGTCCATTCTCATGTTTGTTAGGGAGGCTTTTGTTCTTTCTTTTGCACGTAAATTTTACTTTCAAACTCATTAATTGATCTTGCAACCATGAATAGTTAACATTAATTATGCACAATTAGCATATGATAATGTATGACACACATTTCAGGTGAATATTAAATAGCATAATTATATTGAATATCATTGCATTCAGCTATGTAGGTCCACAAAATATGATGGATGGTGTGTTCATCTCTACTGAATCCATTTACCTGCTCTAGAGTGATGATTTTTTAAAATAAACACAGTTGAAAATAAATGCACATAAGTTAAATACTGTTAAAAACTAAGGAATATTTCCAAAGAGTAAGATCTGGAGGTCAGTTGATAATTCTTTTGCTTTGGACAACATTATTTTAGATGTGTATTATAGGATTTTAGAGCTCAGCTTTAAAATCCTTCAGAATTCAAAGGCTGTTTTATGTTAAGTGTCTGACAGGTAAAACGATTCCTTTCTAAACATAATTCACCTCTGCTCTGCAGGCATATTGTAGAGAACAAAAACATCTATGCATGGTAACAACCAACTATTTTTGCCATATGCAGAATTGAAGATGCTTAAGAAAATGGGAAACCCTCCCACACTGTACTGTCGGTCTAAAAGCACCAGATGAAGTCAAGCAAGAAAAATAAAGCTAGGGTAAATCCTCTCACCTGTTAGAATTACTAATAAGAGTTTACTTGTCTTTTCAAATGTTCGCTCATTAGAGCTTTTGAGTTTTCTATTCAAGTAAAATAAGATAAACGAATAGACTGTGATTGAACTTTGACTTTCTAGTTAAGAATTCACTTTTTGAAAAGTCTATTAGCCTCACAAAAATGAGATTTCTTTAAAAAGAATCACAAAAGCCTACAGTGAAGATAACCTTATGTTTCCCGTTGTGAGCATAGAAAATTACTCTGTTCTGAGTTGTCACACAAACCAATTTTTATCCCTGGCCTTGATCCAGCTATTAGGCTAACTGCAAAAGCCTCATTCTGCTCTCCTGCCCTCTCTTTTCTTTTGTGTCCTCACATTAACTTTGAGGAAACCATCTTGAGAGTTGTTGGCTGATTTCTATTTTAAGAACCTAGTTCAGCCATTATAATTAGTCCCCAGATTGTCTGGAATCCTCTCAGGCATTCAAAAGATTCCAAAGATCTTAAACAAGGACTTCTCAAATTATTTCACTGAAATCGCCCTAACTGCAGAAGAAAGTCAACTTATCTTTGAGGGCCTGTGGCCCTAACTCAAAATCAGAAATGTCTGAAGTTTTTGTTTTGCCATAAAGTTTTTCAGATATTTTGAATTTCTCTGCATAACACATCTGAGTTGTTTTTATTCATAAAAAAATCTTAATATCCTAAAAAAATTTTTTTATCACTGAATAAAACGGATGGTCCAGGAAGACACACTGTGCCTATGGCTTTGAACATTCTCTAACACACTGTTAAGTGTTCATTGGGTTATAAGCACTTCAGTATGGAGGCCTAGTCTATTTCATGTAAATCTTTTGAGAAAATGAGCTAAACTAATTATTAAATGTTTACAGTTGCAACAATGCTTCAAAGCAAGTGTCCATCAATAGAGAACTGGTTAAATTAAATTATATCTAGACAGTGGAATGCCATGCAGCAGTTTAAAAAGATGAACAAAATCTACTGTATTTTTATGCAAAGATGCCCATAACATACATACGACACACACACACGGGCAGGGGTTTGGGTGTCACAGGACAGTTATAGTATGATCCCATTAATATATTTGTATAAAACATACGTTTGTATGGAGTGTTAGGTCTGAGCAAATTTTACTTTCCACAGCAGTGCATTGTCTAATTTTTTTCACCAAATATGGATTAAATTTAAAATAACTAATATAATCCAGTTTTGAAAATAAGAAAAAAAAAAGCTTTGCACAGGTTGTACCTGTGGTAGACCTAACCAGATAGAAACAAACCCTGCTCATTTAGTATTTTTAGTTGGAGATTTGTATAATCTTTCCTCTACAAGGAAAGATAGATTATTGGGTTCTATACAAATTATTCTTTCAGTAGTACTCTTGATGAATTGTTATATGAACTTATTTTGAATAATTTCATCTGATGCTTTGGTACAGTTTAGAGTAGAACACTTAGGACATATGGAAGAGGATTAAAAAAAAACACACAAAAATACCCCATATGCCTACAACCTAGAGATAACCTGAAGGTTCTTTCTCAAATTGAGCTGAATCTGGACTCTTCTGCCCAACGGCCCTGTTTTCTAACGATGCACTTGCAAGAATTCATTTGTTCCCTCTTCTAGGTGACAGCCTTTAAACCAGGTGAAGGCAGCCTTTACACTTCTTAGTCTTCCCTAGATTAAGCAGAACTTTACCTTCAAATGTTGCTCAAAGCATATGTTTCATTGGAAGCTTAGAAGTTTGGGGTTGCCCATCTTAAATCCTTCCCCAAAATGATTGCAACCTTCTAAATAAGGTTTGACTATCATAGCGAACAATGAATGTCATTCATTATCTGGGGACCTAACTCAAAATGGGAAATTTTTAGAAGTCATATATTTTATTATAAAGATTTATATACATTTTGTATGTCTCTATAACATATCTGCATATTATTAAACATTATTTTACATTTATCTATCAAGTAAATGGATGGTTCAGAAAGCTACACTGTGCCAATAGCTTTGGAAGTTCCCTAACACACTGCCATGATGGCATCCTAAATGGTGTGTTTTCAGAAGCAGTTGCCACAGAACTGTTGTTATGTTGACATTAACACAAAGTCCTCCAAGTACAAATGTCATTCTCTTAGTCATCTAGTCCTTTCATGAACATTTATTCTCTACTCTAAATAAGGTACTGGGATACCATGAGAACCAGACAATCTCAGTTTCTGTCTTCACAGAATTTACCATCAAGACAAGTACACCAACAATTATAAGGTGGTATATGCAACGCTTTGATGGGCTATAGGATCGAACATGGGATCAACCTAATAAATGCCCTGGAGGAAGTGGTACCTAAATTCAGATTGAAAGAACCCATGAGAATCAGCCAGGTCATGGGGGAAGAAAGGAATAGGGTGTTCAAGGGTGTTCTAGGCACAAAATAGCATGAGCACAATCCCAGGGGCAGAAGAAAGCATGGCATATAGAAGAACTGAAAGAAGGTCAGTATGACTAAGAGTGGAGTTTGAGGTGAGAAGTGGCAAGTTCTGCCGCTTGAGATAATTGGCCCCAAATCATGAAGGACCTTGAAAAACTTGGTAATAAGTTTAGACTTTGTCCTGAAGGCCAGGTTAATTCACTAAAAGTTTTAAATCCAGGGAACAGATTAGAGATGGTCCACAAGACTGAAGGCAAGAGACCAGCCCTGGGCATTCATTTATTTTGATTTTTTGAGCTTCAATTTCTCTTCTTTGAAATGAGGATGATAGGACATATCTCAAGGGTTGTATGAGATTTAAATGGGATATTAGAAAAAAAGGAGCTAGATGAATGTCTGGCATATATTAGAAGCCCCGTAATACCTCCTGATCCCTCACAAGTCTACAGTGTTATATTTTTATTGGTGTCTGATTTATCTTAAAACATGTTGATAATTGAACTGATATTAAATTACTGAATAATCCTTGAACTAGAGCAAGGCCCATATGGCATTCAATGAATGGCTATGCCTCTCAGGAGAAGGGCAATCAGAATTCTGCCCTTTTGTTAGAATTGTGAAATACATGCTAACTTTCAAGATTACGGGAAGCAACAATATTGGGTGTGTTTCCTAGTCTTTGTCCTCTTAAATAAGTCAATGTATTACTTCCTCAAGTTTAATATTTTCTTTAGAGTTCACATATCATGTCTTTAAGATTGCTCAATTGTTGCTAATATATCAAACTATATCCATTGTAAAATGAAGAAAACGGGAGGTAGTGAGGGAAGGAGGATGAGAATGAGCAAGCGGTGGAGGGTGGACACCCACAACTGAAGCAGTTGTTTGGTTTATGCAATGTAAGGTAAAATTTTCCTTTAGACTATGGAAACCCTTATG
Organism: Myotis davidii; assembly: GCF_000327345.1. Taxonomy (NCBI): domain Eukaryota; kingdom Metazoa; phylum Chordata; class Mammalia; order Chiroptera; family Vespertilionidae; genus Myotis; species Myotis davidii. The sequence continues at coordinate 14,957,415 of NW_006288615.1, read as the reverse complement.
CCAATCAACAATGAAAGTGACATAAAGCATGAACCTATTGATAATTGAAGGCTTATTAGTAATATGCATGTTTGAAATATACATTTTAAAGGAAATTATCTTTGGGAATGTGATTTTACCCAGAGAAGTACAAGTGGATTTATATTTTTCTTCATTATTTTACCAAGTAAGTTTGCTTAGCAAGACCATGCTATGGCAACTCTATTACTTTTTAGTATTACTTAAAAAAATAATCTGGCTAGGGAGGGAATATAGTCTGGAATGCTATGGCTAAGTATTCTAGCCAGCCAGGGATTCTTATAATGGACCCCAGGCCATAGGTAACTCTGAAGTCATACCAAGATAGAAGAAGCAGAATGGGTTATGTCTAATACCAGTAGGAAAGTGGTGAAAACAATATGAAAGTAAAATTCGAGGATCTTTTTTTCCCCAGTAATAGGCAAATTACTTAATAGAGGGCTAGAGATTTAGCAGAAACCATCTGGCCCTTAAAACAGAGACTGATGTGCAGAGAAAAACGATTGTTATCTGTGTAGCTATAAGGTTAGTGATTGCAATTCAAAAGTTGAGATTTATTTTTTCACATTCCACAAGCAAAATTAGTATCATATGGCAACTAACCACTTGGAGGTTAAAAATAATAAGATGTGAAATTTCTGCTTTTAAAATATAAAACGGATCAAAATGCTTCTCTTTCTTTTTATTGTACCCACTTGTTTCTTTTCTCTCCCTTGGAAGTTCACCATATAGTATTGATCATCCAGATGGCATTTAATAATAAATTGGTGATGGTAAATATTCCATGTACATGTAAGATACAAGCTTGGGTTTACTAATGAAAGAAGAAGGCTTTCATTAAAAATACTTCTTTAGAAGGGATCACCCACTTTTTTCTTACTTTCTCAAAACTTTAACTAAGGAAAACAAAGCTTCCTCTTTCTTTAGATTTTTTTACTATATTTTCTTCATCATTTAGTTAAAAAGTAATATTTCTATTTAACCATGTCCCAAATATCCAATCACTGAGTGCCCCAAATTGTACTGTTAGAGCTTTACTCCTTTAGCTGAAGGCCATATGGCTTGCTAAAAATACAAACATCCTCATAAAAAGGGTAGCAATTGGTCTTTTGCATCATACTAAGACTCATGGGTCCCATGTAGAAAAGGAAACGGAGTGCCCCAAATTATTAGGCACATCACTGCAAAAGGAGAAAGATCTGAGTAAAAAAGAAGAGACTGTAGCTGCCAAAAAAGATAAGCTGCTGCCCAGGGAGTTGGCTGAGCTCAGCTGCAGGTGCAAGAGGTTCCAGGCAGGTGGTTCCTTTTGTTTCCAGGGTGTGGATATCTACAGGCAATAATGCTTGGGGATCTGCATTTGAGTCCTGAGGCAGAGATCTAGGCAGTAACCACTAAGAAAGCTTTGCCTGCCTGACCCAAAACAGACCCAGTGATTAGTCATAGGCATTCTAGAAAAGTCACACTGCAATTCCTTCCTTGAATAACATGGCAACTGCATTTCCCAATGATACCCAACATTTAACAAGCACTGCAGCAGGTACTATGTTAAGCTTCTATCAGTTAATTTTCACAATAACAGGCTATTATAATTATCCTCATTTTACGGATTAGGACACTGGGGCTTAGAGTTAGCAGTTCACCCTAAATTTCAGAGATAAGCAATTGTATTCATTTGCTAGAATTAATAAGCCACAGACTGGGTGACTTAAACAATAGAAGTTTTCCTCAAAGTTTTAGAAGGTAGAAGTCCGAGATCAAGGTGTTGGAGGTTTTGTTTCTTCTGAGGCCTCTCTCCTGGGCTTATAGATGGTTTATATGTGTATTCTCTCTCTCTCTCTCTCTCTCTCTCTTTCTCGTCATCTCAGGATGGGATTAGAGTCTACCCCAAAACCTCATTTTCCTTAATTACGTTTTTTAAAAAATACGTTTTTATTGACTTTTAGAGAGAGAGGAAGAGAGAGGGCTAGAGAGATAGAAACATTGATGGGAGAGAATCATTGATCAGCTGCCTCCTTTGAACGCCCCACCCCCCCTTACTGGGGATTGAGCCTGCAACTGAGCATGTGCCCCAACTCGGAATCAAACTGGTGACCTCTTGGTTCATGGGTCAATGCTCAACCACTGAGCCACACCAGCCAGGCCTTAATTACTTTTTAAAGACCCTATCTTCAAATATAGTCACATTCTGAAATATTGGGGTTTAGGATGTCAACAAATTTTAGGGGGACACAATTCAGCCCACAACAGCAATAATTTTACATTTTTAAGTAGATATAGATTTACCATAGATAACATGATTTAGTTACCTGCATTATATGAGCCAATTAAATGGAAACATCTTGACTTCTCCCAGCTGCTAGCACCTGCCTCTGTTTGGACCTGCCCTCAAATCGGCAGGCATGAGAACCTCAGAGATGTAGTTCCTTTACTTCCTTATCATATAGAGTAGAGCAGGAAAAAGGCCAAAGGCCAACACAACTACACTGAGTTTATTTCACAAGTTTGACATATTTCTCAACTAGTGGTTTTGTGGGCCTTATAATGCCACCAGTTAAATTCCTTTAACAGCTATAAACCAGCAATACCTGAATCATGTACTAGTAGACCTTGTTTAAAGCCAGAATGCTAGCACTTGCTTGTATAGACAAGAAAAGCCCACACTTTGTACTGATGGACTGTTTCCTTGTGAGTTTTGTCTAGGATGGGAGGTTCTCAACCTGTGGGTCGCGACCCCTTTGGCGGTAGAACGACCCTTTCACAGGGGTTGCCTAAGACCATCCTGCATATCAGATATTTACATTACGATTCATAACAGTAGCAACATTACAGTTATGAAGTAGCAACGAAAATAATTTTATGGTTGGGTCACAACATGAGGAACTGTATTTAAAGGGCCAGAAGGTTGAGAACCACCTTAGACATGAGCTTGTTCTCCAGATGAGTAAAAGCTCGCAGAGTGTTGAGACGTCTTACCTGACAATTGCTTGGTTCACCTGCTACCTATCTTTTGCATATTTTCTCTTCTCATCTGCAGTTCTTTGAAAGAGTAACATACCTTTGCAGAAATCCGTGGCTCTCCAGCAGTATCAGGACTGATCATAACATACAAGTGGAGCCCTTTGTGGGAAAGGGACTGGGAGAAGGGAGAGTACACATTTCACCCAGAGTCCTCTGCAGCAGTGAACTTGAGAAGTGTGAGATGTCAGATGTGTTCACAGAATCATTTAGACCAGCGGTTCTCAACCTGCGGGCCGCGACCCCATTTGGGGTCCAACGACCCTCTCACAGGGGTCCTTCGAAAATACATCCTGCATATCAGATATTTACATTACGATTCATAACAGTAGCAAAATCACAGTTATGAAGTAGCAACGGAAATAATTTTATGGTTGGGGGTCACCACAACATGAGGAACTGTATGAAAGGGTCGCGGCATTAGGAAGGTTGAGAAGCACTGATTAGAGCCGCTCGTTTTCTATGCAGAGACTTTTCAAGACCTGGGCTGATTCTGCCTGCGTAATGTGCTCCGCGTCTTCTGCAGTCAGACCCCACTGCATGCTTAATGACACAAGTTCCAGGAAGCTTGGGGATTTGCCAATAAACACCGGAGATGCTAACCTTGTCAAAGCAGAAAGAAACGACATACTTACGGCACCTGGAGACGCTCAGTTCCTCAGCTCCTGCAGCAACTGGGATGCAAGAGATTTGATATGGACACACCAATCACACGACCGGATTTCTCTGAAAGCAGCAGCCACGAATCCTCTCTCCTAAAAACACAGATTTACGGGTAACTAATTTTGAATAATTTAAGAAGACCACATGTGATAGTGGCAGTTATCCTAGGACTGGGGGGCAGGCAAATAGCCATGTGCACGGTTAGGCACACACCAAGTTACCTCCCAGGCTGGCACTCCTATGAGAAAAGGCCTATTGCAGGGTTTCCCCCAAAAGTGTATATTCACACTTTGAATTAGTATAAAGGCAGTGTTTAAAATACATTTCATTTTCAAAACTGAGCTACCAGCTGTTGCAGGGTGTATACATTTTGGGGGGACACCCTGTCTATCACAGGGAGAGCAAATAGAACCACTATCAAAATGGAGGGTCCATTCTTTAGGAAATATAATTCACCTGACCGGGCGCTGCCACACCCACCCAGCAACACTACACTCATGGGATCAGTATTCGTGACCCAGAAAACAATTATTTAAAAGAGGTGACTTTGTCCTCATGGGCGTAACTCCTTGCTCCGGGGTGGGCCGTGTAGCTTATTTTGCAAAATTAATAAACAGAAACCTCATTTAAAATGGAGTCAGAGAGCTACAAGAGCAAAGACCTCTCTCATGCACACACTACTGAGCCCAACAGGAAGAGACATACCTTCTGTCACCGATAGGAAGAGGTAGCACATTACTACCTCAGCGGGAAGAAGGAAAGGTTCCTCCTCACCCAGTAACAGCTCAGCCAATGGGAGACGGCCATAGCTCAGCCAATGAAAAACCAGGAAGTAAAGATTCCTCCTTTCCCAGCAACAGCTCAGCCAATGGGAGACGGCCATAGCTCAGCCGATGAAAAGTCACTATACTGCAAACGTTTCTGTCAATGGACCCTTCTTTTGCAAAAGCCCCTCCCAAACCCATAAGTGAGTTTTTTTCTCCTTTGTTTCTCTGGACTTGGGCCCCATTTGACGATAACCTGCATGCCCCAAGTTGTTTCATCCCCGTACGCAGCACAGTGCCTGGCATATGGCGGGACAAATTAATCTCTAGGACCTGCTTTGAGTTTGCACCTAAAATATTTCAAGTATTTTGCCATCACATTTAACGAATACTGTGGTTGAAAAACTTGTTTTCTTAGCAAATCAAATAATAACGCGAGTAACCAGCTTCACGGAATCGACTGTCAAATCCTGTCCCTGATTTTTTTGAAGGTCAGGATATTTAAGTATAAATGGAAATTTGGGTAAGAGGCTGCAAATTTGGAGTGTTTCAGAGCTCTGTAGAGGCCATACCCCTTAGTCTTCATTTTAGGACACCTGGGAGTAGTTGATATTTAAAATGGTTTTCAAACACAGCTGTTCATTGGAATCATCTGGGGAGTTTACAACTTCTGATGCCTCAATCCTGGGATTCCAAAGTAATTGTTTGAGTTGGTGCTTGGTCACTGGGATTTAAAAAAAAAAATTCCCAGGTGATTCTAATATGCAGCCAAAGTTGAGAAAAAAAGTAAGACTATTATCTTCTGAGAATATGGATAATGGTACTGATGAGCCTCAAGTGACCTCATCGACTTGTTTTCATTTCTTAAGTAACCAGCAAAGGGGTGGGCAATCCTTCCTTCATGGTTTTGCAGATTGGTGGCACAGATTTACACAGCCTGCTTTCCTTTCCTCTTTATAATAGACACCTCCCATTTTACCTTTGAGATCCCCCTTCCTACTCTCCCTAGCGTTCCAGTGGAATATAACTCCCATTCATCCCTCTGTCCTGTGGGATCCCAGGAGCAGTTGGTTTTAAGAAGCTACTACTAATCATTATGAGGAAACTGCAATAGAGCAATGAAACATAGGAAGTTACCAAGGCCCCAGAAGTTTCTAACCATCTTGGTAGTGGCAGTTTCTTCTATAGCTCCTACTTCTTCCCTCTGAGATGGTGACTAGAAGATGGGGTATAACAAACCTCTCTCCTGACTTTCAATTGTTTCCTTCTTAGATGAAGAAGCCAAGATTCAGCCATCAACATGCCCTCCCACGCAGTGTCTGGGCAAACAAACAGGTGGACCCTGGTTCTCAGTGAGCTGTTTTGCTTGTCTGAGACCCTCCAGTGTAGGGGATAGATACCCACTTCACTGCCTTTAACGGTGTTGGCGTGGGTACCTAAAGTCTTTTAAAACATTGCCTCTATGGAAAACTGTGTTTCAAAATGGGAACAACTCACATACAAATAAGCTTTTTGCATCTCAACCTGTTTCTAAGTTGGAGACAGCTGATGCTTATAATGAAGTAAATATTATTTAAAAAAGAACTCATAACATCAATTAACCCATTGTTTCCATCTTAAGTGGTAAATAATATTAGGAATAAAACCAAGGTGCTAGAAAGTGTCAGAGGTCTATTGGGAACGTACTGGGAGATGTCATTGTGTTCTAGCATAAGCTACAGATTACTATTGAGGTAACTGCCAAGATGTGAGGAGGTGCTTGGTTCTCAGAATTAACATGAATTTGGAATAACAGTTTACACAAATAGAGCCCTTACTATGAACCAAACACATACTAAATATAATTTAATTCTCACAAAAATGGCATGACTTAGGCTCTGTTATCACCCACATTGACAGATAGGTAAACTGAGACACAGAGGGAAATAACTCTCCTACTACACAGGATTCAGGAATGTCTAAGCTATTATTTTCACAGGGCAATGTGACCTCTGAGTCGCATGCAGATCCTAAGAGATGAGTACAGAATATCATCTGACTCATCGTTATGCCTAAAGATGATAAAAAGAGAGGGCAGTGCCTTGGTCCTGGCAGTTCCCTGTGACAATACTGTCAGAGGGAGAGATGTGTGTGCTTGGAAGTAGAGTGGGACATTTGGCAAGTTTAAATGTAAGTGAACTGAATGATTGGACACTGGGTGTCTTGCTTGTCTGATTTCCACGACACTATTCTTACTCCCACCCGAGTGCCATAATAGGCATGATCCTAGAGCAGTGATGGGGAACCTTTTGAGATCGGCGTGTCAGCATTTTGAAAAACCTAACTTAACTCTGGTGCCATGTCACATATAGAAATTTTTTGATATTTGCAACCATAGTAAAACAAAGACATATTTTTGATATTTATTTTATATATTTAAATGCCATTTAACAAAGAAAAATCAACCAAAAAAATGAGTTCGTGTGTCACCTCTGACACGCGTGTCATAGGTTCGCCATCACTGCCCTAGAGTCTGGCCCTTCTCTATTTCTTATTTTCTAATAGGTCTTCGTAAAATACAATGAACTTTGCCTTTTATGAATTTTCAATCAACTTTAAAACTTACATCCTTGTCTGAGAGGAACACCCTTTTTTAGTAAAAATTATCAAACCTCTAAACTTTGAAAAAAGGGAAGTATAGGCAATTTACTCCCCCCATCTCCCCCACCCCCAATAATTAAGAATAAATACTTTATAAGTCTCTTGAATGAAGAATCCAAATTCTGAATTTTTGGAATTGTTTTTATTTGTTGAGATTCAGCTATGCCTCTCCTAGGATAGCTCGTATATTTCTATGGCCTCGGGGCACTGGGATAATCATTAGCCCATTAAAATAAATGCCAGTACACCATTACTAGTATAGTTTTTCTTGGAGATCAAAGAATGAAGTGTAAGATGCTACCATAGTGTGAATAAAATATATTAGGGACCAAGGAATTACAAGTTAAAATTTCCACACTGAAAAAGTTATAGTCCACAATTTTAACCCACAATTCTATAGTCCAAAAATCTGTGAAGACACTAAGCATTTCTATAAGTCTGTTGGTGGGTAGCTTGAACCAATGTAATACTATTTCTGGTCTCTGAAAACCCCCCTTTATGTGTCTATCTATATGTTTTGCTGCAGAAATTTTAATGTGTTTGATTATTGGGTGGTTCCCGGGTCCTGCTGTGGATGTCATATAATATGCAGTATGTATACACTATTAATTTTTAATGGGAAAATACTAAACCCTGAAACACACCAGGTTCCAAGGACTTCATATTGAAAGTTATAGACCTTTAAAAAAAAAAAGGAGCATTTGACTGACATATAAATTCTGGGAAGGAATTTTTTAAAATTCCTTCATTTCTTGATTTAATTAACAAACTACTTGCTGAATATTAAAGCGGGGATATAATTGTGATCAAAACTAAAAACAGTCTAATGAAGAAGACAAAACATTACATTGTCACACATAGGAATATATACAGACAAACTCAGTTAAGTACTCTAAAGGACTTTGGATATCACCTAATCTACAAAATACATGTTTTAAAAACATTTAAACTGACTGCGCTGGTATCAAGTCACCCTGGTTCTATAGCAAAAATGTTCTTTTCAATGCTTTAATGTGAATGCATTTGAAACGAAGATGTGTTTGCCAGCCTACAACATGGAAGTTCAAGGTAGTTAATAAAAAATCTATTTGCTTGAAAGAAAGAGGGCATTTGGGTGAGAGCAAATACACTGAATTCTACGGAATTCTACAGGGCATGATTGGAATTTGGGATATGTGTTTATTTAAATGTCTAGTTAATTGTGTGTGTGTGTGTGTGTGTGTGTGTGTGTGTATGAAAGAGAGGAGAGAGAGAGAGAGAAATAACTTGTTTAACCCTGTAACCTATTACAATATATAATAGCAATCATATAAAATAGGGGTTATTATTACTACTGTTTTATAGAGGTGATAACTAAGGCACAGAGAGGTTATGTAATTTGCCCAAGTTGCTTAGCTAACAAGTGGCTGAGCCTTAAATTGAACACAGTACTGCTCCTGGATGTTGACTGTGCTTACACATTTGGAGCATGAGTCAGTGGGGACTAAAGAGGGAGACAGTGTGGTATAGTAAAAGAATTCTGAGTTTGTGGGCTGGAGACAGGGGTCAAGTCCTAATTTTACTACCTACTAGTTATGTGATTTTGAGCCTTATCTGTAAAAATATAGATAATAATTGCTACTTCTCAGGGTGGCTGTTAAGGCTGACTATACATCCACTAGATTGACAAGATTAAAATAACAAGTGTTGACAAGGATGTAGAACAATGAGTGCTCCTCATATACTATTGGCAGGAGTGTAAATTGGTAACATTTTGGAAAATAGTTGGGCATTATCTTGTTAGGTTGAAAATGTATTTACTCCATCATCCAGAAACTCCACACCCAGAGAGACGTGTGCATATGTACACCAGTATAGATGTACAAGAATGTTCTCTGCAGCATTATTTGTTATAGCCCCAAAGTGGAAATAAACCAAATGTCTACAGATAGGAAAATGGATGCATCAATTATGGAATAATCACACTACTGAAGAAAATAGTGAAAGTGAATGAATTTCAGCCATATAAAACAACATAGTTAAAATTTAAATCTATTGTTTGAGTAAAAACAAAAGCAGCAATTCTCAGGAAAATATATATAGTGTGAAACCATTTTTATAGATGGATAAAACAAGCAAATTTAAAAATACCTCATTTAGAAATAGAGCCATGTGAAGTCAAATTATTTTTGATAGTAGAGGTTAGGGTTAGGGTTAATTGTAGTTACCTGTGTGGAGGGTATGGTATAGACAAGGTGTGTGTGTGTGTGTGTGTGTGTGTGTGTGTGTGTGTGTGTGTGGTGCTGATCTGAGATGGGCACATTCATAGCTTTAACATTATTAATGATGTTCTAATTCCTATATTGGATGGTGGTATCACAGATGTCACCTTTTAAAAATTATCTTTTGTAACATGAATTACATATAATCTTTTTAGAGGCATAAAATGTTGCACAATACTCATTAAAAAGCCTCATTTACTGCAACTGTGAGTCTTTTGAGGAATTTCCCCCATTTCCCCTGTCCTCAGCAGCCTGTCCAGAAGTAGACACACACAGTAGTAGATCCAGGAAGGATTAATCAAATAAACTAATAATTTTTGCCTAAAAGGAAAATGAAAAGATGTGATATTCATGAAGTGCTTTGCAAATGTAAAATGATATATAAATAAAAGGTGTCCGTAAAAGAGAACATTTACAGTAATATCATTTAGTTTTCACTCCCTCAAGACTGAAATGCTTTAATTGATGGTCTTGTGAGAAACGCCTGCCAACGTTTTCCATGGGAGATGCATAATGCATTGAATCTGTGCCCTTAAACCCACTAGTGTCTAAGAGAACATGGAAGTGAGAGTTTATTTCCAGCCTGTTTCTCCTTCAGATTTTAAGAGCGAGTGTTTTCTTTAGTAGTAGTTGGAGGTGTTCACCATGCAAGGAACACTTGTCAGTCTGAAAATACTGCAAATGATGGGGAGAAAGAAAGGTGCACTGGACTCCAGAAATATTCTTCTACATTCCCAGGGAAAAACCCCAGGTGGCTGTGAAGGAGAGAAAACATTTGGGAAGTTATAAATGTGCGATATGCAAAGGCAAATAGTGAGTCTGTAGTTTGTGCTCTGGGCCTAACCTTCGTATTTCACCTACTTCTGATAAAAAGGTAACTGCATCTTTTCACTAATGGCCCACTCTGCTGAACATTATTACTTCATGTCTTTTACTGCACTTTCAAATGTATCCTCAATTTGACTTTATTTTTGATGATTGCGTGTCTTCTGCATCTAGGCAGCATTCTTTTCTCAAAAATAAAAGAAGAAACTAAGATAGGAATTCTTTGTATAATTACCAAATAACAATTAGAGTTTATTGTGTGTGTGTCTTTTAACACTGTACTGTATTTTCCTTCCTCAAAACAGAGGCAGCCCTGAAGTGCGGTTATAAGTCTGTTTACATCACCCAGATATCAAATTGACTTGCTAATGGTAACTCTTCCTTGGTATCCATGGGTTACTGTGTCATGTGATTTGACATCAAGTACAGACAGTGCTGATTAGGAGCATCCAGCTCTGTCCATCTCCTTGCATCACTGAACCATCTGGTCATTTATTCACTAATAAGCCCCTAATGGCCCAAATATTCACCGGCCTGTCATTGTGACATGGCATAAAATGCCTACATCTTTCAACTCGCTTTGACATGTTGCTTGTTTCACATCAAAACCCGTCATTTACAGGAAAAGAGCTCAGAGGGGTAAAAACTTGACCTAATCTGCAGTGTTAACACAAAGACAGAGGCTTGGTATCTAGTAGCCTGACGGAAAGCATGTAAATGGGCAGGAATTCATTTTGTACATTTTTTCCATTCTCATTTTACAACGTTCTTTAAGTTTGGTATCATCCCTAATATGGGATTTTATGTGGGCTCTGCATTGAAATATCTCACCGGTATCTGTTTAAATAGTAAAGAGCACTTTAAAGGAACAATGCTTCCAGGAGACACAGAGCTTGCCTGGTTTAAATTTAAATGGGTAGGGGGAAAATAATTCAAAATGGATCCGAAAAGCAGCTCTATCCAGTTTTTAGAAGACTATGGTTTGTTATTTTAACCCTCTCTTATTCTCTATTAGTCTTTTTTAGCTTCATATGCTTTTCCCCACGTTACATCTGTGTGTTATAAAAAATTTGAGATTATCCATGTTTGGGGCATCTGAGATGATCATCAGAACAATAATGAAAGGTTAGAATCCCCACTCAGAGTCACAACCTTTGGGAAAGTGAGGACAAAACTTTACAAACAGTCAGACTGGCATAAGCAGAGACTTAAAATAATACAAATTAGGGGGACTAGGAGGAGGAAATGCAGCATTATACCACATTCAGTGCTGTTGAAATCTTGGTCCTTCAGTGGAATTAAAACATCGTGTAACTGAGGTGGTTTATATTTTACGATACTACTAAAATGGACATTTTCCTCAAAAATCCCCCTACCGCATGTGTCTCCTTTTGTCATCTTGTTTTTATTTTTAAAAGTTTTTAAAAATTGCATGCTGGCACAATTTAAGTTTAGAACATCATTTCCCATTGTCTTCCCTTACCCTTCACTGAGGCCAGTTCCCACCTCCTCTTCCAGATGGACAGGCTGAGAGAAAATACAACCACCCGGCCCATACCCAGAGACCTGTGGAAACCAAACAAAGGGGTCGTGGCTGGGATATAGAAGGCAGATGGCTGGCTGACTTTCTTTATAGGCATGGCAGAGCTGGATAGTGCTGTTGGTCCCACAAAGCCTATTTGAGGGTCAACTCACATACCTGCTGGGCCCAACTGAACTAGAGTTGAGCCTAAACCATCACCCTTTTGTATCTCAGGGGATGAAGCTAGAACCAGAGCCTCCTCTGAAGGATGATGAGCAAAGAAAAGTTCACCAATGTATCTTCCCAAGTCTTCTCTCCACTTGGCTTTCTGATTTATTCATGTAGCCCTTTTCAAAAAGAGCAGCCCTTTGCTTCCATGCTGATTTGAATATAAACAATATGGTTTACTGCCTTTGCAGCAGCTTTTCAGATTTTACTCCCCTCTCCCCTTATATTTAGAAAAAGCCTACTACATTGGTCATTAACTTTCTCATCCTTGGTGACGTGAAAGTTTCAGCACCAATAACACGCAGTCTTTATCACTCCACAGGACTGCAGCAAAGCTTTACCTCCTCTCTACGCTGTGAAATCACATCACTAACTGAAGGGCAACTTGAAAGTCCCTTGTTTCTGTTTGTATCTGATATTCCTGAATCCTGAGATACTCCTCCCTTAAAATATTCCTTCCTGTTGTGCCCATAATCAGCTTTGCATAAAACCAACCACATGGCTTATCACTTTGTTCAAACAACTTACATCTATTTATTCACCCATTCAGTTGACAGACATGAGATAAGCATCCTGCATTTTTCTAGATGTCAGGTACACAAAGATGATTAAAATGTTGCCCCAGACCTTAAGAGTTTATAGTATAGTACTTTCAGAATATGAGATTTGGGGGCAAGTGGGCAGAAATCAATAAATGAGGCAATTGGGGAAGACAAAGTTGGGAATTACCAAAGCTTGGTCATGTAGGCACAAGTAATTACAAAACAAAAGAGAGAGAAAAGTTGGAAGTAGCATAGAAATACAAGGGAATGGGTGGAACACCTGTGTTCTTGTACTTTTGTCCTTCTCTTGTAAACAAAGACCCAAGTATCCCACTCAGACATCTCCCTACTTCCTCCCCTCCTATTCATACCCTCTTTTCTCAGCATCAGTAAGGAAAATGTGCTCTCAAAGTATAAAAGTACTAGCATGAAATGGTAAGATAAAGAAAAAGGGAGGGTGGGGTGCCTGGGGGAGGGAGGAAGGAGGACAAGAACAAGAAAGGTAAGGAAGGTGGAAGGAGGAAGAAAGGGAGGGAGAAAAACTCTTTGAGGATTCCCAAACCCTCTGAACCCCAAAGCCTGTGAATTAAATGTCTGAAAGTCCCTTATTGTATACAATAATCAGTGGCTGTTTGTGGATTATATTAGGAATGTTTAGAGTGCCATGGATTGGGATTCAGACATCAAATCTGTGTTGAGTTTTTTTAAAGGTTAATCAAATACACTTTGCTATCCCTGGAAATAAGAAATATTCACTAACCACTTGTGGCAGAGATGGCTAAGTCTACCAACATTCACTCTTCTCCTTTCAGGACGCTGTTGTTGAGAAATAGCTGCCCAACAGGGGTTTGTATTTCTCCACCTCCTGTATCTAGGAAAGACCATATAACTAGTTCTTTCCAGTGACATGTAAGTCAAAATGATATGTTTCTTCAAAGTGAAGGCAGATAAGAAGAGGGTGGACTTTCTTTGCCCTCTTCCCCTACCTTCTCTCCTGTTGTTAGGGTACAAAGCCAAAGGATGGAATTAGTAAACAGAGGAAGGACACTCACCTTCAATGGACTGTTAAATAAGAGAAAAATAAATTCCCATTGTGTTAAGCTAATAAAATTCTTGGGTTTATCTGCTACATCATTAGCATTACCCTTACTATACACTATAAGAAATAAAAAAGGAGTCAAATGTCAGGTAATCACTGACAGTTGTGAGCAAATTGCTTTTTCCTTTTAGAAACTTTTGTTTAACCTTTGACATTCTAAAATCCATTCATTTAATTCTGCCAATTTATTGAAAGTTAGCTCAGTCTCTCACCTAAGGGTACTTATAATCTGCTGCGGGTGAAAAAAAACATACAAAAAGTTAAGGAATCACACAAAGCAAGATATGATAAAAAGCAAATGAGTAGAATCTACACTAATAAAAGAGAAACATGCAAATTGGTGTCACTCTGCTACGCCCACCAGCCTTTCAGAGCGACTATGCAAATTAACCCAACAAAGATGGTGGTTAATTTGCATACACAGGTGCGGAGCGGAGACTGAAGGCTCCAGCTGGAGTGAAGACTGAAGACTGAAGAGACTTGGCTTCTACGCTGCGGCCGGACCAAAGGCCTGGGTCTCGGGTGCCAGAGAAAAACCGGTGCCAGCAGCCAGGGGAAGGAAGGCCTATTGCACGAACTTTCATGCAATGGGCTTCTAGTATAATATATTTCCTCTAGGAATTCAGAGAAGAACTGGCATACTGTGAAAACATTTGTGAAAGATGCCAGAATTTTATGAGTACTTTGAAAATGGAGTAGGATCTAGAAAGACAGAGATGACAGTATGGATATTCAAAACAGAGTTAATAGGATAAAATAATACACTAAAATATGAGTGAGCAAAATATATTTAGAGGATTATAAGATTAAGAGATCATAACAGTTACAAGGATGGTATCTGAAATTCATTTAATATCCATTAAGAATATTTACTGATCATATGGTTCAGATATTGAGCTAAGCACTAGAGAATTAACATGGTCTTTACTTTCATAGAATTTGCAGTCTATTGGCATAGACAGATCTAGATTCAAATTATATCTTCACCAATTATTAGCTATCTGAACATGAGCAAGTTACTTAGCTTTTTGTAATTCTTGGTTTTCTCATCTGTATAATGAGGATGATAATAGCAAGATAAATGATAAGGTTGTTGTAAGGATTAAAAGAAAGGATGAATTTGACATAATGCCTCACACATAGTAAACTCTCAGTATATGCTAGCTTCTATTGCTTGGTGTGATGGTGGTGACGGTAGTGTTAATAATAGCAGACCACTTGGATAAGAGCTGAGAGATTATGCTGGTAATAGTGGAGGTTGAGATTGGAGTTTTGACCAAATTCACATAATCTCTTGGATGTCAGACCAAAGACTTTGGATTTTATGTTTAGGCAATGAATAACTATTGAGAATTTTTGAACAAGGAAGTAAAATGGCGGCACTGAACAGAATGATTTTGGGCCAGGGGTATGGAAAAAGAGCGAAGGCAAAGAAGTGTTAGGATATCTTTGCAGCTAAAGTTGCAATGGACAAGATTAGTGAAAATGAAAATTGATAACTAAATTTTTCAAAGAATAAGTTTTTCAAGTTTGGTTAACTGAAAAGTGATGCTGACATAATGGAATATGGTAGGAAAAAACGAGTTTGATTTTAGAATTTGAAGAAATCATAAAACATTCAGTTGGAAATATCCATTCGATAATTGACTATGTGGGTTTGATGTTTGGAAGAAATGAGAACTAGAAATATAGTTTTATGAATCATTTAAATAGAGATGATTGCCAAATTTATAACTCCTCTAAAGCAGAGTGTATATGCATACAAAATATAAATCTAATTAGATATTGGGAAAGGTTTGGGAAATCTAATTAAATATTGTAGGAAGAGAAAGAAGAACCAGCATAAAAATGGGCAATGTAGGAAGAAAACCATCACAAAGATCAAGGGAAGAGAAATTTGCATAAGGGTAGAAGTGGGCATGTCCATCATATCACTGCTGAATTTAGTCACATGGAGGAGAGTCCAGTTGAATGTAACTGCACAGGCTACTCTGCCTGGTGGTGCCACTTGCAGGGCCTCCTTGTGTTAATGGTACTTTATGGAGAAAAACCAAATATAAATAAAGGGAACCGTAATTAGGAAGGGAGCAGCCTGTGATCCAGCCAGCCCCACTCTCTGTGACAGTCTGGGGAAGAGTTTGAGGAAGGTTTGTACAGAGTATAAAGGATAAGATTTATTTATTTATTTATTTTTAATTTATCTTTATTGTTTAAAGTATTACAGATGTCACCTTTTTTTCCTCATTGACCCCCTCCACCCAATACCTGCCACCCCAGTCCTTCACCACACTATTGTCTATGTCCATGAAACAAAGATAAACTTGGGTTATAAATAATAGGGATTATACTGAGTTTGTGAATTTGAGAATTTCTTAAGTAATGTAGACCTGTTGTTTTTGCCACCATTGTTCGTGTGGTCAAGGAAAATATATTGTATATTCAAAAATCCATATTGTCTAATCTGTACCACCTGGTAGCCTATATGAAAGGAAACCCATACCTGGAAGTTATAAAGCTTTTATGAATCAGCTTGGTTTAGGAGCAGCTGTGGAAGCCTGCAGTCTGGATGGTTCTCTCTATTTCCTGCGGTGACAAGGAAAGTCAAGTTTACCAACACATATTAGTTTGGGACAGTGGTCCTCAAACTTTAGTGTGCATCAGAATCACCTGAGTTTCTGGCTCAGTAGGTGCGGACTAAACCCCAACAATTTGCATTTATAATACAGTCCTAGGTGTTGTTGTTGCTGCTGGTCCTGGGACCATACTTTGAAAAATGCTGATTTAGGTAGAAGGAGATACATCCGTGGCTGCAAACAAGTCATGGAAAATGAAAATTGAAAGAAAAAAAGTTCACTCATTGGCTTTAGTAATTGCCTTCTGGTAATTGGAGTTTATTAGAATTATGAAAATTACAAAGAGCTTCTAGTATGTAGCTGGTGAAGACATAGAAGCATCATTGTTCATTAATAAGTGAGTCTCACATTGGGTACATAATCCCAGTAGGAAATGAAAAAAAAAAGATAGCATTTGAACAAAACCTGAATATGGCATTCATTTATTCTTTCATTCAGCTTATTTATCCAATATGAACTAGGTACCATAATAGATTCTGAGTGATCACAGAGACATTGACATCTCACTGGACTTAGAGAGGATTTAGAAAAGAAAACAAGCAAATTCACATGTATATGATAAGTACAGATCTTAGGGAGCTCATAGAAGGGGCATCTAAATAAGAAGATTCAGGGAAGCTTCCCAGAGTAACTAATAGTTAAACTGAACATTGAAGATATGTAGGAATATCCAGGTAAAAATTGGAGGGATTGGTGTGGGGAATGGTAAAGGGAACAATAAGTGCAATAATCCAGAAGCAAGATAGAGGATGTCAAGTATACGGGACTCAAAGAGATTTGGGGTGGTTAAAGTACATGGACATAGGACATTCATAGGGGTGGGGCTGAGGGTAAATCAAGAGTACCATAACCTGTCAACAGACAATAGTGAGATGAAGGCCTGGGAAAGGGGTGGGAGCAGGGTGGAGGGAGTCAATGGTGGGGGGAGGTGACATCTATAATACTTTGAACAATAAAGATTTTTTTTTTTTAAAGAGCATCACAGACCATGTTAAAAATCTCAGGCTTTATGTGAAGAGTAATGTGGAGCCAATGAAAAATATGTATATATAAAAGCCCAGTGACTGGAATGGTGGAACAACCAGAATGACCAGAATGACGAGAACGACCAGTGTCTATGACGCTCACTGCAGCAGCCAACCAGCCTGATCCGGGCCCCGATCAGTCCTGCCCCTCCAGCTGGCCCCACCCCCGATTGGCCCCCAACACCCTGATCAGGGGCAGGGCCAGCCAGCCAACTGCCTGTGGCCCCTCCACTCCTGCCGGCCCAGGCCAATGGGGAGGATTGGCCAGACCCCACCCATGCACAAATTCGTGCACCAGGCCTCTAGTATTTTAATAACATGTTTGAAGATATAATTTATATACCATATAATTCACCTATTTACTGTACACAATTTAATAGTTTTTAGTATATTCAGAATTGTCCAACCATCAACACAATCAATTTCACAACATTTTCACAACTCCCCCCCAAAACCACATATGTATTGGTAGTTACTTCCCCAATTCCCCCCAATTTTCCCAGTCCTAGGGAGCCACCAATTTATATTCTATCTGTATAAGTGAAATCACACAACTTGTGGTTTTTCATTGAAGAGTTTTAAGGCAGGGAGTGGTACAATTAGATTTGCTGTATGGAAAGATCAAATCTGACTCACATCTATAGCCTGGATTGGGATGAGGGTGGGGGGAATGATGGTGAGCCTAGAAGTAGAGACCCATTAGGGAATTGCAGAATGAATCAGATGAGAAAATACGGTAGCCTACACCAGGGTGTGAAGATGGAGAGAAGAGAATGGATGGAAAAAATAAGAGACAGTATTTGTCTGGGCTTGGTAATTAAAAGGAAGTGGCATAGGAGGAGAAGTGAGCAAAAAAAGGCTCTCAAGTGTTATCGTTGACAGTGGTAGATGGTGGTTCCTGTCACTGAGGTGGCATCTCCCACAGGAAGATCAGGTGTCTGCTGAGATGGAGAAGATGGTGAGTCAGTGTTTATTATGATACACCACTTCCCCCACTTGGGATGGCATTGGTAGGGCCTAATCATGGTAACACAGATCCTTAGGAAAATGTATTACATTTTTAGTTTTTCATAAGTTCCTAGAGAGGCTAAAGCAACTTACATATAGATTTCATACTGATTCAATAAAATTAAAAGTTAATTAAAATGTTAATGGCAGTATATTGGTACCAAAAGGGACAATTTAACTGCTCTCCCTTGAATAATTTTGCTGTGTCAAAAATCTATCATCTTTGAAAATCATAACCAAAGATCCTTCAGGGCACAAGGGGCTTTGTAAAGCCATGGAGTGTATTCCCCTGGCCTTGGTGAGGAATTCACCTGAATTAAATCAAAGAAATGGGGATTGATTACAGAGTCAATTTTCAATTACTTGTACTAATAGAGCAGTGGTGTGGGTAATCCCAAATTGTGGTTAACCAAAAATCACTTATATTTGACTTTGGATTGCATTATTTAAGCTATTTATAGCATTTGAGATTCTCACTACACTATTCCTTTGTGATTATTAGCATTAATTTATACTCCCTCACTTCATGTTAATTTTTGACAAACAGAAGTGGCCCAAATATAATAAGTGAAAAGGATATATCATTTTGGGATTTTATATTGCCCACACATCATCTACAAACTTGATAATTCACAAGTATAGATTTTTTTAAAGGTTGGCAAGGATAGAAATTACAAATCTCCCTTGGTAATCCCCTTTTCTATTTAAGAATATTTGCCATTGGGAAATGATTTTCTAATGCTCACCTCAATTCTGCTGAAATGCAAACTGATCTTTCCTTCTTTCCTCAATGGGAAAAAATAAGTAAACAGGCCCTTTCTTCTATGGACTTAACTCTGATAATGCTGAAAACTCCTCTTGAGTCTTTTCTTTATCAAGTGGAACCAGTGCCATTCTATTTGTCCACCTTATTTCCTTATAGCCAATCATCAGCTGCTCCCAGAAATCTAAGATCATTAAAAAAACATTAAGAACATGACATTTTCTAAGAAACAAAATAATCTGCATTTTGCCAATAAAAACAAAGAGATTCTTCAATAAGAAACCAGCTAAGAAATGTTACCTTGATTTTTTTTCAAGTAAGAATATATATTTAATAGAGAAAACAAGAAAGAAGCATAAAAAAGAAGATTAAAATCATATATGATTCCACCAATTGGAGGTTACCACTTTATCACTGAACTAGAGGTGGGAGAGGCTCTTGCCACCACCGCTGCACTCGCCAGCTGTGAGCGTGACTTCTGGCTGAGTGGCACTCCCCTTGTGGGAGTGTTCTGATTACCAGGGGGCAGCTCCTGTGTTGAGCATCTGCCCCCTGGTGGCCAGCGCACATCAGGGCAACCGGTTGTTTCTCCATTCGGTTGATTTGCATATTAGCCTTTTATTATATAGGACTAGGAGCCCAGCGCGCAATTCGAAATCACATGGCGCTGCCCACTTCCATAAACTCTCTTTTCCCAGAGGCATAATGTTCATTATTTTAGGCTAAAACATTGTCCATAAATTAACAAGGACACTTTGTGGTCTGAAACATTCTTTATTTGGAAGTCTAGAGAGAAGTAGAGTGATTAAATCATCAGTGTGTAATCTTTATGTGCACAAAAACATTAATAACAATAGCCATCTTTTACAGAGAATATACTGTGTGCCAGGTGCTGTGCTGATTACTTTACAACCTGTACTAGTTGTCTATTGTTGCATAACAAAAAAACTCCCAAATTTAGCAGCTTAAAATAGCAAACATTCATTTTCTCACAGTTTTGGTGGGTCAGGAGTCTTGGTATGAACTTACAGCCTATTCTAAAGCTAAAATTAAGGAATCTATTTCTTATTAACTTCAGGTTCAGCTGGTAAAATCCATCTCCAAGCTCACTCATGTGGTTGTTGGCAGGACTTAGTTCTCATCTCAGACTATTGAACCAAAGGGCCTCAGTTCCTTGCTAGTTGTTGGCTGGAGGCTTCCCTCAGTTTCTTGCCACCCGCATTTCTCATAGGGCAACTCACAAATGAGAGCTGGTTTTCATCAAAGTGAGCAAGAAAGGGTAAGCAAGACAGACATCAGATTCTTTCTGTAAATTAATCTTGGAAATGACACCATCATTTTTGCCATATTCTATGCACTCGAAGTGATTCACAAGGTTCAGTCCATACTCAAGATGAGCACATGAATCCCAGGAGTGGGGGTTGTGGGGAGCTATCTTAGAGGCCACCTGCCACACAATCATTATCTCAATACTCCAAACAACATCGCTTTGAAGTAGATATGGTTAATCACTGTTTACCGATAAGGAAATCTGGCACTCACAGCCAGTAAGTGGAAAGATTGAGGTTCAAACCTGTTCCTCTGACTTCAATGCACATATGCTTTTTCCATGCACTATGTTCTCACTTGGCCACTTTATCCATAAAGGCCATGAGGCCTTAGAAATACAGGGTTTCCCCCCAAAATGTATATACACTTTAACAATTGATGTTTCTTTCTTTTCAGATTTAACCCATTGGAATTAATAATTATTCAAAGTGTGTATAGATTTTTGGGGACACCCTATATTTTAGTAGAGATTTGAATATACTCTTAGTCTTTTTGGTTTACTCAGGCACTCTTATTTTCTCACTTTCTATCTTCCAATGTTTAAGTGAAATTACTTAGCTTACACTATTAAAAAAGAGTGGCACAACCCGAGGGTATGAGGTTAGAGATGGAAGATGCAGGGCAGTTCAAGGGGCCTGCCTGTTTGGGGCTCCGGTGAAAGTTCACTGGCTTCTAAATCCCCATCCAGAATTCTTGTACATCTTTCCCATTCTCGGTTTACATTGCATATTAGCATTGAAGATGATTTGTAAGATAAATATCATTGGGGGAAAATCTCCATGGTCAAGAATTAAACACACATGCACGATTCTTTACTCGCTCTCTAAAGGATGTCTATTCATTTTCCCTAACCACTGGTGCTATAAATCTAGCCTCTGCTCGGCACACTGTGTGTGTTTTGCTTTATGAAGGTATAAATCACCAAGATACAATTTGTGTTTGACTTTTTTGGACACTTAATTTGCTTAAATGTTCAGCAGTTCATAGACGTAAATTGTGCAGGGTATAGCTCCAAGTGGAATAAGCTGAGAGCAAGAAAGCTATACATATTAGGATGTAATTCAGAAGAAAAATCATCTTGGCCAGTCAAGTAACTCCTCTTTATAAGTTACTTATAAATAACTCTCCTCCATAGGCAATATAAATGCTTGGTAAATACTCCTAGAGGGGGGAGTATTGTAGTACATTTAGCTTAAAGAAACCTCACATATAACATGCTTCTATATGTTGGTAAAAATGCAGTGCAAGGAAATGTGCCATTCATGTCTGATAAAGCAACCATTTTTGATGGATTATGATCCTCATTAAGAATCAAGACATGGCCCTAGCCAGTTTTGCTCAATGGATAGAGCACCAGCCTGTGGAATGAAGGGTCCTGGGTTTGATTCCTGTCAAGGGCACATACCTCGGTTGCAGGCTTGATCTCCAGCCCTGCTAGCGGCACTTGCAGGAGGCAACCAATCACTGTGTCTCTCTCACATCAATGTTTCTCTCTCTGTGTTTCTCTCCTTCCCTTCCACTCTCTCTAAAAATCAATGGAAAAAAATCCTCGATGAGGATTAACAACAACAACAAAAAGTCAAGACATGGATTTTCACCCTGTCTGCCACTCTCTAAATGTGTGAATTTGAGCAAATCACTTAACTTCTTGTGCTTCGGTATTCTGTTGCCCTATCGCCACAGAGAAGACAAAGGAAAACACAAGGTGCTTGGGGACAAAACACAGGAAGTTTTGAAAATTAAGTACCAATAGAGGAAGAGCTGCTTAACAATTTGAGTGTAATGCCACAGAGAAAGCCATATAAACGTGTACAGTGGGTGCCTCTGATATAGAGCCCTGGGCAGGAATAGCTAAAAGTGGCCCTGAGAGCTGCCTCAGAATGGTTCACGCAGAGAGCCAGCTGGGATTGCAGAGTGCCTTCTTTTCCCCAAGGATGAGGCTGCCCCTGAACATCTTGTTTCTCATGGGAATGTTAGCTCCTTGTCCCTGGGAGGAGTAGATGCAACTTCCCACACGTTCTGTGCAGCTAGTACTCCCGGACCACTCTTGGAATGAGCTGGCACACAAACCCAGATGACCGTGTCTTCCCACTGACAGGTTTTCTCTCATACTTACCTTTTAAAAAGAAACAGCAGCCCTGGCCGGGTTCCATTCCCAGTCAGGGCACATGCTAAGGTTGTGGCTTGACCCCCAGTAGAAGACAGCTGATCAATGTTATGCTCTCTCTCCCTGCTCTCTCTCTCTCTCTCTCTCTCTCTCTCTCTCTCTCTCTCTCTCTCAAATCAATAAAAACATATTTACAAAAAAAGAAGAAGAAGAAAGAGCAAAAATGGGGCAAGGTCCCTCTGCTAGCTACATACAGTGCCTCTTCTCGCTGTCCATTAGTTATGAGTTTCCACAGTACAATCTATCCCTTAACCCAGAGGTGCTCACACCTTGGCACTGCATGAGAATTATCTGGAGGACTTGTTAAAACATAGATGGCTGGGCTCTGGCCCTAGAGTTTCTGATTCAGTATGCCTGGAGTGGGCCCAAGAGTTTGCATTTTTCCAATGCTGTTTATTCGGGGCCCTCACTTTGAGAATCCGTGCCATAGGACAGTGTAGAATTTGTCCTGAACTCTACTGCAAAACAAATGGTGATAAGCATGATCATTTAAAGTACTAAGTGGGTAAGATATTTTTTGCTTAAATAATTATATATATATTTTTAATATGTATTAAGTGTGTGCCTTCTACTTTTTTAGCAAGTGTTGATTTTCCATTTTATAGCATCGATATCAAGTTAATTTTAAATACATTTATTTTATCAAAAAGGGAATCACTTTTTAAAAAGTTTCCAAGTATTCCTGTAAACAACAGAATGGATAGTATATATTATAACAAAGCTTGTAAAGGTAGTAATAGAAGTTGGATAAAATTTGGGGAAACACTGGCATAAACAATACATGCAGTAGAAATTGCTAAGACAGACATATGGAAATTGCTAACAGGAGTGGTTTTGCAGAGGACAGGTACTTGAGGTGAGTATTAATGTGAATAGATTCAGATAAGCCAAAAGCAAGTGAGAACGTGGAGCAGGTGGATGGGTAGGGTCTGGTAAGAGCCACACGATATGTGCATGTGTTAGTATCAGTAAGTTAAACCAGAAAGCAGCTCTGCTCAGGCTTGGTTTACATGACGACAAACATTATGGTGGCTATCCATTTTAGACTTGTTATTTTGGTGGCGGACTTGGACTTGGTCATAATCAGTCTGTTAGCCAGCCTCTCTTTGAGAATCTAGGGCTTACCTGGCATTCTGTTGCCTTTGTTTTCACATACCATTTGCTTTCCTTTCTCTGGCAAATGCACCAAGGTAGAGTTTGTGGCTCTAGGTTTCTTACTTATTGGGCCATTCTTTAGAGGCCAGCAGCCCACATGAAGACACTCTTAGCTCTGTACAACCAGTATTGTAAGCCATCAGATGCTACTTCAAACATCTCTTAGGAACATCACTGTTTCTGTTTTCAATTAGATGAGCTTGCACATTTCAAAATTGCCACTAGAAGATGATTCCATGAAGAAGTGACCACGTAGCCCATTTCATTTGCTAGACTATAATTTAATCTTTGGAAATAATAAGATGTTAGAGCTGAATACAAACCAAAAGCATTAGAAGCTGTTTTCAACAAATTTGTCACACAAAGAGCAGTAAAACTGTCCT
This sequence comes from Myotis davidii, assembly GCF_000327345.1. Taxonomy (NCBI): domain Eukaryota; kingdom Metazoa; phylum Chordata; class Mammalia; order Chiroptera; family Vespertilionidae; genus Myotis; species Myotis davidii. The sequence continues at coordinate 14,933,375 of NW_006288615.1, read as the reverse complement.
ACCATTCATGCATCATGCAAATGCTTTTTCTTCCCATAATGTCCCGAGATGAGAGGGCGTTTTTAGGTCCCAGTCAAATCACAAACAGGGTTTGGAAACCATTTGTTCTGCTATGCCTTATAAATGGTTAATGAATTGCTATTTTTGTAAACAAATCCTGAAAACTACCAATTTAGTTAAACGATTTCTGAAATGGTCTTTAAGAACAGCCCACTGCCCTGACAATCTAAGACGATGTGTTCTAACTAGGCAACGGAGTTGGAAAAAATACTGTAGAGGCTTTTCTCAACCTCCTATTTCCGACCTGGACCCCTGCTTCTCAATAATGTTCACTTGAAAGGGTTTTCAAACCACAGATCACGTGGTTCTTCTTGAGTTTCTAATTCAGCTGGTGTCAGTAAAGATCAAGTATTGCATTTCTATCAAGTTCCCCGGCATTGTTGGTGCTGCTGGTCCAGGGACCACCTTTTGGAAACCATTGACGTAGAGGCTCTGGTTCTCCTCTCTCCTCCCCACTTATACCATCTGATGTGGCCATGACAAATATGTGCAGGTCCTACGAAGCAGCACCATGTTCCATGATCCTTCTGTTTGATTGCCTTTCCCATCTTTATCTGCATGTCCAAATCCAACTCCTTCTTCCAGGATTATTTTAAGGGTCATCGCCTCTGAGAAACCTCTTCTGACCTCTGGTTAGAATTGACTGGGTCTTTCCTATGGGTTACATATTTAGAATAACAAATCTATTATAGTACTGTAATCATTTCTTTAAAATCATAGACTTTCTCCTATTGGCTTGTGAGCTCCTTGAGGACCCTTATCTCAAGTGTTTTAATCCTCAATTCATTGCATACAATAGACACTCAGTAAGTGTCCGGAATACATGAATAAGTGTAAAAATTTTGATAATGCATGATAATTAATGTAACCACAATTGAAAGGAAGTACATCATTGTGTTTAAGCACACAGGCTTTTAGGGTCAGGCAGACCTAAGTAAGTACCAGAACTGTGGGACATGGGGCAGATCACTTAACCACTATAAGTTACAATTGCCTTGTCTATAAATTTATGACAACTCAAGTGTTCAATAGAAGGACTATATGAGATTATGTAGGTGAAATACTTAATATAGTGCCTGGATCACAGAAATGCTAAAAAAATTATCATCATTATTATTATTAACTAGGGGCCCGATGCATGAAATTCGTGCACTGGGTGGTGGTGGTGGGGGGGAGTGTCCCTCAGCCTAGCCTGCCCCCTCTCACATATTGGGAGCCCTCAGGCATTGACCCCCATCACCCTCCAATCGCAGGATTGGCCCTTTGCCCAGGCCTGACGCCTCTGACAGAGGCGTCAGGCCTGGGCAGGGGACCCTCATTTCCCCCCATCACTGGTTCTGCCCCCAGCCCAGGCCTGATACCTCTGGCCCAGGTGTGAGGCCTGGGCAGGGGACCCTCAGACCCCTCCAATTACTGGCTCTGCCCCTTGCCCAGGCCTGATGCCTCGGCCAGAGGCGTAGACCCCCATCACCCTCCAATCACCTGATCGGCCCCTTGCCCAGGGCTGACGCCTCTGCCAGAGGTGTTAGGCTTGGACAGGGGACCCCCATGTCCCCCCGCTCACTGGCTCTGGTCCCTG
>NW_006288615.1:14930495-14931234 GCF_000327345.1 Myotis davidii | reverse complement strand
GAGGGTTAGGGTTAGGGTTAGGATAGACGTTAGGTTAGGGTTAGGGTTAGAGGTTAGGGTTAGGGTTAGACTTAAGGGTTAGGGTTAGAGTTAGGGCTAGGGTTAGGGTTAGGGTTAGGTTTAGAAGTTAGGGTTAGGAATTAGGGTTAGGGTTATGGTTAGGGTTAGGGTTAGGGGTTAGGGTTAGGGTTAGGGTTAGGGCTAGCGCTAGGGCTAGGGCTAGGGCCCCCCCTGGGGGCCGCCTTTGCCCTGCCCCCCCGGCTCTTAGCTCCCCCCTGGGTTTCCGATCACTGTCAGTGGCAGGGGGCTTCTTCCTGCTTTCCCTTTCACCTCCCTGCATTGTGCCTACATATGCAGATTAACCGCCATCTTTGTTGGCAGTTAACTGCCATCTTAGTTGACAGTTAATTTGCATATCACCCTGATTAGCCAATGAAAAGGGTAGTGGTCGTACACCAATTACCATGTTTCTCTTTTATTAGTGTAGATGATTACTATATAAATAAAATTTACATATTGAATTTCTGAGAAAACATAAGCTTTGATCACTGTTATATTCATCAACAGAGCACTTTGCATGTGCAAAAAGTTTTGTATGATGTTCCTGGTAATTTAGATAACTAGATAGTTATTTGCACATAAAATTGCTTACTATTCCCATTCTGATCACATCAAAGGCCAGATGACACATTTAGTGGATATTTTTTAAATGCCTGCACAGTGCACTAGGTTTAGAGGT
>NW_006288615.1:14887929-14930417 GCF_000327345.1 Myotis davidii | reverse complement strand
CAGCAGGAAGCCCAACATTAAATATATAATTAGTAAGTTAATGAAATTCAGCCTTGCTCAATGCTGTGAAGGAAAGATAGTGAATGTTCAATCAGTACGTTCCCCTCCTGCATAACTCACTTCTCTGCAACTAGCCTCTGGAGCTTCATCTACAGTAATCTACACAAGTGGGTTTCATCATCTGAATCTCCCAAATCATGGGCGGCTGGCTCTAGAAGTCTTTCCTCATCAAGTGCTAAAATGTCTAACCCAGTGGTTCTCAACTTGTGGGTCGCGACCCCTTTGGCAGTCAAACGACCCTTTCACAGGGGTCGCCTAAGACCATCCTGCATATCCGATATTTACATTACGATTCATAACAGTAGCAACATTACAGTTATGAAGTAGCAACGAGAATAATTTTATGGTTGGGTCACAACATGAGGAACTGTATTTAAAGGGCCAGAAGGTTGAGAACCACTGGTCTAATCCATTTTGGCTCAGTAAATAATGACATGTTTTGGGGCAAGGCTTTCTCTGGAATGTGCTGGGCATGTCTGGATCCAGTGACCATCTAGGAAATGCTTCAATAGGAAAAGGTCACAAAGGGCCAGGCTGAAAGGAAAAAGTGGGGAAGGACCAACTGAATCGGTAACTCTGAGGGAGGGATTTAGGTTTCAGTATATTTTTTAAACCTCCTTTGGGGAGTATAATGTGAGGACATTCTTAACTCCTGAATTAGATTTCTTTTCAAAAGAAATCCTATGTGTTTTCCTCACCTCTGTCTCTTTCTAGTCAACCCTCTCTCTACATCCCTGCCTGAGTGTTAACTTCCCTATTGCCCTGCTCTAGAAAGGTAGTAATCTGCTTAAATGCCCTCCATGTCTCCCCACCATTGCCTTCAGAATAAAGTCATGTTCCTTACCTCAGTCATAGAATTCTTCCAAAATTTGGTCCCCACTTTGCAGCCTTATTTCCTGATAGTTCTCTCCATATTCTATAAACATCTGCAGAAATAAGCATGCTCTACTTGATCTACCTCATTTCTTTGCTCATCAAGTTCACCCTGTCTGAACAGATTTCCCTAATTTTTGTGAATGACTTCAGATGCTTTCAGCTGCAGGTTACAGAATATGCAACTAAAAATGGATTAAAAAATAAAAATTCTTATTGCATGTATAAATTTGAATGTAGAGCATTCTGGGATTGGCCATTATTTCTGGGATGAATTTCTTTGTGACTCTCTTCCCCTTCAGAAACCAAGATGGTAGCCACAATTCCAAGTATCACATCCTTAGTGACAATGTTCAAGTCAGAAAAGGAAGACAGTTGCTATTCTTTTTTCTTTTTTTAAATCAGAAGTAAAATTTTCCCCCAAAGCCCCCTAGCTAACTTCTTTTCAATACCACTAACCAACACTGAGTTAAAAGATCACATCTTTCCTTTCAGGAAGACTCAAAAAGTGAATATCTGGCTCAATTTCTAAACTGGAAAGCTGGCTCTTCTAGGAAAGAAGTGAGTTAGAAAGGAAAACAACATAAAGAGGCAAATACCAGGGTCTCCCATATTTTGCCTTTTGAAAAACATATTGCATTTTATTTTTTAAAACATCTTTTTCTTGATTTCATAGAGGAAGGGAGAAGGGATGATAGAAACATCAATGATGAAAGAGAATCATTCATTGGCTGCCTCCTGTACGCCCCACAATGGGGATCGAGCCTGAAACATGGGCATGTGCCCTGATTGGCAATCAAACCATGTCCTCTTGGTTCATAATACTAGCCGTTTACAATCCAGCCTCAAATCTAGAAGTTTCTCTTTGAACTTTCTTAGATTGAGTTGCTGGCCAGGTTCCCAACGTCTCACAATCTGCTTACAGATGGTCTTCACTATATTTCCACAGGTGACAGGGTGAGTTGGAGCATGGGAAGGGGCCCATGTTCCCATTTACCAGACAGTATGTTATTTGTGTGGGTATGTTATTTCCCCATACTGAATTATAAGCTCCTTGAATGGAGGGGCCATTTCTCGGTCTTCTTTGTATATCCTAGTACCAAGTCAACTGAAAAACATGTTGTTGCAAGAATGCTATTCTGTATCGCCTTCACATTATTTGTTCGGCTGATCCCCTTTTCAAACTTCTTTGCAGTACTTGTTTTACTAGCTAGTCAGCTGAGGGAGGTTGAGTTATAGTGATATCAAGGATTGAATTATTGTCTTCTCCCCTGGCTATTTCCTTCTACCCAGCCATCTGAGTGGAGAAATGTTCCCATTTCTGCCAGTTTCAGACAGAACACATTGGGTAGTAATAAACTAGTTGTCACACTCAGAGCACTCATAAGTAATTTCTGGTAAAACATTAGAAGTTCTCTGCCCAGAGCCTGAGTCTGACAGACTGGAGCATGTGCTGCCTGAAGGGCTAATGAGGAAAGCCCGCCAGGTGGTAACTCAGCCCCACTGGGCATCTCCAGGGAGGGTCAGCCCAGCGGAGAAGGGTGTTGCATCTTCACCCTGCTGGGGCGATGTCAGCTTCCCAGGCCTGGCACTGGCACAAAGACAAATGGAATCCCTGCAAGGGGGGAGCATGAGGCAGTGGGGACTCATTTAAAGAACCACAGTAATGATAATGTTCAAAGCTTTATTTATTTGAGAGTGAAAGGACAGGGATTTCATTGGCCTGAAATGCCAGAAGCTTGGTTGCTTTCAACCACCCCTGTGGTGCTTCTGCAGAACCCATATGAGCGAATGTGGCAGCAGCTCCTGGGAAGGAGGGAGCTATTTAAGATCCTGGTCGTATTTTCCTCCATGCATGACCTATTGAGTAGACATGGCCCTTGAATATTGTATTCCTGCCCTCCCCATTGCTTATAATCACAGGGGGAAGCAGGCCCTAGGTCAGTGATGGTGAACCTATGACACGCGTGTCAGAGGTGACACGCGAACTCATTTTTTTGGTTGATTTTTCTTTGTTAAATGGCATTTAAATATATAAAATAAATATCAAAAATATAAGTCTTTGTTTTACTATGGTTGAAAATATCAAAAAATTTCTATATGTGACACGGCACCAGAGTTAAGTTAGGGTTTTTCAAGATGCTGACACGCTGAGCTCAAAAGGTTCACCATCACTGCCCTAGGTTGCTGAGTATATTTGAGTGTGTACCTGCACGCACTTTCAGGAACAGTCTATTTGGGGATGCCACTTGAAAATGGGTTCACAGGCATTTCTTTTTTCTGTCGTGGGGGAGAGGCTCATCTGGTGCAGCACACACAGAGGAGTTAAATTGGATTTTCAGGGCGTGGGGAGGGGCGATGCCAGCAGCCTGGGAGAATTAAGTAAAGCAGTGGGGGGCTGCCTGTTTCCTTAAGGAGGGATGTGGTTTGTTGACTAATTTTAAACTATTCCGACTCAGAGGTAATCTATTGGAAAACTGTAAATGTCTTAATTGGCCTTTGAACACTGGGGCTCCAGACCATTTGATCTCCTTCACGTCCTGTCCGGGGATGCGGAGGGACCGCCTCCACTTCGGCCTCCTTCTGGAGCAGCAGCTCTTTGCAGCCCTCTCCTTTCCCAGGTAGGCCAGCTATGGGCCCGAAGAGTGTTCCCTGCACAGCACACATAGCCACTGCTGCCTGAAATCCATCTTCCCTAGTGCCTGAGGGCAAGGGGCAGGGCCTAAGGGGGTAAACAGGAAGTGTGTTTGGCTCTGGACATGTTAAGGGCTTTGAGAAGATAGGGCTTTACCTTTGTGAGCTTGGAAATTTAGATGAACCAAAGGAAACTCTTGTGTGAGTAACCCAAAAGCACCAGGAGATGACGCCAATATTGGGAATACTTTCCAAAAGTCACTAATCTAGCAAAATGCAGCAACCCAAGATATAATCATTTTACCAAGTGATGAATATGTAGAAGCTCTGGACTAAGCACTATACAGGTATCATTTAATTTCATATTTGGAGCAGCCCTTTGAGATTGCTACTATTAACTTTATTTTACAGACAAGGAAACAGATTTGGAAAATGTAAGTCAGTGATCCTTGACCTTTAGTGTGCATCAGAATCACCTGGAAGGCTTGTTAAACACAGGCCACTGGAATTCCTGCCTGCCTTGGAACCAGCTTTTCCCTGCCTTCCAACTTGCACAGAAACATCCTCTCTTCCTAGGTCTCTAGCCTACTGAGTCACCCTGCAGATCTTGGGACTTGTCAAACTTCATAATTGCATGAGCCAATTCCTAGCAACAAATCTCTCTCTCTCTCTCTCTCTCTCTCTATATATATATATATATATATATACACACACAGACACACACACACACACACACACATCTACTGGTTCTGTGGTTCTGTTTCTCTGGGGAACCCTGGCAAACACAGATGTTCTGATTCAGTAAGTCTGGGGCCAGGCCTGAGAATGTGCACCTCTAAAGAATTCCTAAGCGATGTGGATGCTGCTGGTTCAGAGACCACACGTTGAGAACCATGGCCTTAGGCTAAGGAAACTCAAATACCCTTCCTTAACAATTCCCCCAACCCAGATCTTTGCCCAGGTACTCCCTAGAGACAACTTTATTTAAACATACATTTAGTTTGCTGTGTATATGAGATGAATAACGTTCAGTTCTTTCAAGATGTTCACAGCCTGAAGCTGGGAGTAGGAGACAGAATACAATGTGTAAAGAAATCATTGTACTAGAGTGTAGTGTCTGTACAGAGTTCAGTGGGGACAAAAAAAGAGTAGTCAGGTTTACCCAAGGCCAGAGCATATCTGACATCTTTACAGCAGAGGAAGACCGGGGCAGGAGATGAGAGATGCAAGGAATCAGAGCTCCGAAAGCGTAGGCAGTACCTCCTTACATCTCGTTCTTTTTTATTGGGCCTGCTTTCTTTCGGCTCTTCTGTGGTCAGCTTGCTCTGGCTGGTGCTCTCTACATCTACTCGGAAGTGCCTTCGTTCCTCCTGCCAACACTGACCCCTATACCTGGTCAGTTCAGGCCCCTCCAGGAGACACACAGGAGGAATGTGTGCTGAACCCCTTCCGTGTCAATTGTTCTGGGGATTGAAAGAGGTTCCACGAGCTTTACAACCAGCGAAAATTGTCGCCAGCTTCACAATTCTGGCCAACATGTCTACACTTTGAAGTCTGGTTGCTGCCTTTTACAATTCTATTTTTAAAATGTATTAAAGATGTTTAAACGTGGCAGAGACTTCCAATAAAAGCCGGGCTGCTTGAGAATCAGGATGCTGGACTCAATTTAAAGTGCCTGTTAAATAATAGGATACCCATGTAAAAGGGGCTCCGAAAGATTGGCCATATAGCTCCCACGGAAATCAAGCTCATTCACCAACACCTCTGGGAGGATTCCGGAGGTCATCAGGCCCTGTGTCCATCCGTTTATGCCATGGAAGTCCTTTTAATACAAAGTGATTGAATTTTTGTTTGAGTCAGTCACTAACCTAAGGACACAAAACTAAAACAGGAAAGTCTCAAATGAAATATTTTGGCATAAACTTTAGCTAAAAATCAAGCAAGGGCTAATAGGTAGTTCCCATTATTCTATAAGGCCTGGTCCTGGAAGAGGAGTCTCGGGTCATACTATAGGTCCACAGAATCACGATTCTGAACATCATTTGGGGACTAATCTTTCCCGACAGCCCACTTTGTCCTGAGAACTTTATTACACCCTTCAGGAGCCCACTAAAATAACCTGTGGTTCCTGGCCTATGCCCTGCCCATCACTGTGCATCCTCAGTTAAGCAAAGAGCATCGTTGATTCCAGCTTCAGTCTTGTCCACTTTAATCCATCCTTGCTGCTATTATTACCTTTGTTCTGGTCTTCACTTGTGTGCCAAACACTGTAGGTTTATTTATCCACATCTATTTCCACACTCTTTTTTAAGCGTCTCCTTATACTTTAGAATCTAGAGAGCTGAAATTCCATTCACAGACTCTGTTGAAGTCGGGAGAGGCCATATGGCACAAGTCTGGCCCATGAAATGTAAACCAAAGTTGGCTGGGGATTTCTGGAATGCTCTTGCTTTCCTGAAACAAGCACTGACACTTCCTTCTCCCCACTCTTTACTACTTTCTCCTGCCTGAAATGTGATACACCAGCTAGATCTGCAACTACCATCTTGTGACTATGACAGAAATGCCTGGAGAATTGCAGAGTCTTTGGCTCTGCCATCTTGAGCTATTGAACCGATGTTTGCAATTGTCAACTTTTGGGCTTCTCCTTATGGAAGAAGTGAAAACTCTCATTTCTTAAAACTGTTATTTTCAGGTCCTTATTTCTGAAAGTGCAATACTTCTTATCTGAACTATTGAATGGGCTCAGAGTGATAAAGTTATTTGCTTGAACACACAGCTGGTAACTGGTAGAACTATGATTAAATCAGATAGATATCAGGCTAACTTTATTTATTTTTAAAATATCATTTTATTGATTTTAGGAACAGAATGGAGAAGAATAGAAAGATAGAAACATGGATGAGAGAAACATCAACATCAATGGGCTGCCTCCTTCACACCCCCTACTGGGGATCAAGCCTGCAACCTGGGCACGTGTCCTGACTGACCAGACCTCTTGTTTGGCCAGCATGGCTCAGTGGTTGAGGGTCGGCCTATGAACCAGGAGGTCATGGTTCAATTCCCAGTCAGGGCACATGCCCTGGTTGCAGGCTCGATCCCCAGTAAGGGGGCGGGGCGGGGGGGGGCGTGTAGGAGGCAGCTGATCTATGTTCTCATCATTGATGTTTCTATCTCTCTCTCCCTCTCCCTTCCTCTCTGAAATAAATAAAATATATATTTTTAAAAAACAAACCAGCGACCTGTTGGTGCATTGATAGACACTCAACCACTTAGCCACACTGGTCAGGTGAGATCAGGCTAACTTTAAGGCTTGTCTCCACTGAATTTTCTTCTGTGAATCCCTGGCATAGTACAGTGTCTAGTTGGAATATTAATGCTTTTTCTTTCCTTCAGGAGAAGATAACATGAAATCTGCTGCAGTATGTCTGTCTAGGTGGGTATGGCAAGTGTCTTACAACAGAACTTATTCTGGGAGACACCCTAGAAAGGCTCCTCTCAGTTATGTAACTGTCAGGTGATTGGGCCTTAGTTGCTCTGGCGGGGAGAGTAATAAGCCCTTTTTGTGGCTTGACAGAGGCAGCCCCTCCAAATAACAACTTGGCATAAAGATCTGATCACTGTGAAAAAAATAAGAAAATTTTCATAGACATCAAGAAAGGAAACATGAGAAAAAACAGTGGCACTGCCAACTCTACCACTTCTCCCATCTCTTTCTTGAGATTTAGCATCTTTAGATGCCTCTGCTGGATTCGGATAGTCTTCTACTGGTAGTAGAAGAAAGCAAAGACCAGCCAAGAGGGAAATCCCCATAAGAGGAAGCAGTCTGGAGTGGGCCTCCTGGCTCCATGGCAACACCTAGACTGATTCAGAGAAGGATGGGTTATGGCACCATGTGTTCCTGCTCTGAGAGTAAGAGCTGACCATGTCAGTGTGAACCAACTTTTATTATTCCAAGCACAGATAAGGCGGTACACAAATCTGAACCATCAAGGGAATCACTGCACCATCCCAAGATGCATCAGAGTGTAGGGCTAGCAATAGAAAGTCATTTCAAGCCTTGGTATCTGGCAGCCTGGTCTGATCCTCTAGTTCTCTCTCTGAGAGGCATCTGGAAGCAGGACTGAACCAGATGAGGGAATACCCAAGGCTCTTAGATAATGTAGACGGGTACCCTTAGAAAGATCCTGGATTCCTATCTACTTTGAAGGATACAAGATGTGATCAAATTTGTCTCCTGAGCTGGTAAAATAGCTTGTAATAGCTACACAAGTAATAGGGTTAACACACACAAGCAAGGGAAAATAGCATAACTGAAATGAATAAAATAGTAAGTAAATGGCTTGGCATTGTTAGTTAAATGTGAAAGTCTATTTGGATTCAGAGCATACTAAGTCAACTACACATATTTCAAAGACTCCTTTTTCTGTTGAAATTTCCCCCCAATGGTAGAGGCTCTGGAATTAAGAATTATACTAGAGAGGGGGTGGGTCACTGGGAAAGCCTGTATTATTTTCATTTCTGTGTTTCTCAATATGACTTTATGAACCAATAAATATTCATACTGTCCAGAATCAAAAATAGTATTAACCTTTTGGCATGTGTGGGAAGGAAGCTTTGGTGCTAATGCTAATGACTTTTGCATTATTTTATCAAGATCTGGAAACCTTGGACCATTCTGAATTACTGTATTGGAGAATCAACATCATTATATTAAAAGTAAAAATTGCATATGCAGGATAGCGCAATATAAGCTCAGCAAGGATAGATTAGATGGCTTAATTAATATTTGGCTTAAATTGGTAATATTAAGAGTTTAGGATTCTATTATAGTGCTAGATTTAGAGTTATAGTTTCAGAGATCCATTCCAGATATGTGTGTGTGTGTGTTGGGGCGGGTGGATGACACAAAATACTAAACTATAACTATCTTAAAATTCTCTGAAACACCTTAAGTTTTTAACTCCAAGTAGGGAAAAACATACCATATAAGTTTGAGTTCATCAAAATGACTCCAGAATTAATTGAGAAAGGAAAGATATAATGAGTTTTCAACAGTTATGAAATTCTGCTATGCACTCTGTTAAGCACTTTATATTCTACTAGGGTCCCAGTGTACGAATTCGTGCATCTTGAAAGGAACTGTGGGCTGAGAGGCTGCGGTGGGCACAGGGGCGGGTCTCGGCCCATCCTCCATGCCCCCTGCCGTGGCTCCTGGTCCCCAGTCTGCCAGCAGCCCTGCTCCCACCACCGTTCCCACATGCTGATGGCACTGACCCCGCTCACACCCACTGACGGCATTGACAGCATCAGTGGGTGCAAGCGGCAGTTGCTGCCCTGATTGCCCCTCAGAAGCAGGGAGGTGAAGAAGCCCTCAGGGGCAATTGGGGCTGGCAGCCGCTACTCACACCCACTGATGTCGCCAAGCAATTGGGCCAATCAGTGCCAGGCGTTGGTAGCAGGTGCTAGCGCCGGGGCAGGTCCACGGCGCACGGGAGCAAAGATTTTTTTAAATATATCTTTATTGATTTCAGAGAGGAAGAAAGAGGGAGAGAGAGATAGAAACATCAATGATGAGAGAGAATCATTGATTGGCTACCTCCTGCACACCCCCCACTGGGTATTGAGCCAGCATCATTTGTTGAAAAGATTCTGCTCCACCACCCCCACCCCCGCCCTCCACTGAATGGCATCAACTCCATTGTCAAAGATCAATTGACCATAAATGTGTGGGCTTATTTCTGAACTAATTTTAGGCCATTTGATCTATATGTCTATCTTTATACCAATACCACACAGTCTTTTTTAAAAAATCCTCACCCAAGGATATGTTTAGAGAGAGGAAGGGGGCCGGGGGGGGGGCGCGGGGGGGGGAGAGATCCATGTGTGAGAGCAACATCAATTGGTTGCCTCCTGTACATGCCCCAACTGGGGATTGAATATGCCCTGACCAGGAAGTGAACTCACAACCTTTTGGTGTCTGGGATGACATTCCAACCAACTAAACCATCTGGCCAGGGTATCACACAATCTTGATTACTGTAATTTTGTAGTAAGTTTCAAAATTAAGAATTGTGATGGCTCAATTTTGTTCTTTTTCAAAATTGTACTGGCTATTCTTGGTCTCTTGCATTTCTTATATTTTAGGATCAGTTTATAAATTTCTGCCAAAAAGGCACCTTAAATTTTGATTGTGATTACATTAAATTGGGGAGTATTGTTTTCTTAATATTAATAAGTCTTTTTTTAAAATACATTTTATCGATTTTTTACAGAGAGGAAGGGAGAGAGACAGAGAGTCAGAAACATCGATGAGAGAGAACCATCAATCAGTCGCCTCCTGCACATCCCCCACCGGGGATGTGCCCGCAACCCAGGCACATGCCCTTGACCGGAATCGAACCTGGGACCCTTCAGTCCGCAGGCCGACGCTCCATCCACTGAGCCAAACCGGCCCTGGCTATTAATAAGTCTTTTAATCCACTCATATGGGGAATTCAAAATAGCGGCGGAGTAAGTGGGACATCTTTCCATTTATTTAGATCTTCTTTACTTGTTTTCCAATGTTGTTTTACTTTTAAGTGTATAAGTCTCAACTTATTTTAAGTTTATTCCTAAGTATTTTATTCTGTTTGGTGGTTATTGTTAAAGGAACTGTTTTCTTCATTTTATTTTTGGATTGTTCATTATTAGTGCATGGAAATACAACTGATTTTCTGCATAGTGATCTTGTATTCTGCAATCTTGTTGGATTGTTTATTAGCTATAATAGTTTTTTGTTGATTCCATAAAATGTTTAATATATAAGGTCATATTATCTGAAATATATAGTTTTCTTCTTCCTTTCCAATCTAGATTCATTTTAATTTCTTTTCTTGCCTAATTGCCCTAGCTAAAATGCCTAGTACAATGTTGATTAGAAGTGGCCAGAACAAGAGCAGGCATCCTTGTCTTGAGTGCTGATATTCAGTCTTGCCACCTTAAATGTGATGATAGCTGTGAGTTTGTTGCAGATGTCTTTTACCAGGTTGAGGTATTTCCCTTCTATTTCTAGTCTGTTGAATGTTTTTATCATGAAAAGGTGTTAGAGCTGCTCTAATGCTTTTCTGTGTGTGATTTTTGACCTTGTTCTATTAATAAGGTATATTATTTTGATTGATTTTTATATGTTGAAGCAACCTTGCATTCCTGGAATATATCAGACTTGATCAAGGTATATAATGTTCATGTTACTGAATCAGTAACCTCTGGTTTTTTGGAAGAATTTGTGTTAATTATTTAATAGAATTCATCAGTGAAGCCATCTCATTCTGGGCTTTGTGGGAAACTTGGATTACTAATTTAACTTTCTTACTTGTTACCAGTCTGTTCAGATTTTCCAATCCTTCTTAAAACAGTTTTGTTCATGTTTTGTATTTTTGTTTTCGTTATTTTCCTAGGCTTTTGTCCATATCATCTAGATCTCATTTGTTGGCATTCAATTGTTCATAGTATTCCCTTTTAACCTTCTTATTTCTGTAAGTTCTGTAGTAATGTTTCTTCTTTTAGTAATTTGAATACTGTCTCTCTCTCTCTCTCTCTCTCTCTCTCTCTCTCTCTCTCTTTCTCTCTCTCTCTCTCTGTCAATCTAGCTAATGATTCATCAATTTGGTTGATTTTTCAAAGAACCAACTTTTGGTTTCATTGACTTTATCGTATTCTATTCTTAATTCGTTTAGTTCTGATTTTATTATTTCCTTTCTCTGGTTCCTCAGGGTTTTAATTTACTCTTCTTTTTTAGTTTCTTAAAGTGAAAGGTTAGGTTATTGATTTGTCATCTTTACTCTTTTTTAATGTAGGTGTTTACAGTTATAAATTTCCCTCTAAACATTGCTTTTACTACATGTCATAAATTTTGGTATGTTGTGTTTTCATTCATCTCAGAGTATTTACTAATTTTCCATATGATTTTTTCTTTGACCCACTGATTATTTAGAAATTTATTTAATTTCCATGTTTGTAAATTACCCAAATTTCCTCCTACTATGGATTTCTAACTTCATTCCATTGCAGTTTCAGAACATACACTGTATAATTTCAGTATTTTTAAGTGTATTGAGACTTGTTTTATGAACTAACATATAATCTACCCTGGAGAATGTTTATGTGCACTTGAGAAGAAGTGTGTGTACAGTTGTCCCTCGGTGTCCTCAGGGCATTGGTTCTGGTCCTGAACCAATGCCCTGAGGACACCGAGAGACGACTGTACCAAAATCCACAGATGCTGAAGTCCCTTATATAAAATGGTGTAGTATTTACATATATGCAATCCTCCTGTATACTTTAAATTATCTGTAGATTATTTATAGTACCTAATACAATGTAAATGCTATGTAAATAGTTGTTATGCTATATTGTTTAGGGAATAATGAGAAGAAAAAAGTCTGAATACATTCAATACAGATGCAACCATTGTAGGCCTAACTATATAGTACATATCAGCAACAACATAAATTTTTTGAAGATTTTCAATTCATGTTTGGTGTTAAACATCAAGGTAGTTAAATGTTACAGTAGAAAATATCTATTTCACACAAAAGAAGGCAAAAATTAAGGAACAGAACAAAATAGATATAAGTATATGTTATATATATAACTTGTAAGAAAATGGTAAACATAAATTCTATTTTATCAAATAACTAAGAGGCCCAGTGCACAAAATTAGTGCACTTGGGGGGGGGGTTCTTCAGCCCAGCCTGTGCCCTCTTGCAGTCCAGGAGCCCTCAGGGGATGTCTGGCTGATGGCTTAGGCCTGCTCCCAGGGCCTAAACTGTTAGTTGGACATCCTCAGTGCTGCCACAGATGTGGGAGAGGCTACCGACACCACTGCTGCACTCACAGTGAACGCCACAACATCAGCCCAGCTTCACGTGTCTCACTTGTTCACTTTTGATTTGACATACGAGTAATTTGAGTTACGAGCTCCGTCACTCAAATGAATTAAACTCGTAAGTCAAGGCCCCACTGTATAAGATTACATTGAATATAAATGGATCAAATTCCAATAAAAAGGCAGATATTAGCAGGATGGATTATAAACAACATGATCCAACTACATGCCATCTAAAAGAGATCATTTTAGAATCAAAGAGACAAATAAGTTCAAAAAGAAATGATGGGAAAAGATATACCATATAAACAATAACCAAAATAGAGCTGGATTTTGTAATATACAAAATAACCTTTAAGACAAAAGTGGTTAATAGAGACAAAGAGTGACATTTTACAATGTAAAGTGTCAACCCATCAAGAAGATGTAATAATTATAAACATATAAACAATACAGTATAACAACTATTTACATAGCATTTACATTGTATTAGGAATATACTGGAACTTTGCACACCCTATTGACATTTTATTCCCCAGGTTTTCCTTTTAAGATTTTTGTTAGTCTATTGTTTGCACCAACTATAACTCACTTTCTCAGGTAGTTATAAAGTTAAAAAATTGCCTGTATCTATTTTCAAGTCACCCGCAGAGAAAAGGCTGTTTGCACCGAGCAAGCTCTGATTCAGTTCTAATAAAAACAGCCTTTCAAATGTGGTCTTCCAGGGAACCACCAGAAAGGTCAAGAAATGACTATGCTCTGGGAACAGGGTTTTGAAGAAACCCTGTCCTTCCCACTCCAATGGCCTCTCAGATATAGGTTTTCACTGTAATTTCAGGTTGTTGCCTGTCAAGGCTACCACAGAGCTGGGGAATGAAACAGGGGAGTAGGACAAAACACCACAAAGCTTACAGTTTTTACTAAGATTCAGCTGATTTTTCTAAATAAACAGTCCCTGGATTGCTGCAAGCATTTTAGAGTTCTAAGAAAGTCGTCTGATCATTTTTGCCAGTTTTCTCTTTGCTTTTATGGAGATGTTTCAGTGCTTCTTAGACCATAATTTTTACTAATATCACTGGTTTTTATATTTTAATATCCATCTTATTTAACTGCTAGAGTTTCTATTGTTCTTGTTTGTACCTGTTCTTTTTCAATTTCGCCTAATTTGTTTAATAATTGCTTATATTTTATCTTTTATTACATCATTATTTTTTAGGTTTCGTCAGGATCCTAAACATTCTGTTTTTAAAATTCTTCTTCAGATTATTCTACATTTTATTTGGAATGAATTCCTCTTCTGATGTTGATTTTGATGTCCTCGTTCTTAGTTAACTTACTGATCTTCATGTGTTTTGTAATTGTGGCTAGGAGGCCCAAGTTGAGTTTTAGTCTCTTGCTCTCATTCCCTTTTGCTTTTACCTTTCACCTCTCTCTGGTGTTCACTCATCCTTATTCCCCTCTGTCACCTCCATCTGACCTTGAAGTCTAGAACCAGGTCTTAGAGGCTCAATGTAAGGCTATAGCAGATACATCCACTAAGGAGGGTTGGCCCAGGTCCCATTGCCGGTCTCCTTGCTCCTACCTTTCCCCCTCATCTTCCCTTTGTCTTGGCATTATGTCCTCAGCCTCCCGCTTGTCACTGTGAGACGGACTCTGCTTTCTCTGAGGTATAAACTCCTAGTTGTGCCTGCCGCCTTCTGGAGTTCATGCCCAGCAGACTAGTGCCTTCAGTCCTGCTGACTGCTTTGTGTTTCTGTTTAATTTTGATCGAAAGCTAAATTTATCTTGATTTTAAGCACAGTATGTCTTGTGAATTTCTTATTTTTTATATTTTCCCCGTTATCGCTATGTTTGGGATGCTGACAAGGGAAAACAGAGGAACAAAACATGCTCTTCTGATGTCATGTGACTGGAAGGTCTATGAGAGTCTTTCACATTTGTATTCTGTATCAGTGATTGAATTTTCTGCAAAATTAACTCCTTTGCTCTCCAAAAGGGTGTTTTAGTTCTAGCATTGCTCTTTTGATGTCCATGAAACCCAATCTCACTTTAACATTTCTTTTTTTATATTAACATGTACTCTCCTAATAGAGTTCTACTCCTGGTTTATAGAAGTTATTTATTCTCCTTCTTCCTCATTTCCTTTCTTTTCTTCCTCTTCCTCATCCTTATTCTTTCTTTTATTTTTATTATCAATTTTTTAAAATTGATTTTGGAGAGAGAGAAAGGGAGAGAGAAACATAAGTGTTGTTCCACTTACTTATGTACTCATTGGTTATTTTCCTCCCCTTCCCTACCCTTCCTTCCTTCTTTCTTAAATTACAGGTGAAAGGAGCTTGCTTCTGATTCTCAGAGTAATTTTTCTTCATAGATCTGATCTTTACTTTGATCGTCCAGATAATATTCATTACTCTTGTTTTATAATGGCTTCATGTTGCTTTGTTTTTTTGTTCATTGAACCTTAAACAAAAAGAAATCTTCCAGATTTTGTTTTTGTCATCAATTGGATTATTTTGATAACCCTTAGCTCTTTTGATGGCTCTCTTAAAGCTGAATGTGCACAACTCCTAGACAAACTTCTAGGTTTTCATCTCATCTGGCAATGCTGGGTAGATATAGAATCTTTTTTCTCTCCATTTCCTGCTTCTCATATACTCATAAAATATTTAACATTAAAAACTATGTTTAAAAAACCCTTTACACAGTTTCCAGTGTTCTTTCACTTGCTTTGAGCTGTAAACTTTATTTTTTTTGTACTGTGCCTCCAAAAATGCAAAGCATCATCTCCAGTCTTTATTTTTACTAATTCTCTAGAAGGTGAAGTCTCAAATTACAAAGCAGGGAAAATGGACAGGACAGAACACCAGCATACCAGTTAATTTTAAAAGTGGCATCCATTTAATGAAGGGATGGCTGCTGAGTGTTCTGATTGGTGCTGTTTTTTAGCTTCTCAGCCATGGGGCAGACAGATGGAGAGGAATACATTATTTCCCTATCTATCGTTCTGATGGCAGGTGTCACTGGTTTTCAGCTGTATAGTACTGCCAGGTCCTCTGTTTTGTTTTTCGTGAAGCACCATTGGGGAAGCCACAATTTTGAGGCTTTTAGTTCTTCATATGAGAAATAATAATCACTATCTTTCCTAATATTTGAAAGGTATTATAAATTTTAGCATTTTTTTGGTCTATTCATGAATCATCTTTGAAAAAAGTGGGAGTAGCCAGATCAGAATTGAGGCCATTTTATTTTATTTTTTTGTTAATCCTCACCTAAGGATATATTCTCCCCCCCCCCCCATTGATTTGTTTATTTTTTTGCCCCAGGCCGGGGATCAAGCCTACAATCAAGGTACACGCCCTTGCCTGGAAGTGAACCAGCCACCCTTCAGTCTGCTGGCCAACACTCTAATCACTGAGCCAAACCGACCAGGGCTGAGCCATTTTAAATGGAAATTACACAGACATATCCAAGTTTCTAGGAGTAAATTCTAGTTTTTTGGAGGTAATGCTGTACTTTTGTTTTCAAATTTTAATGATTCTTATTATCAAAGCACACTCAAGCTTCCACTTTCCTTATGTTTTGGACTCCCAACTATGTGAGAAAACTTGGAAGTTAACTTTTGAAAAGAATTTTGAAAGAGTAAGTTTGGAAATCTAAAAAGAGTTTTACATTTTTCATAAATGTAAAGATGATAATCTCCACAAGCGTTGGTGTTTACACTCCTTCACAACTGGTAGGCATGAAAGTCAGAACGAGCAATCAGACCGACCGGACACTGGACAGAGTGCTGAGGCAGGCACCTGGCGCCTCCAATATCCTGGGTAGTTTTTGGTTGCTGGATCATGGGGAGCTTGACGGAGTAATGAGGGAGGCACCCGAGAAGTAGATGGAGGATGTGGGAATCCACTTCTTGGGGCTCAGGGCAGGGGCTCGTTGCCAGTATAGAAGTACTTCAATATATTAACACCTGGCATGCTGGTAGTGGTACATAAAAGCTGAACATCTGGCCCCAGCTCTGAATTCTAATGACAGGGACCACACTCCTTTATTCACTGTGCAATTCCAGGGTCCTACCTTAGTTCCCGTCTTATTGTAAGGATGTAAAGTGTGTGGAATAAATGAATAAATGGGCAACGAATAAGCATATGCATAAGGATATGCCTCATCCAAATGAGAGCGCATAGTGAACGTGGGAGACATTTTCCTACCAATAAAGCAGGATTATTTCATAGCGAGAACTCTGAAATGACACTTAGGAAAAACAATTCATTTTACCGTCCTTAGGAAAAAAGCCTGCTGAATAAATTCCAGGTAGTGTCGACACGGTGCCAGGCACCTGTGGGAACCAGTGAAGTCAAGAACAGCAGTGACGATAATCATGGTAATGCCGTTGCAGCTGCGGATTTACTTTTCAGCCAGAGTTTAATAAGCAAAGCAGAGGTCCAAAAATTACCATTCATTTTCTTCTGAAAAATATTTCCCATGCTTCTCTATGAACACAAGAGTGAACCAAAGGCAGGCAAACATTCCTTTCAGGTGTTGTTTGCTTTATACCCAGTTCTCCCTCACTGCTTACTCTCCACCCTCACGGCCCCACAAGCAAACAACACAATTAATATGCAACTTTGGGAAGCCCTGCAAGGCCCAAGGAAACACACCACCAAAGGAAATTCCTTGAACGTTGCCCGCAGGTCTTGGAGAATCCGCTTTGGTGTGCGCCTTGTCAGCATTCCCCATTCGCCCACAGTCTTCCCGGCCGTATGGGCAATCATAGCACTTCATTGTCCAGTCCCATCATTACAATATTGTTATCATCTGAGCTGGAGTCTGACACTTTCTCTAAGACCTTTCAAATAACCCCTTTACTAGGCTTCAGTACCAAACCATTCAGGGCAAATCTCTGCTTTGTGCTTGTCAGCCTTAATAGACTGGATGTCACTTGAGCCTGTAAAAAGTGCCTGCTGCTCAGCTGTCAGTCAGTCCTGGTGGTGTCAGCCGGGAGCGTGGCTGGAGCTGGCTGGATTAGAGGGTAGTTACCATAGCTGTCAGATTACTGACAGCCTGACACCCACACTCCCAACTTTCTCTTACTGTATTTGGTTTCTGTTGAGCTCTCTGGACCTTTCTTAAGGTGGATCCTATGTTGGAAACAGATCATTATTTGGCTAGTATATTCAGAAGCTGTTTCCTTTCATTCTTATTTGTAGAAAGTCCTCTACTTTGAGCAGCTTTTATGTCTTATCTGAATATTTTTAACTCCATTTCAGCAAAGAGTCATCCCTCTATATCTTCCAAGTTTATGGAATCTCTCTCTCTTTCTCTGTTTCAATTTCATTGTCCTAATTGTTGAAAGATCTATAACTCTCACCTGAAATGTTCCCTCTTATTTTTTTCTCATCTACAGTATTTTCATCCTCCTCTTTGGCCACACCTTTGCTCTGACACTTTGTGTTAGATATGAAGCTCAGTTTGGCTGTGTGTGTGTTTGTATGCATGTGAACACATATGATGGGGTGTGAGTGTATACAGAACTGTGAATGTTTGAGATGTATATTCATACCTAATGAAAGGCAGTCAGCTAACAGCCAAGGTAGGAAGGCAACTCTCCAAACCATGCCTTAGTTAATATTCACCTTGAATACAGCCGATTAGCGAATCAAGTTTGTCTTTCCCTCGTTCCTTTTCTCCCTCTTTCCATTTTTCATTCATTCCTTTCTTCCTCTTTGACTTCCACATTTGTAAAGGTTTTACTACCTTGCAGTCCCCAGGCTGGACACCAGGCAAACAAAAAGTGAATGTGCCTACACCCTTGCACAAGTTCACAGCTACCTGCTCACATTCCTTGGATATGTTTGAATTTCACGGGCTTTTATTTCTAACCAGGGAGCCAAGGTTAATTAACACTTTCATGTACTGAGGCAATAATCAAGGCTGATTTGCTTTTATTGAAGCAGGCTTTGGGACCAGAAATGCAACTTTTGCACAATCTTAAATTTGCTTACTGTTCTAACCTGCTACAGAATTAAACATGAGTCGGCATCCTGAGCACGGCTCTAGCACGCACGGGTCCGTGCACACTTGGTGCTGTGTGGCTCTGAGGGAGAAAAAGCACGCAGCTTCAGAAAACCACTCACACCCTCGGAAAGTCACTTCAACTTGTTGCACCTCAGTTATCTTTTCTCTAAATTAGGGGCAATGATTCTTACTTGCCAACCTGAGAGGTTTTGGTCTATCATCCAAATGTGACTGACCATATAGATGAAAGTACTTTTCATACTGCAAGTAACCACAAGCACACATTTTGATAAGTATTAGCTTATTTAGGCTATTTTATGTATTTTCATTCCCTTGGCCACACATGTTTTGCTTTTTTTTTCTTTCTGCATATAACCACAGGGCTGAACAAAAATGCTCTCAGTATAAATAACAGATTACGTATGATTAAACTTATGAACTCACACTCAAGTCGGGAGCCTTTAGTGGTCCTCCCTGGTCCTTACTAGGCTTTTAAAAGTGTGTGGTTTTTAAGACCATTGTTGTTTTTCAATGAGTCTAGCAAAACTGTTCAAATTAAAGTGAGTCAGTACCCACCTACATTGCTAGGAAATTTTGTATTCCTTATAATTCAGAACTTGACAGAATAAAGTTCAAAACAGAAACTGAAAAATGTAGTAAACATATTAGAAAAGGCAGGAGGTGGGAGAGAAGGTACAAAAACTTTATGTTTTCAGTGCCAAAGCCAAAGACATATTTTTCCAGTACTTCCTCACCATTCCAAAAAAAGGTGTTTTTTTAAAAAAATAAAAAGACCCTTACATTTCACCCAATTAAATGTTGGAAAACAGCCTTTCAATATTATTTACAAGCATCCAGAAGTTTTAAATTCAACCAACTCTCCCGCATTTTCGCTTCACCCTAACACACATTCTTTATACTGTGTGCTGTAGAGGTTGTCTGCTCGGTGCCACAATAACCATGGGTTCAATTATTCTACGAATTTAGTGGAAAACATCACATCTAACAAACAACAAGTGGGTTGTGAAAATGTTTCATTTGCAAACCAAGTGTTCTGGTCAAATTTTTGCTATACTTCCTGGGCAAGGATTCCACTCGACGTCAGCAACTTAAACACTTTTTCAAACCCAAGTCCTTTCTGAGTCCCACTCATGAACGAAGGCCTACAATTTGCCAGGTGACTGTCATAGGTAAGGGTTTCATCTATGGCCCCAGGACTGATAAAGGTAACTGACTGATGGAGAAGTAGAACCCTTAGCGCAGAATGACACCGTGATTAGATTGGGCGGCTTTCAAGCAAAACCTCCATCTCATTTTCTTCATACGGCCTTTTCTTGCTCTACGACAGCCTAAAATCCAAAGTGGAGAACTCTCAAGGCTGTGCCTATGGACAGTGCAGGCAGTTCACTAAGCCTAGAGCTCTCCGCTACAGACTTTGACATAGGTCTGGGTTCACAAGGATGTGACTCTGTCACTTACTAGTTATGTGACCTTGACCCGCAGTTTCCTTAAGGGAGATAAAACTATAAGATTTAAAATGGATGAAATAGGATGATTTCCATATATCTGGTCAAGTAACTAGCATGAAGTAAGTACCTAGTGAATGGTGATTATTATTACTATTATTATATCATTATTATAATTAATGCTATTTTCAGTCTCATCCTAACATAGGCTCTGAGTTCCCTAAGACTTTGAAAAAGTTGAAGAAACCTTTAAGATGCTAGTCTTTTTTCTATATAAATCTGGACAATGTTACATTCCTATTCATTCATTCATTCTTGGACTTATTTATTAATTTAATAAATATTTAAGGGTATGCTGTGTACTCGGTAGTAGGCAAAGAGTTACAAAGATGAACATTACTTGTCCTCCAGGGGTTCCCAGACATGTAAAGTGGACAGGTATGTTAACATCTAGAGGAATATAATTAGAGTTCTAACAGAAATACGAAAATGTGATGCTGGGAGTAGTTAGAATGTAGCATTTTCTTTTGCTAGAAATGTCAGAAAAGGCTCCCTAGAAAAAAAGACCTTTGAGGTGAATTGGAATTACTGGTGGGCAGAACAGGGAAGGACATTTATGCACATGCAGAGGCTGACAACCAGACTTGTGACCAGAGTGGGGCAGTAGGGCACAGTGGTCCAGAAAGGAAGGATGGAGTCCACTTGAGAGAGGCTTGTACACCAAACTTGCCTCATAATTTTGGGATCTGTTGAGGTTTTGAAGAAGGGAATGACAGGATCAGATTTGCCTTCTAGAAAGATCATCCTTAAGGCAGGGTGAAGGGTGTACCTGTCCAGAATTAGCCCAGCAGGGAGATAAGAAAGGCCAAAGACAGGAAAAATGGAGTAGAGGGAATGAAATCCCAAGGTAGGAGGGAGGACACAATTGGCTTCCCAAGAGCCAGGCTTTGGGAGCGAAGGGAAGCAGGGTCACAGTGCTTTCAGAGTTCTCATTCAGAAACCGCTGAGATGGCAAACACAAGGGAGAACCTGGTTTAGAGGGAGAACCTAAGGGTGCGAAGGGGCGGGGACAGGAGAGATGAGTTTATAGTTTGAGGCAGGTTGAACAGGAGATGTCCACAGACTATTTAGTGAATATGTTCGATAAACATGTGGAGCTTAGGTGAGAGCTCTGGAAGAAAACCAGGCATTTCTGGAATGGGCTGTGCAGGAGATGGCAGCTGACAAGGGCACTAGATAAGGACTGGGGCTGGACCTCCAATGTTAGGGACAACACAAGGAAGGAGGGCCTGGGCGCAGCCAAAGAAGGAGTGGAGAGGGTGTTGGAGAAGCCACACGGAGGATGTTTGAAGATGGTGGGAGGGACATCAATTTTTATTTCTGAGAGAAGTATAGGAAGCTGAGGGTCTTCCAGAGTGGAAGATGACTAGCAACCCCATCATTTCTGAGTAATAGCAAGATGCTAGGTGGGGTGTGGGGGGGTGTCAGAGAACAGAGGAGGGTATTATAAACTTGTGGGGGTGCACTGAGAAGGACTAGCTGGGAGTGAGAGTGGAGGATTACAGAGTTATGGGATTCCTGCTTTAGGGTTAAAGTCACACCTCTGCGCCCTGCTTTATTTTTCTTACCCCGTCCTTGATTGTGACTTGTAAATCTTTAAGCCTGTTCCTTTAACCCTCTTAGACACTCAGTTCAAAAACACATACATGAATGGAAAGAATTAGCATTTGTCATCTCTGAGAATCCCAGGTGGCTCAAAAAGTCCTGAGTAGCTTCAGTTACATATTGTTGTTTTGAAACCTCTCCTTTCAAAGTGATTGCATCACTGCCTCCTGGAAAGCCGACAGGTACGATACTCCCCGTGCCAAACCCTGCCTTCCTCGCAGCAGGCGGGAGTGACCAGCTGCCTGGAAATGGCAGCAGAGGAGCAGCCGAGGCACCAGAGACCCCGTGTCTTTGAACAGCATCCAGTGCCTCCTTCCCCAAACCGCACCAGGGGCGGCCTGGGCTGAGCAGCAAGAGAGAGACATATGTGAAATCTGATGACAATCATCTCTGATTAGATTGTCACTACACATCGCACTGGCGTGCCAGGGCCACAGCTAATTAGCTAGGTGAGGCCGGCACGCTGTTTACTGGAACTGTACTAGCAAGGGGGTAGCCTTTCCAATGCAGAAGAGTCATTGCAGACCTGCCCGCCAGAACCCTTCATCCAACAGTGTCAGGACAGAGCTGCTGCGCCCTTACTGCACTCAAACCAGGAAACAGGAATGTCTTAGTGCCGAGAGCCACTTTTAGTCCATGTTCCCACCTTTTGTAAGCTGTCACTTCAAAAGATAGTAGTAGAATACATTGCTTTATAGAATCTGATATTATTCTAACTGGGTTTGTACTTTTAAATGAACATCTCTTGCTCTTTTTTTTTTTTTTTTTAGAAGTTCGTGGGCTCTGTCAGGGAATAGGCTAAGTCTAAGAAATGGAGCTAGGAATGGCCTTCTCATTTGAGCTGAAAGGATGAAAGGAGCAGACATAAAAACTAGAAGCTTACTCAGAATGAAGGACACAAGCTCTATCTTATCTCATTGATGTTTGATAGATTTGATCTATTGCTCATAAATATAATGTCTTTAAAGATATATTTCCATTTTTTATTTTTATGCTATGGTACCAGTCTAGTTGGAATTACTTTCAAAATATTTTTCTAAGCTTTTATCAATGTGAGGGAAAATTTCCATATAAGTTCTCATTCATCCACTAGTAGGGTTTCTCTGATAACTTCAAGAAATGGTAGGCTATTTTGTAGCTTCCTTTCCTTTTAGAAACAAATGCCTCTAACTCATGACAAATGAATTGACAATGTGTGTGTGTGTGTGTGTGTGTGTGTGTGTGTGGCAGGGGGGTGAGGGGGGTGTGATGCTGATCCATCTCTTAGAATTATTATTTGAGTATGACTTCAAAATATTTTTATATCTTGTGTAAAACTGGAATATTTTGCAGTTAATGAAAATCAGCAATATCATTCTTTGGATTACTTCTCAGAAGCCTGAACTCCTATAAATGGATTCATTTTTTTCATATGGCAAATCTACCACCTACTCTTAACAGTCTCAATTTTAGGTCAAAATAAGACCATTGTTTTGCTGAATTCCTACTCTTCTATTAGTTGAAACCAGTTTGTTCCTAGGCTTTCAGAAAATAGAATTTCAGAATAATTCTAAAAGTATGAATGCTGTTATATAAGTGGATGGCTTTTCATGGGATCTAAACACTTGAACTTTGATAAATATTTCTATTCCTTTTCCACTGAAAACTATGGATTACACATTTTGAAAATATACGCAGAGTTCTTAGCACCACAGCATAAGATGCAATCTATTAGGAATATAAATATTTTCAATAAAGTCTATTAATGGCTGTGGTATTTAATTTTGGTGCTGTTTAAAATTCATTTATTTACATTTATCATCAAAGCACAATTCAGAATGGTTTTAAGTAAATCTCCATATGCAGAAGAAATTTTAAAAGTGCCTTAGGCACGTTCATTCATTTTGTTTACATCCATCACTTAAAACAAGCAAACTTTTTCTCTTAATGAAAGAGAGAGAGAGAGAGAGAGAGAGAGAGAGAGTGTTTTAACTTTAAACAAAATTCCCTCTCCAGGTGGAAAGTTGATTACTAATCTTTGGTCTGGAGGTAAATTTTACAGCTGTTTAAACCCATGAAAGTGGGTCTTATATTAGAAGTGCTGACACAACCTTATCCACAATGTTATCGACGTGGACTATACCGCTGTAATAAGCAGTTATTATGTATGTGTAAAAATAATGAGAGGCCATGTCTGAAGAGAGTTAATGTAAAATGCTAAGCAATTATAGTTGGTTACACAGTATAGGTTAATATTCCTTCATATAGCTGCACTTTTTTCTTCTTTTGTCCTCCAGAACTCCTAATGAAAATTTTGAGACCTGACTGTAATGATAAGCAGCCATTCACACGTCCTTTGTGTCAAGGCCGTTGCATTAATGCTTGCCTTCATATAACATTTTGCATAGCCTAAAGCATCTATTAAAATCCTTTGTAAAATTCATGAAACAAAAGTGGTGGGTTGAGTCTAGGGGGAGAGAAAGTAAGCTGCTTATTAGCAAAAAGTCAAAAACACAGGGCCAATTACAGATCTGAGCAAGCAGGGCTAAGGACCAGCGTGGGGAGTAATTCTTTCTTCAGCCCAATGGGCTCAAGTGAGGGGCAGGTTGGGTGAAAATATAGCAACGGTCGGAGCAGTAATTAAAGGGAGATGTTTGCTGTTAGAAACAGCTCTATAACAACGGAAAGCAATGCTCAACTAACACTATTGTCTGGACTCACGAAGATGCTAAATTGGAAGGATTTCGGCTTGCTCCCTAAAGAGGAGGCCGGGGGTAGTGAAGAGGAGCAGGGCTCAGGAGACATGCAAAGAATCTGTTTGGTATTTCAAATGTCATAAATTAGATTTTTTAAAAAGAGAAAGAGAGGGCACCTTCCCACTGACCTAGCAATGTAAAACTGAATAAACCACAATAAGATTGCCCTTTTTCTGTTATAAACTTGGCATTAAGCCTGTCATGTTCAATGACAGCCTACTAGGCCTCATGCTTTACCCTTTGGAATTTGAAAGATTGGCAGGTGTCATGATTTCCTTAACATGAAAGACCTTGCAGATGATGTTCACCATGCAGATTTATACTTCAGTAACTCCACTTTCTGCGCTGCAGAATCACTGGGTGCGCTGCCCGTGCAGGCCGGTGGTGCGGGGCTGCCCAGAATATCTGGCTGGAGGACAGTGTCCACCGCCAAAGGAGCTTGTGGTGGAGGCCCTCGCTATGATTTGCCTTAGCAGTCTAACCATGTCCGGTTTACAATCATGAGCTGCTTTGTAGAAAGCGGCTCTCTCAGAGCATTGTTCCTTTTCTTTGTAATGCTCAAGGCAACCAGAATGGCTCTCATGGACTTAAGGCTAGGAATAGGATTCCATTTAAACAATAATCCCCTCTCTTTGCAACCACCCACCCCAACCAGACCCTTCCAATAACTCCAAGAGAGAAATAAAATTGACATAGAAGGGAAACACAAACCTCTATTGTTGGCTGAGTTCCATTTTAACTGGCATCACCTAAGGACACCTGTTTACCACTCAGTGTTACTCTAAAATAAGCAAATGTGTCTTTTCAGAAGAAACCGTGGTCATAATGAGAATCTGACTTTTTTCCCAACTCAAATAAAGAGAACGAGTAGTTGGCTAGGTACTAACCATTTGACAAAATAGTTTCACATGAGAAATTCCATAAATCTGTCCCCATATACTTTAAATGTTTTACTGTAGAAAAAAATTTAAATATACAAAAGTAGGCAAAGTAATATAATAACTCATGGCCAATCTGGTTTCATCTATATTCCTGCTCACTCCCCACCTTGTGCTGTTCTGAAGCCAAAGCTAGGCATCATATTTTTATACTTGTATACATTTCAGGAGGTATCTCTAAAAGATAAAAATGCTGTGGAAATATTTTGAAGTTCAAACCCTTTAAGACTTATGTGGGCATTTATCCCATGATGTGTATTTCTCAAAATAATACCGTTCGACCACATGTTGAAAAGATAAAGAACAATTTAAGAGCATAGCTAGTCTCTGGTTTGTTTCAAAGGAGTGTTTTTCTCACTTATTTCAGGGATTTAGGAGGCTGACGTTTTCTTCTATGAGCTGTTGTCTTATTATTTGTAAAGGATCACTTTTGGCATTTAAATATCATTACATATTTCAAGGTATCTGCCTTTGTAGAAATTGGTTCCATAAAAGTTTGACTCCGCAGTATGTATTGTTGGCTGATGCCAACCTCTACATCAAGTAAAGGAAGAAAAGAGATGGCCAGGCAAGCAATGCAAGACCTATGAAACCCCTCATCCCCTCTCACTGGCCTCCAAACTTTGTTGGACATCTTACTGGGATTATGCTATTCAACAGCCTTTTATGTTGGTAAATGTTGCATTAAAAGGTACAGTTTTTTGTAAGAATGGCAAAAGTTATGCCCTACCACTGTTGTTTCCTTTATTGTCCCAAAAGATAAATCTGCTACTCAGATATAAACCTCGACATACTCCCTACTCATCAGTAGGACTACCCAAGCCTTGCAAAGAGAAATACTCAATTTATGAATCAGTCATAAACATTCAAAAGTGAATTGTTAAGTATTGTTAAAAACTTCTACATAGATACCTTTTTATTTAAAGAAAACATTTCTCCTTCAGTTCCTTTTCTTTATATTCTCAGTAATTTCCCCCAAAATACAATTTTAAAATGGCAACATTCGATCTCTGATTTCCTTTAAAAAACCAGAGAGGGTAGACTTGGTTATCTGATTTAGCAAGATTATGTCATTTTAAGGGGATGAAAGATACTGACCTTTTAAAAAGTTCTGTTATAATGTTCAAAAGAATATCTGTAACATAAATTTTAGTCATAAATATTAAATGAACACCCATGAATTTACCACCCAATTAAAAAACTACACTACCATCAAAACCTTTGCCATCTCCTATGTGCCATACCCCACCTCCTGAAATAATTTATAACCTGAACTTTGTATTTATATCATTTCATATATTTTTTAAAGTATAATTTTGCTATATATGTATATGTTACCACAACTGTTTAGCTTTGCTTATTTGGGGGCTTTATAAAATGTTATAATATCTTAGGTAGTCTTTTGAAACTTTTTTTCTCACTCAACATCTTACCTCTAAGATTCATTTATTATGTGCTTGCTGTATGTATTCATATTCCCCTCCTGCATAATATTCCATTGTGTGAATATAAAACAATTACTTATTCATTCCCCAGGCAGTGGGCACTGAGTGGTTTCAAATGTTTTTGTCTGTTGTTATTATTATAAATAATGCTGCTATAAACATTCTTGTCTTTGTCTCCTGGTATACATATACAAGAATTTCTCCTATTATTTTTTCCTTCTAAAATAATGGCTGCGGGGGAGGGGTGTACTACTTCTCTTTCTGCTAGTAAGGCCTTTTTAAGTCCCACTGATTAAACTAATAAATTTCAAGTTTAAATTTATATGGTTCTTAAATTATAGGTTTTATGTAGGTGGGACAATGGGATGATGACTGGACAGCAGGGAAATTTGCATGGATTGAATTACAAAGTCCTTCAGCTGGAAGAATGAACCAAGATAGATATGTCAGAAGTCTCTGGACAAAAGGACCCAAAAACCCACTCAAGGCAACCTTGCTAATAGTGGCTTAGTTCCATTTGCAGAAAGTGATTGGGTTAATAGGAAGAGAGCATGATAGGAAATGAAGTCATTTCAAGCCAAATGAACATGGGACCTTCATTTAGTCTCTTTTTTTTCCCCCTAAGAAAGCATCATAGTCCAAACAAAACAAAATGAAAAAAACCACACGTGGCTTCTATCTCTGGAATATTAAATGAAAATGCACGTTTGGCAAAATATCTCAGAATTTTTTCAACTATTATCTCCCTATAGTTTCACTAACATGTTAACCTACTTAGAGCAATTAGTGCTTCATTAGTAAAGCTAACTAACTGTTGCCGGGGCCTGTAATGATTTGCCAGGCTTTCCAGATACAAGTGCATAATCAATGTTTTCCAATTACTTCTATAGTGCAACCACTATTTCAAATAAACTAGATAATAATACAAACCCATTACTGGAGCCGAAGTAGCAGAGGCATTTAATTGCGAGGCAGTTCTTCTCAGCTTTAAAAATTTTTCACACTAATGAAGTGTCATACAAAAAAGTTGTATTGATTTTTCCACCACATGGCTTCAACCACAAATATGTAATTATCCCTTTTATATCTAGCTGGGGGATTAAAATAATCTATAGTATATAGCCTTTACTTATCCCTGATGGGTTTGGTAGTACTTTTACCCTTTTCAAAATATGCAGCCCTTTGATGAATGAACTTTAGGCAAAATGTTGCTTTATCTGTTTCAAATCCTTGCTTTTTAAAGTCAGTTTGTGTGCAGGCATTAAAGTCTGGTATCTCAAGCTTCCAAAACCTCTTAAAAGAACACATTCTGATACAATTTAATTTACTGAGGGCACCACAGATATTTTTCTCCACTAAAGAAATCAACATGAGTATTCAGTATTGCACATTAGCAGTACCCACATTTGCATTTCACTATAGTTCCATTTTTATTTATAGCTAACATTTTATTAACCAAGTTATATTTTTACACAAATAAAGTGACCTTGGCATTAACTGAAGCCAATTCTTTCCCAGGTCTCCAGGAAAAAAAAGTAGGAATAATCCACTGGCATAAAATTTCTTATTTTCTTATTACAGTTTGGTCAATAAAGGAGAAAAATAAAGTATTTTATTTACAAAAAAAGGAAAGTCATTATAAGTATAAAATGAATTTTGCAGAGATCAAAAATTAATGCTGGGAGCAAAAGACTTTTTAAAAATTAGCCTGTCTTTCTTGATCTTTTTACACATAAATTGGTTCCTTTCAACATTTTTGCTGAGAATTCTTTTGGTTATACGTTAACATTATTTCAATTATGATCGCTGTAAAAATATATTCAAAAGGGTAAAAATACAGCTTAAATATCTACAAGACCTTGTTCTTAACACTCATATGTCAAAAACTGTATCTCCTATAGTTTCAGTAACATGTTAACCCATTTACCACCCTGAGTTTTCCCAGATGCAAGGTTTTTCGCGATTTCCTGCCTTTCTGTGTTTTGTGGTTTAAGGAAATATTCACAGTCAAATTAATACACTATATTTCAGAGTCTAAAAATTCTGTCAAGGTGACTGCGGATATTAAAAAATGTTATAAGTCAACACTGGAAAATATTGATGCAAAAATTTAGTGGCCTAGAGATATAAACTTAATTTTTTTTGTGTGTGACATTTTAAAACTAGGTATTTTTAAGTATTAACTTTTTTTTTTCTTCCAAACAGAGCATTTATGGACAAAGAATTGAAAAAAAAAAAAAAGAACTGTTTCATAACAAGAAGAGCAGGCTAAAAATAAAAACACCAAAAGTTACTATGTAACTTTAATGTTTTCAAAAATATCTTTTTATTTTAAAAAAACTTTAAATCTATCATTTTATGTATTATGCTATACTACCAAATGTGACAGAAGCAAAATTTAAAACAAATGTATTTTTAAAATAAATAAAACCAATGAACTTAAAGGCTAGTTATGTACAATATTTGGATCTGACATTCATGCAAAATATCCTTCATGGTAGAGATATTTGCAGATAAATAATAAAAGGTAAATAAAAAATTGATAAAGTAGGGCAGCTTGGATCTGAAAGAAAGCTGCAGTTTATTTTTAAATTAATTCACATACAAAATGTCTTAATATTGATTTCTTTAAAAAAAATGCCCTTGAGATTTATTTCACATGATTCTTCCTACACATAGGATTAGTTTCTCTTGCCTCTGTGGTTTGCTTTTCTTATATTTTAAAAAATTGATCTAATTGTGTTCAGGGATCCAGAGAAGCAGTGGTCCTGCCCATGCTAAAACTGGCTAGGGGTTGAAATCCTCCTAATGTAATAGACATTATTAGTTTCAACTCTTGTTTCCACATGCTATATACAGTATACGAGCTGCCTTATGTAGTGGTAAAGTACAAGTAAGAAATATGACTGTATTAAAAACAGATTATCATCAAGAATTGTGAGAAAGATAAAAAGCGAAATTTCTGTCAAGAGGGAAGAATAAGATGAGCTTCACACTGTGGATTTCAACTCTCGAGTCCGCATGTGACTGGTAGTGGTGTATATTTCCAAGACACTAAACGCCATTATTTTGACTGTTGACATGAAGCGATCAGAGTCATATTTATTGATGAAACTCTCAGCTCCCACCCAGATGCACTGAGTGTGCATCATACAGTTGTCAGCAGAGCCGGGGGCACCACAACGGTGAGCACTTGTGACATTTCCCTTTCATAATTTATGAAAACAAAAGATCTTGAAGTTTGTCGACACAAGAGTAATTTTAAAACAGTCTCCAGAAAGGCTATAGTGTGGTCTGTAAAATAAGTACTTTTCTGGCTTATGGTTTTTAAAAGAATCAATTGCAAACCAAATTAGAACCATAAACATGGCAGTTATTTCAAGGATTTTAATCCTGACGTGAGGGTTGTAAGTACAACCAGCTATTTGGGAGGTAATTACCATAATACTAGAACAGGATGTGTGATGGTCTCACCCACACGTGATTTCACAGGTGTTTTTATTAGTTAAAGGCGCCCAAAAGCCACAATGATTTCACTTCCTTAAGGTAATATTTTGCATCTTTGCTATTGTTTGGTAGCTAGAAGGTACAGTATTATTTAAAACTAAAAACACTGAGCAAAGAACAAAAGTATTTGCATCTCCAGTGTCAACTATTAGATTTGATTGAACCAGTAAGTCAGTAATGACCTTAAACTGTAATTTAGGGGGAATATTTCTCAATAAGAATTACTTCTGGATGAAGAGTAGCGAATTGTACAACATTTTGGGATTTTTCATGTATAGGTAAAAAGGTAGAATAAATAGGATATGTGACATATGTGAATACATACATTTTGGAATTGAGTGATCTTTGTATTCACATTGTTTAATTGTGAACTTAACCAAGAAAAATATCTTACAGGGATTCTAATCAATTGCTTGGATATATTTGTTTCTCTTTGTTTTGTGGTGGGGAGATGGAGGAGGAAGGGAATGAAGAAGGGGGAGAAAGCATCACTGAACAAACCCCATGATTAGACATAAATGAGAAAGGAGTATGATTTTCATGTCCTCATTCAATTTTGTCCAGGATACTAATGGACCTACCTATGAAATAGAATGTGGGTTGTAATTATACAATGACAAAATCACATCAAATAGGAATATACTATTCACATAAAACCATTTCAATATTAAAATTGATTTTATCTTAGTATCTCTTTGTCATCTATTCCAAATAAGAAGTGATTTATGTTTCGACTTTACGCACAAGGAAGCTACGGTACACATGCAGTAAACACTTCTGAAACTAATTTGCAAACAGAAGAATTTCTAGAAATGACTTTGAAGTAATTAAGGACATGTGTATTTATATATTTTAGACCAGGATACCTTCCCCAGGAAAGGCCTCAAGCCCTATGAGAGGGGAGAGGCAAGAAGACAATATTATCTTGCACTGCATATGTGGAAACTGGCACTGGGGTCTCAACTTGATGGAAGCAAGTCTACACAGTAGCTGACAGGTAACCCAGAAAACACTGGGTGACCCTCCCAGGGTGCAAGATCAGAAAGAATGCCCGGAACACCTCTCCTTTCCTACTGGCATCCCAGATAGGATGGCCCATACTTCAAGCCCCGAACTACAGTTTTTACCTCATCCCCTCAACACTCACCTGGATGAAAGTACAGCAACAGAGAAGTGCCTTTTGGATCCAAGTGTGAGCAAGTCTGGTCCTCACACCTGAGACACAACTCCATCAGGGGCCACCGATCCCTATGTGACTCCTCCCAAACTCCTGCTGCAATGCAGTATTTATGGGGGATTGGCTACCTATTGCAGATAAAACTGAGAGTGAGAACATTTACTAGTAAAGCAGGGACGTTTCTGACTTGAGGACACAGACCTCCAGAGTTGGTCTCTTATTCACCCACATCCATCGCTTACATCAGCTTCTTTACCTGCAAAATGAGCCTCAGACAATGCCTTGTAAAGCACTGACCACAGTAGCTGGCATGTAGAAAGCCCTCAGTGAGTGGTAGCTACTAGTATCCTTGTTCAGTGCACAAACTATTAACTCCCCTGGGAGTGTGTGTGTGTGTGAGTGTGTGTGTGTGTGCGTGTGTGTGCACACGCACGCATGCCTGTCATACTTTCTCCTGGATCTACAGTCTGTGTATCTATTATCCAAAAGAGAACTGGGTTTAAAAGTGGAGAGAGAGAGAGAGAGAGAGAGAGCGAGAGAGAGAGAGAGAGAGAGAGAGAGACGGAGGATGGGAGGTAAGAAATAAAGGGAGGAATGGCCCTCCTCCATGAAGCAGGCATCCTGGCAACCCTGCCCCTCCACACCCTCCGACCGTGGCGCCGTGCTGATAGGTTGGTGAGATCCATCCGGTTATGCTGTCAGTTCGTTTTCCAGGCCCCCTCCTCCCCCTTATTTGTATCTCACAGCGAAGAAGCCAGAGGAGCATTGCTGCACGGGGTTTGAAATGAAGCCTGTCAGACAGCATCAGAGCTGAAAATTACAGCTGATTAAAGGAATAAAAAAAGCTCTGGGATCATTTGGTATTCTCAAAATTGACAAGCGAAGGTGCTACCCCTTTAAATATCTGCTGGTTCTCCGAGCTCGGAGATGGAGCTTTTCCTGGAACCATGTTTATAACCCTGAGAAACAGAAAGGGGTGAACTCGCCACCTTTTATGAAGCTTTAAAAGCTTTGTTTTCCCCCTCTCCGGTGTTTTCTCATCTTAAACACAAAAGCACCAGGAAGCTTGCGTGTGAGCATAAACAGCACATTTTTTTCCTAACAAAAGTCAAGCTCCCACAAAGCCTGGGGAGCGGGTGGATGCGAGCAGGAACATTTCCAGGGGTTAAGGACAGCTTCAAAGGCCGGTTGCCTTCCCGAGGCGCGAGGAAACGGCTCCTCCGCAGCGATAATAAAACGCGCGGGCACTGAGGACTGAGGACGGCGCACCGACTAACGCCCTGCCCAGCCGCCTGCACAGCCGCCAAACCCGGGACGGTGCAGGCTCAGCCATCACCCAAGACGGCCCTGTTAGGCCTCCAATCTTCCCACCACTGACTGTGTTTCTGTTCGCTGTGCTTTATGGGCGCGCGCGTTTCTATTTTTGAATGGATGCTCAAACAGTTGTAACTGTTCAAGGTCGATGCAGAAAGGCTTGCACACAAACGGAAACCGCGCACGTTGCCACGGGATGGGTGAAGCCTAGCAGGGGGCACGCACATCGCAAGCATGTGTGTTGGTGCCATGTCAGGAGGCATGGACCAAATGGCTGCCTAGAAGAGATGGGCCAGCGAATGTGGAAGGTGTCATAAGATCAACTTGCGTGCAAGGCCAGAGTGGTGGGAGAGGTGCCCCGGGCCTGGCCTGGAGATGGGGAGTGAGGGTGGGGGACTTTACTCCTATACTGCCCTTTCTACCAGGGAATTCCCACCCACCCCACTTCATCACAAGTTACCCTACTCTTTCCTCTCCCTCCGCACATGGTATTTGTCCTGTCCTCTGGGGCCTGCCAGAGCCCGGAGTAGCTACGTAGCACAAAGACGTGGAACTTGACTTAATAATCTACTCTGAGTCTCCTAGAGTCCGGTGCATGTTTGGTAATGAGTAGATTTATCATTAAAAGATGAGGACCTTCACTGCAATTTTTTCTTCAACATCAGATAGCTCAAAAGGCTATCTGGTTAACCCTCAACCCATATTTCAGAATGTAGGACCTCAGCTGTCTCACGGTAAGTCTCTCAGAGGAAATCAACCAATCCAGTGAGTTAACTAACTGGGTTGTTTGGAACCAGAAGAAGACAATGGGTCGAATGGGAGAAAGAAGAGCAGCCCTGTTTAATATGACAGCCCTGTTGCTTTACAGAAGACAGAATAAAGTACTACGGCTGACAATGCTTTGGAAAATGCCAAATGCCATACAAATGGATGGCATAATTTCTATTACGCAACAGAAACGCTTCATAAAATTTTTCTCCTGATGTCTGAATCTCATAGCTTCAGGCATTGTTATCTTTAAAACCTGATATTCCAACCAAATAAATACATGAACATTTAACAATCTTCTTGGTGTCTCTAAACATTGTTTTTCACCCACAGACTTCTTTCTAAAAACTCGCATATCCTCTGGCTCTCCTCCTTCTATGATTAGTCATGAACTTCAAGGCAATGTCTACACCATGTCAACTGTTTATTTGAAAAGCAAGAAGTAAAGATTTTTGTCAATGTCACTGGAAACAATGAGCTTGACTGATTATGGCTACCAAAGTAATCAGTTCAGTGAATGAACTGGACCAAAGACTGGTCCTTTGATTGAAAATAGAAATGTGTGACCACTGAGAGGCAGCCTGAGATAACAGAAATGAGCATGCCCTCACGAGGATTCTAGTCTAGTTGCAAAGAGGGACAAAGGGGAAATTCAACATCTCTTTTAGGTGCACAAGATGGGCCTTCTGCTGGATTGCTTTTTTTGTGGGGGGGAGTTGCTTTTTGTTTTTACTACAAACCACCTTCAGAAGGACATATTTGTTTTAGTGCTTATGATAATTATTGGTGGTATACCTAAATCCTAGAACTTTTACTTGTTGCACTGGATGATACATTGGGATTGAGGACAATAATTTATGCCCAGCTTTCTTCCTCTTTTGACTTTAGTTTTGATATCACATCATGATTCAAAGCTTGGTGCACCATAAATTTTCTCCAAATGTGTAGTAATTCCTAGGTGCAGTCCAAAGTTATGATTCATTTATACTGGAGTGACAGCATAATACCTAGGTGTCAGAATCCATTAAAACTGTTCAATGTCTTCTGTTTATTTTTAGAACCAATTGAGACTTAACTGATGGTGAAAAATATACAGTCAAGTGTGTTTACTTCACCTTTACAAAGAATCCGTTATAGTCCCAATTAATTTGTTATTCCTGTCACAACAGGTACTGGATACTTCAAAACTGTCATTACTGTTTCTGCCTTTCTTTGGAAGGCTTCTGTTTACTTTTAACCCATTCAGAGGTATCTCCCTATTGTAGGCTAAACATTTCTGAGAGAGAGAGAAAGATAGAAGTATATAACCTGGTACAGATTCTGTACTAGAGATCTTTTTTTCTTTTTTTACTGTCAAAATGAAGCATTCTCCTTTATACTAACTTCAAAGATTCTCTCTCATATATGGAGACCCTGGTATGCTAGACCAGATAGAAAACTATGAAATTTGAAATGTTCTAAATGTGATAGTCATTGTCATTGAGGTATTTTTTCTGCTAAGTATTGTCTTTTATTATTGATCAGAGGCCTGATGCAGGAAAATTAGTGCAAGAGTAGGCCTTCCTTCCCCCAGCTGCTGGCACCAGCTTCCCTCCGGCACCCGGGACCTGGCTGGCTCCCCTCTGGCCCTGGCTTCATCAGGAAGGACATCCAAAATGACGTCTGGAAGATGTCCGGTCTAATTAGCATATTACCTTTTTATTATTATAGATTTCTGTGCACTTCATATATATAGGTTCTAGTGGGAAAGCCTGCAGTGCATGGAGAGGAGTGACTGTTAGCTCTTTCAGGAAAAATCAAGCCCTGTTAACTATTCTTCGAAGGAATTAATTCACATTTGTAAGCAATTATTTTTTGTAATCTGAAAATAAAAAGCATACAAAATGTTTCGCAATAAGCATGAGAATTATCAGAAGTAGTATGTACAAGGCAATTTTCATCACAAAAATTCCCATGTGTATTCAAGCCAAACACGACTCGACAAAAGCCCTTTAGACACAGGTGTGTGAGACAACCACCTACCTCTCCCCTGTTACTGCTCCAGGAAGTTGATAGTGTACTGATATTACCAAACTGTGATGGCCAGAATTTGCTATGATCACTCCTTGGCATGGAGTGCACCTGATGGTAAAGGATACTGTGAGGCTCATGAGAGGGTGTCAGGAATGAGATTGAGTCACCTATTTAGGCAAGTCACTGTGCACCTCAAGTTCAGTTGACAACTTAAAAAAATACATTTTTATTTATCTCAGAAAGGAAGGGAGAAGGAGAGGGAGCTAGAAACATCAATGATGAGAGAGAATCATTGATCGGCTGCCTCCTGCAGGCCCCACACTGGGGATCAAGCTTGCAACCCAGGCATGTGCCATGACTGGGAATCAAACCATGACCTTGTAGTTCATAGGTCGATGCTCAACCATTGAGCCACACAACTTGTTCATTAATGAGAATTTGCTTATAACCCACTTCTTTTCTCAAAGGATTGTAGGTAACATGCCATAAGTTTAAAAAATTTTTTTAAATATATTTTATTGAGTTTTTACAGAGAGGAAGGGAGAGAGATAGAGAGTCAGAAACATCGATGAGAGAGAAACATCGATCAGCTGCCTCCTGCACATCTCCTACTGGGGATGTGCCTGCAAACCAGGTACATGCCCTTGACTGGAATCGAACCTGGGACTCTTCAGTCCGCAGGCTGATGCTCTATCCACTGAGCCAAACCGGTCTTGGCAGCTTAAAAAATTTTAAGGAACTAAAGGAAAGGGGGGACACTGGGGTGGCGGACACCAGAGTTAACACTAACATTTGTTACAGTTGAATGCAAAATTTGGTTCAAAAAAGAGTTCTTTTACCTTTTAAGAAAGGATATGTCATAGTAACTCTTCCAGGGAGCCAAAATACTTTGAAGTAAAGTTCTGAAGCTACTAGTACTCCCTACATAAGGAAATCTGTAGGGCTGCTTTTCACTGACATGTGATAAGAAATCTGTCCTCTGTAAAGTTTCTTTTAAAATTTGGAATTTTTGCCTCAACCAAACTAAGGAATTATGAGAACCATTAACTCCAAATCTAGAAAAGTAGAAGAGAGCATGTCCTTGGAAGCAGCTGAAGAAACATGGGAGGTGAGGAACGGGGAATCTGGTGAAGACAGAGTCAGGGTGTTGATAGGATTGGAGAGGACTATGGTTGTTGATCTCTCTCCACCTGGCTTACTCCTTGGAACAGCAATGGAACTAAAAAGAGTCTGAAAAAAATACATAAATGAGTCTCAAGTATAATAGTATGGAAACTATTCAATAATACAGCAATTATGGTCAATTCACATTGGCAATTGAAAAGCTCTACACGTGAACGGCAATCTGATAGTCTAATCTCTGATGATGAAAAATATCTAGAGTATCATAAACTAGTAGAAAAAAATTCCTTAATGTTTTCCAAAAGTTATATTTACATATAATCAGATGATGGGGAACAAGTTCGGTTTTTATTTTCTGGTATGACTACCACTGGATTTACTTCCTAAATGTAAATCATAAATACCAAGACTCCAGCTTCTCCAGCTTCTCCATCTCTACTCTTGGCTCTTGGGTTCAGGCTCCTAAAATCTCTGGCAAAATCTATAGCCATGGTCCCCTGTCTGCAGTCTGCTGGTTCAAACTCTTTGGCTTCCCTGTTATTATCCTTCGGAAGCAGCAGCAGCTTCTTTCAGGAAGGTAGAGAAAGCTCCGCACACTTAGGGATTTGGCCTTTTCCCAAATAAGACTTTCAATGCTATCTTGCCATTCAAGACTCCCCAAACTGCCCCCTTCAGCCCAGCCATTCTGGACCACATGGAGAATGGCCTCTAGTATCACCCACCATTCCTCCTTGCACATGCCCAGAAAGGCCTTCCTGCAGGGCCACTGGGCAACTGGCATCCATTCTTTAAGACTTCAGCTGATCACCACCTCTTCTCTGATGGCCTCTGTGATCTGTAATTCCTTCCATCTCTTTCTGAGTTCCTAAATACAACTTTTTATAACATTCATTACTTTGTACTATAATTATTTATAAATATGCCTCGCTCTCCTACGTAAACTCTTTGAAAACAGAGAAAGGTCTGAGTGCTTGAAATAAGTGTAGGTTCTCAAAAATGCTGGTTTAATATATAAATGAAGTAGAATTAACCTAAGGGCATTATAAACAAACTAGAGGCCCGGTGCATGAAATTCATGCACAAGTGTGGTCCCTAGGCCTGGCCAGCGATCAAAGCGCGAGCATCTGGTGTGGAAGGGCAGGTCCCAGTTGACCTCTGGGTCCTGGGCAGCACCTGAGCACCTGGGCCCTTAGGGCCCCACATACCCCCCTTCCCCTGAGTCACAGTGCCCAAGTACCCATGCGGAGATGCAGTGAACACGGCCGGACGCTGCAGGCCAGGGAACAGCGTGGGCCTCTGGGCCACCCAGCAGTGCCACACGGAAGCCAGGTGGGCAGTGCATTCTCTCCCGGCCGGTCTCACAAACTGGCTCCTGCACGAACCCATGGGGAGCGCGACCAGCCCATGCGGCCCCGGCTGCTGCTGCCCAGCTTACCTGGAAGAGGCCGCGTGGGGGCGGGGCGGTCTCCTTGCAGGCACCCGGCACCTTCCCCAGTGCAAGAGCCCTGGCATTCTGGGGATGGGTAGCAGGGGGAGTGAGAGCGAGCTCGGTGAACGCCCCACATTCTCACCACACATCTGTCCCTGTCATCCCCGTCCACAGGTAGCCTGTGAGAGTTCGCAGCATGCTGCCCACGCCCACCATGTTCTTCCCCGCCCCTGGTGGTCAGTGCATGTCATAGAGAGTGGTTGAACTGGTCTCCTGGTCAAATGATCGCCCAAGGAGACAATTTGCGTATTAGGCTTTTATTATATAGGATATGAGATTGTACATTTGAATTCAGCTTCTTGTTCAGTGTGAAGAGACGGGATATAAGTACCAAATATTTCCAATATAGCTCTCCTAATCATGGGTGTCAGAGCTCATTAGCTGTTTATAGTTCCCAAGGAACCTGACATAAACAAGAGGACTAATTATAAAAGGATCAGGGAAAGTAATACCAGTGCTTCTGTCTGTCATTTCTTGGTATACCTGATATTTCAGAGATTACTTACAGCTATGAGACCTTGGGTAGGTTGCTAACTTCTCTGAGCCTGTCTCCTCTCCTGTAAAATAGAGATAATGAAAGTATCTTCCTCACAGATAGTGAGGATTAAAGTATATAATATGTACAAATTTCTTCAAACAATGCTGGCACATGCTAAGTTTTATGGACTAAATTGTATGCCCCCAAACATATACATGTTAAAGCCATAATCCCCAATGTGACTGCATTGGGAGTGGACCTATAAGGAAGTAAAGTTATGAGGTCATGAGGGGGAGCCCTGACCCAATGGGATTAGTGGCCTTATAAGAAAAGGCACCAAAATTTTCTATTTCTCCCTTTCTCTCCCTTTCTCTCTCTCTCTCTCTCTCTCTCTCTCTCTCTCTCTCTCTCTCTCCCTCCCTCCCTCTCTCTCTCTCCCCTCCCCACCACCACCTCCCATATGAGAACAAAAGGAGAAGGCAGCCATCCACAAGCTAGGAAGACAGTTCATACCAGAAACCAAATGGGGTGGCACCTGATCTTGGACTTCACAGCCTCCAGAACAGTGAACAATAGATTTCTGTTGTAAGGTATCTAATATGTGGTATTTTGCTATAGCAGCCTGAGTAGACTAAGTCAATGAGCACTTGGTAAATATTGGCCACTATTGTTATTATTATTATTTGATATCATATGTGTCCCACCAAAAGTTTCTTAAGCTCTTCTAAGGGTCTCTGGGCTGTTTTCCCTTCGCTGGGCAAACTACCAAGGCCAAAAACGTCCACCTGACCTTTTTACTGCTATGGTTTAAAAGCAAAATTTAATGATGGACTTCTAACAGTAGAAATGACTATACATAAAGAAATCAGTGCCGTGCCGATTTATTCAGGCTTCCACCTTGATACCATCAGGCGGATGATGGAGGTCTGGGTTTCCTGGGCAGAGCAGAATGCCCCAGCTGGCACATACTATGCTTTCAATTTTGAATAAAGTGAGTGGGAGATATCTGAGAAATTCTGCTCTTTCTGCTTGAGTGAATACCTGTCATGCTTCTTACATCTACTGAAGCAATTAACACACACAAAGCTATATTTGCTAAGCCAGTGCTCCCCAACGGGGGTGTTAGCTTATACCGGTGAATAACAAAGACCTCTGAATTTTTCCGCAAGCTAGTTTCTCCCTGAGCTCCCATGCACACAGCCATGGAGCAGCTCCTGCCTACGTGCTGGGCGCCCCCCGCCTGCCTCTGTTCTCCTTTATGTTCACACATTTACTTTCCCCATGGTCAGGGCTGCCTGATGTTCACTAGTAGACTCACCCAGACCTCAGTGCTTTGGTATCCTATCCCTTCCACAGAGACTTGGAGTAGCCCTGGGCTCCCCTACCCTGCACATTAGTGTCACCGGCAGGGGGTAGATTTTAAAAAATGACAAAGCCTGGAACTAACCCCACAACCATTACATTAGAACCTGGGAGTGTAACATGGGCAGTGATGATTCGAACACACTGATTAGGTCTGAGACCCCTGGAATAGCCATAGTTCAAAAGCTCAGTTCCACCTTGCTCTTGAATCCCAGGTCTGCTTTATAACTGGTTCTTGATCAAGTGTCTCTATGCCTGGTTTATCAGCGAGATAACCTGTTTTTTGCATAAAGTTCTCCTGGAATGAAGCCCTGCCTTATTTTCACCATCTGCCCATGTGCCCCTTTCTAGGACTGGAGGTGAATTCCCAAACCACATCCTTATTGAGGAGATCACATCCAGCTGCCAAACCTCCCAGATACTGGCCCCGAGGCCTGCCTGCTGGCATAGCCACAGCTGTCTGCTCTGAGACGCCTGCCATCCGCCCCTCTTGACTTAGCAGCCAGACTCCCTCTTTCTGGTTGGACCCTCTCAGGTCACCTGCCCACATACCATCTGGACATCAGGCTGTGTCTGCACTGGATGTCATTCCTAATATCAGCTATAGGTTTTCAAATCACTAACCTGATTACTTCAAAGAATTGTCCCTCCTCACTTTTTGGTGTTACAACTTCCCTTTTCTTAAGAAATGATGGCAATAGATGGCAACAGCATCTTTAAAAGAATTTTTTTAATTAGACAACCTTATAACTATGCCATGTTTTTTGGTTTAGTTTTTTCTTTTAACTTATTGGACCAAAAATTCCCCAGACTTGGGAACCACTAAGCCAGATAAACTCAAGTTATCTCTACCTCCAAATGGTAGCTCAACCATGATGGAGAGGTCTGGTGTTTAGGTCCAGGACCTCTCTCTCTACTCAGCCCAT
Source organism: Myotis davidii (assembly GCF_000327345.1). Classification (NCBI taxonomy): domain Eukaryota; kingdom Metazoa; phylum Chordata; class Mammalia; order Chiroptera; family Vespertilionidae; genus Myotis; species Myotis davidii. The sequence goes on along the minus strand of NW_006288615.1, from coordinate 14,889,561 downwards.
CCCACCGCCTATCATCCTGTTTTGTTTTGCTTTTGTATTTTGCCAAGATGCAGTCATCATCTATCACCTTAATTTCTTAAAAGATACTATAACATCAGAATGTCAGAATAGACAGAGACAGAGAGAGAGAGAGAGAGAGAGAGAGAGCGCGAACCTAACATCTACATCCATAATTCTTGCCCCATAATCCCAAGTGTACCCTGGATATCCTACAGTACACAATTTACCCAACCACATAAACCCAGCCTTCTCTCTCTCTCTGATAAATTAAAGATGTGGCTGGGAAATGGAATCTGTGTTTTAACTTAATGATCTCAGTGATTTCTGAAGGTTCTCTGAATAGTCCCAGAATCACTTTAATCTAATTTGTGTACACTGATTAGTACCTTTTATCCAGCCAACACAGCCTAATCATGCCAGTATGAATGTTGGTACATGCTTTAATTCCAACGTTATCTTCTTATCTGGAGATATTAGTCCTTATTGTTATTCTGGGGAATTGGTGTCCGAAAACAGAATAATTTGACAATCCTTAGAAAAAGATTGAAAACTGGGCTGGTAAAACCATTGACATTTCTTGGCTCAAATTTGATTAGAAATTCTGCTAGACAGGGAAAAAAGGCATAAAAAAGGCCCATTTGGCACCCCAATTCCACAGTAAACAAAAACACTCATTACTATGTTCTCCCACTAACATGCAAGGGCACATAATTTCTCTTAGGGAAAGGACAGGGTCATAGTTATCTTTGGCTCCTAGCGTACCTTCCACAGTGTCTAACACTGAGTATGTGCTCATTACATGTTTGTAAAATTAAATGAGATATTTCTGAGGAAAAGTAAATAGCATAGGGAAGCAATTGAGAAACACTGCACAGAAACCAATCAGAGTGTGTACTGAAAACTCATGGAATTCATAATCAAAGGATTATGGCTGGGGAAAGCACTGGCATCACCTCATGTATTAGTTTCCTGTGGCTGCTGTAACAAATTACAACAAACTGGATGCCTCAAACAACAAAAAATTAGTCTCTCCCAGTTTGGTTTACCAGAAGTTCAAAATCAAGGTGTGAGCAGAGTATGCTCCCTCCAGTATTTGTAGAAGAAATTCATTCTTTGCCTTTTCTACCTTGTGGTTGTCAGCATTCCTTGGCTTGAGGCCACTCGCTCCAATCTCTGCCTGTCTTCACATGGTCTTCTCCTTTTCTCCATCTCCTTCTATGCCCACCTGGATAATCCCTAATGATCTCATCTTGACATCAACTTAATTTTATCTGCACAAATCCTTTTTCCAAGTAAGACTACAGTTTCCAGGATGTGGGCATATATTTTTGAGAGTCATCATTCAAGCTACTATAACTCATTTGATACCAAACTTTATGAGAAACCTGAAACCCATGTTTAAGCACTGATGTGGCCGAGGTGTAGATTGAAAATATACTGCAACTACAGAGAAGTGAAACAATATGTACAAAGGGGATAATATTTCAAAAACTATTAAGTTTATTGTTCCTTCCTCACTTCAGGTGCACCCACATTTCAAGGTTACAGATCCAGGGAAATGACACCCTAAGAGAAAGACAAGCTAATAAAGAAGTCCTATGCCTGAAAGAGAGAACAAAGAGCTTCCCTTCT
>NW_006288615.1:14884078-14887877 GCF_000327345.1 Myotis davidii | reverse complement strand
CACCTCACTGGATGTCTTCACAACAAGCTGATGCTGTGCAAAGAAAGCACCTGAGTTAGCACTCCTGAGGTGTCAGGTGTGTGGAAGAGCCCCAAAAGAGGGGGTGGGGCATGTGCCAATACAGGGATCTGACATAAAGGACCCCCAAGTGGAGGCAGAGGAGTTCTATAGGCACGATCCATAGGGCAGGCTGCCAGGGCTGGGAATAAATGGGAACTCCAGCCAGACTTCAGGGCATGCACAGATCCTACAAGATCAAGGTGGAGCCAATTCACCAGACACAAGTGGAGCTGAGCCAACAGATCACAAGTCTGTCAGCTGCAGAAGCCAGCGTCAGATGCCAGCAGGGTACTCAAGGACTTGGAGGACATGGAACATCCATTTCTCAGGAACTAGAGGACAGTACAATGACCTGAGTCTGTCATTCAAGAGTCCCTTCTTCCCTACCACCAAGAGGTTGTATAAATAAATCCTTCCTTCCAGATATCCAATAAGTTGTACCGAGGGCCACAGGAAGAATAGAAGATTGGAAAGTCTGCAGATAACCAAATAGTCTTATTGAAATTGTTGCTTGGAATTGAACGATTTGGACTTAATTAAGCATTCCCCACACTCACTCTGTCTGGGCTACATAGATTTGGAGTATATATATACAAAAAGAAGACTGCATCAGTCATGGAAAACGTAAAAGTTAAATTTTCTTGGTACATTTGTGAGGGTTGGTTGCCAAGAAAACATGTACAATCATGAAGGTGAGTTGAAATCTGCCTTAACTATTTGACAATAATATTTTGCAGCATTCAGGCCAAACATCAGTAGTTTATGTCAGCATAACATAATCCTCAACACTAGGGAGATAGAAAAATATAACCTTGCAGAGTTGGAGAAGCATCAATTCTCTTACTCCCACAAGGTATGTCCTCAAACCATCCTCTACTTCTATTTTCTATTTCATTCCGTTCAATCCATACATACTTATAGCAGACCTTCTTTGCATGAGGCACGGTGCTAGGTCCTGAGATAGATAATGAATAAATCTGATGCTCTACTCAGACATATAACTGTTACTCACAGACCTTCCCTAAATGCACAGACCAAAGTTTTGGTAAGCTAATAACACCTCTGAAAAGCCATTACTCTCCTACTCATCAAATAATTGTTATGTAATCAAATATTTAATGAAGCCCTTTGATTTTGTGTAGATTTAGTCTGAACCCAACATGTATACTTTTGATTATATTCTTGACAGTATTTTGTGGTCTATTTATTTACACAAAAACCTGCCTTCATTTATAACAGACAATATTTAGGTCACACCAAGCATTTTTATTTTTTTCTTTGTCTGATTACTAAAAAAAGGATTGGACCAAACAAGAAATAGCTAGATAAATAATGCACTGAAACCTTTTGCAGGACAAACATTCTTAGAATTATTCAGGCTTCATAGTGCTATATTCTAAACAATAGGGGGTGAGGGCTCAATGCTACGTTCAATTACTATTTAGATATGAATTTCTTCTTCATATTAATGGATATTACATTGTTAAATCCATGTTTCACATTCTAAATAATAGTGAACATAGTATGAATGGTTCATTTTCATAAAATTAAAATAATTCCCATTTATTTTTTTCCACATTGCCTAGAAGTCATGCTAAAACAAAGGGTGGAAAGAAAGGAGGACCATGTGAAGTAATGCAACACGCACATAACAGCTGCTTTCTCTGAAAAGGAAGAGGAAACTGTATTTAATATGCAGCAACGGTCTCTTTAGCTTTTCCCCTGCCATATCTAGATTTGAACCAAAAAATCACCACTTTCAAAGCTTCCTTCCATAATAACGCCAAGCCCTCTACACCTCTGGCCCAGAAGACTCACAAACAAGCGACATGGATTTTTGCGCGAGCGCAGTTATGGTCTATCATTATTAAATGTCTCTTGGTGGGCGGGAGAGGCGCTTCATCACACAGCCATTCATCAGCACTCGCCGAGCCGCTCACATCTGACCTCAGCAGCAATAATGCCACATCAAGTAGGCCAACTACCCAGTTTAGCAGCCGAGCAGAGAGCACACGCTGGCTCCAAGATTAAGTGCGCTGTTGCAGGCTTCCATTCCCAGGAGCTCCTCGGGCTGATGTTGTATTGATTGAGAAACTTTACCAGTAAGTATCACAAACAACAATAGCCAGGTCAACGACTGGTGATGCCTGAATAAAAATTCCCCACGGGGCCCACACTCTGGGCCGAGGCTCCGCTCTCATGATATCTGAGCACAGGTCGAATAAGGTTTCTGAGGAAGAGAAGAGTGAGAACCTGCAGGTGGAAATGACATTTAAGCTAGTCCACGTGGGAACGGAAGGAGAGACAATGATGTAATTATCTATTCCCCCGTTTCCAACCACCACAAAAACCTGTCATCTCTCAGTGTTTATATGTTCTCCAAGCCTTCCACTTCTTGCTTTTATTGCTTATTGGGGCCTATGATTTCCAAGCCCAATATGCAAACACAGGCAGCTTTCAAGTTGGACAAAAAAAATTAATATTGCCATGTAACAATAACCAAACCATTTCCACTTGAGAAATAAAAAGGGAACTTTCTGACATATATTTCCCCAGACCCTAAAAAAGGCATTTAATGTTACTTCTTACCAAGTGATCACTAAATAAGAGAAATGGACATCTATATGCCAAACATATTTATAACTAAATTGTAGCTTTTTGACAAGGTAGTGCTCATGAACATGGCACTTGTGGTTGGGAGAGGCAATTGCACCACAGTAAGTAAGTCCTTGTAACATCAACTGTAGGCAGTAAAACTCAAACTCCTGGGGGAGACATGTAGTTCCCGGTACTGATGTGTACATACGCACATACATACACACACACACGCTCCCATACATTTGATGCGAACATTCTCTCATTCCCATATCACATGCATGCAAGAGGAGATGCTACTTGTTTACAACCAGATTCTATTCTCTGGGAAGAAGATGATGCCATTCTCCTTCCAATGTTTCTGCTAACACTCTCTGATCTCCTTTCTCACCTCTGATTACCTGCTCTGAACTCTTTCTGTTCTTTATACACACTTCCATTTTAATACCAAATGTTAATTGAGTTTGCTAATCTATCTCCCCTTTGAGATTATGAAATCCTCAAGAGAAAATGTTTTAAAGTAGTATTAATTTTTACCTTCTTAGGGCTCAGTGCAGTGCCTTGCACATAGTACGTGCTCAATAAACCTGTTTCAAAGTCAATGATTAAATTGGACATGGTAGATATAGCTAGTGGTCCATCTAATAACTAATTTATCCTTCTCCTTACCAATAGAACCTCAGGTTTTTCAGGGAGCAATGTTCATTGCTAACAAAAAGATCTTTACCCTGTCAGATTGAAAGTTTACAGCTTGAGTCTATCTAAAGAGCTCTTATTTTCCTGATTAGGGGAACAACTTTAGTGGACATCCACTTTCTGCCCTTTACTGATGCTTCTTCTTCTAGCATGAGCTGAAATTTTGGGGCTAAGAGTGGGATAAGCTAAATATTGACAGTTAAATAAGGAATATGGGATTATATTAAGGTTTACCAGATGTCGACATTTCTTTAATTTTAAAAAAAAGTATAAGTGGTGGATAAAAACCCAGAACAAAGATAACTTTGCTTTTGAAATTATTTTGACATCAATTTTTAGTATTAAATGACAATTCTCCACTGAGTGGCTTGACAACACTGACTACACTCTGCAGTCATAGTTGCCAGTTGGATGACAAGCAACCTTTCCCCACTTAGTCCTCCAACCC
>NW_006288615.1:14879857-14883711 GCF_000327345.1 Myotis davidii | reverse complement strand
TAGAAAATAATCTTTCTGTTGTCATTGTAACTCGATTCTCAAGTGCTGTTGCAAGGATTGCTAATTGCCCCCAATATCTGTACTCTTCTTCTTTGCTTTTTAGTAGTGAAACGCCCCAAGTTTTAGCTGGGCACCAGGCAGCCCAGCTAGAGATTATACTTCCCATACTCCCTTATAACTAGGAATGGCCATATGACTGTGCATTGGCCAATGTAGTGGCCAGAAGTAATACACATATAATCTGTGTCTATTTAAAGGAAGATGATTGTCATTTGCTTTTCTGTCCCCATTTCTTTGGGCTGCGATATTAAGTATAGTAGTGGTGAACTATTTTTGATCTTATAGATTAGAGCAACCCTCTGTAACAGGGATCCAAACCAATGATTTTCAACCAGTGTGCTGCAAGAATTTTTAAAACATGCAATACTTGACTATTTAGTCAGGGGCACTGATCTCTTTTCCCTTAGATTTCCAAATAAACAAATGACAACGGCCAACACAATAGCCATCGGTGTGAATGAATCAAAATTATACCAATTGTTTTTGTTTTGTTTAGTCAGATCAGCAAAAAGTAGACTCTTTACTGTGCTGCAGAATTTTAGTAATTAGTTTATGTGTGCCATGAGATGAAAAAGGTTGAAAATTGCTGGTCCAAACTATTGTCCATGGACCAAGTTTACCACCTGTTTTTATATAGCCTACAATTTAAGAATGGTTTTTACACATTTAAAAGGTTTAAAATTTTTTAAAAAGAGAGAACTTTTTGCAGTCCATGAAAATTATATGAAATTAATTTTTTTTGTGTCCATAAATAAAGATTTGTAGGAATACAGCCACACCCACTCATTTATGTATTCTCTATGGCTACTTTTGTGTTCTAACACAGATTTGGGCAGTTACAACAAAGACCATATGGCCCACAAACGCTTAAAATATTTACTATCTAGCCCTTTACAGAAAAGTTTGTCACAAATAGATGATTCCAGGATTTGACTTCATGAAATGCAGCCACTCCACTTTCTGAGTTGCCTAGAAGCTTGGTGTTAAATGAGGGAGAAATAAACATCTATCTTGTTTAAAACACTGTTATCTGGTCTCTGTTAAAGCAACTAAACCAGAATCTTAGCTAATATAATTACCAAAAGATACTTCTTAAGTATTATCAAAGATAAGCAACAGTGGAATAGGATGAAAAAGGGAAAACTGCTTCTTTCAAATGAAGCGAATGCCTGGTATCAATGATGTTTCTTTGAGCATTTGCTGGGTTATTTCCCCAAGACATGTAAAAGGGACACCTGGACATTCTTGAAAAGCAAAGAATATGATGAAATGGTGCTGGTTGAAGATTGTTTTGTACTCTGGAATAAAGAGAATTGATGTTGAAGAGCGCTTGTTAATAAAGCTCTCTTCCTTTCAAAATTCCCTGTACTCCTATAGGAAGCTATTGAAGTAACAACTATAATTATAACAACAATACATACAATTATTGAGTGCTTACCTTGTGTCCAGCACCATTTTAAGATCTTTACATATATTCACTCTTTAAACCTTTACATTCCTCATATGATTGGTACTTTATTATCATTCTCATTTTATAGTTGAAGACACAGAGACTCAGAGAAGGCAACCTGCTGAAAGTTACATTGCTAGTAAGTGGCAGAGCCAGTTTTTAAAACCAGCTCACTCCAGAGTAAGTGTGTAATCCCCTTCTGTCATTTCTAATCTTGGCATAAAATAATAGGGACCTGATTTGGGGCTTGAATGTTGGCTGGAGAAATGAAAATGAAGAAGAAATGGAAATTCAAAGAACTCTACAGAGAAAGAATCCCCAGACCAAGATGGTGGCATCAGTGTGGTCCACAAAAGGCAATAGAGAACCTGTCAGTCTAGTCTTGTGGTTCCAGGCCTGACAGAGTATTAGAACCAGACAGGGATTTATTAAAATACAGGTTTTCAGGACCTTTCATAAGATGACCAAATCAAATCTACTCAATCAATATCTCCTGGACTACTTCTAATCTGGCAAAATTTTTAAAGTCTAACATGATTTTTAATGATGATGTATAACAACAGGAAAACTCATACACTGTCAATGGTAGTGTAATTTGAGATAAGTATTTTGGGGAGATGCATATCCCCTATGACTTAGTAATTGCATTCCACAGTGTAGTGTAATTTGAGATAAGTATTTTGGGGAGAGATGCATATCCCCTATGACTTAGTAACTGCATTCCACAGTATGCAGTTACACACACACGCATACACGAAAATTAGAACAAACAAGAATACATGAAACAGTATTTTTTTGAATTAGCAATAAAAATGAAAACAAATATCCATCAACAGGAGAAAGGATAAACTGTGGTATATTCATACAATGGGCTACTACTATACATGAGTAATGATAGTTATATACATTCATTATGGATAATGTTGAAGAGCGCTTGTTAATAAAGCTCTCTTCATTTCAAAACTCCTACAGGAAGCTATTGAAATAACAACTATAATTGTAACAACAATACCTACAATTATTGAGTGCTTACCTTGTGTCCGGAACCATTTTAAGATCTTTACATATATTCACTCTTTAAACCTTTACATTCCTCATATGATTGGTACTTTATTATCATTCTCATTTTATAGTTGAAGACACAGAGACTCAGAGAAGGCAACCTGCTGAAAGTTACATTGCTAGTAAGTGGCAGAGCCAGTTTTTAAAACCAGCTCACTCCAGAGTAAGTATGTAACCCCCTTCTGTCATTGCACTATGGGGGCCAGAGAGGGACAAGAGAGGGCTCCAGGGGATGTCTGGCCCAACTCTCTCAGTCCCAATTGGCTGGACCCCAGCAGCGGGGCAGATGCTCAATGCAGGAGTTTGCCCCCTGGTGGTCAGTGCACTCCCACAGGGGGAGCTCTGCTCAGCCACAAGCCAGGCTAATGGCTGCCAGTACAGCGGTGGTGGTGGGAGCCTCTCCCGCCTCCTCAGCAGCGCTAAGGATGTCCGACTGCAGCTTAGGCCTGCTCCCCACTGGCAAGTGGACATCCCTCGAATGCTGCTGGGCTGCCAGAGGAGTGGGCCTAAGTCAGCAGGTGTACATTCTCTGAGGGGTCACAGACTGCAAGGAGGCATAGGCCGGGCTGAGGGACCCCCCCAAGTGCACAAATTTTTGTGCACCGGGCCTCTAGTATATATATATATATATATTATGAATTCATTGATATATTTGTTCAAAAATAAGGAAAACCAAACAATATTTTTAGGATTATATGTAAATGCAATAAAATAAGGAAAAGCAGCCCTAGCTGATTTGGGTCAGTAGATAGAGTGCTGGCCTGTGAACAAAGGGTCCTGGGTTCAATTCTGGTCACAGGCACATGCCCAGGTTGCAGGCTCAATCCCCAGTGTGGGGTCTGTAGGAGGCAGCCAATCAATGATTCTCAGCCCGTCACTGATGTTTCAATTTCTCTCTCCCTCTCCCTTACTCTCTGAAATAAATTAAAAAATGTATTTAAAAAAAGAAAAGGAAAGGAATAAAATTCAAGATATTGGTTACCTTTAGGAAGGAAAGGGGTATGTCGTGTGAATAGTATATGGAGACTTTAAAAATAACTGTAGTGTTGTTGTTTTCTTCATAAAAATGAGTGTTTGATACCCATACATTTGTTTTGTTATTTTATAAACTGGACATATACATTATATACAGGGTGGGGCAAAAAGTAGGCTAACAGTTGTTCATGTAGAAAATAATATGATAATCTACACTAATAAAAGAGAAAAATGGTAATTGGCGTACGACCACTACCCTTTTCATTGGCTAATCAGGGCTATATGCAAATTAACTGCCAACTAAGAG
>NW_006288615.1:14878098-14878481 GCF_000327345.1 Myotis davidii | reverse complement strand
CTGATGTTTCAATTTCCCTCTCCCTCTCCCTCTCCCTTACTCTCTGAAATGAATAAAAAATGTATTTAAAAAAAGAAAAGGAAAGGAATAAAATTCAAGATATTGGTTACCTTTAGGGGGGAGAAGGGGTATGCTGTGTGAATGGTATATGGGGACTTTAAAAATAACTGTAGTGTTGTTGTTTTTTTTTTCATAAATGAGTGTTTGATACCCACGCATTTGTTTTGTTATTTTATAACTGGACATTTACATTATATACAGAAAATAATAATACAAGAATAAGTTCTGTGTTTTGTATACTCCCCCCACTGTAAACCTACTTTTTCTCACCCTGAATATTCATTTATATGTATAATGGCATTCATAATTTTAAAAATGTAAGG
>NW_006288615.1:14856724-14878032 GCF_000327345.1 Myotis davidii | reverse complement strand
ATGTAGAAAATAATATGATAATCCTATATAATAAAAGGCTAATATGCAAATTGACCAAATGGTGGAATGATGGGTCGCTATGATACGCACTGACCACCAGAGGGCAGGTGCTCAACACAGGAGCTGTCCCTCAGTGGTCAGTGTGCTCCCATAGGGCGAGCAATGCTCAGCCAGAAGCCCTGAGTAGGGCTCACACTGGTGAGCGCAGTGGCGGTGGCAGAAGCCTCTCCCACCTCTGTGGTAGCCCTAAGGATGTCTGACTCATGGCTTAGGCCCGCAGGGACCGTAGTAGGACATCCCCTGAGGGCTCCCGGACTGCGAGAGAGTGCAGGTCGGGCTGAGGGACCTCATTCAAGTGCACAAATTTCGTGTATCAGGCCTCTAGTTAATAAATAATAATACAAGAATAAGTTCTGTGTTTTGTGTACTCACAACTGTAAACCTACTTTTGCTCACCCTGAATATTCATTTGTATGTATAATGGCATTCATAATTTTTAAAATGTAAGAAAACATGGCTTAAGATATAAGAATAAAAATATTTACTTCAAAACGTTTTAGTTGCAAAATGGAAAACTGGAATTTTTATCAATGGGAGACTGGGTAAATATTATTATCCTAAATCTCTATTATGGAATGTTATATGCTATTAAAAAGAGTAAGTCCACTATCTATACATTGACTTGAACAGATGTCCATAATGTAGTAAAAGGAAAAAAAAATTATAAAAAAGTATATATTATCCATTTTAATAAACAGTCACAATAGAACCACCAATGAAACTCTATATACTTGTATATGTTTATATCAGCATGAAAAATAAGTATGAAAAGATACACACTTGGGAGGAGGTTGTCAGTTGCCTTCCCTTCAGCCATTCTCTCATTCCTCTTTAGAATTATAATTAGTTTTTATCTAGGCATACTGCCACCCGGGATAAAAGACTACATTTCCCAACATCCTTTGCTATGGGAGTGATCATGTAGTTGAGTTTCAGCCAATAAGGTGTACTCAAAATTGTGTGCTTAAAAGGAGATAGCTCAGATGGGAAGGACCTCCCCACCTCTTTTACATTTCCTATGTTTTTCCTCCTTCTTCTGGCCTGCACTGTGTCCATTCGCAGGAGCTCCAACAGCCAATTTTGGATCAGGAGGTGACTTTGAGGATGATAACCCAGAGCTAAGACAGTGGCACAGAAAGACAGATGCCTGAATCCCTGATGACATCATGGAATCACGATATCAACCCTAATCCTGGATATCCTACCTCTGGGCATTTTCCATGTGTGAGAGAAATAAACTTCTCTGTTGAAGTAATTTTGCCTGTGTATTTCAATTACACACAGCTCCTGATCCTAACTGATACATGTGCCAAATTTAAGATTGGTTATCTCAGGAGAGTGAGATTGAAAGGAGGTGAGAGAGGATGGAACATTATCAAATTTTTTCTTTATTCTACATTGTTTGACTCCTTAAAATAAGCATGCATGAGCCCTGACCAGGACCTGGGCCGGGGAGTAGCCTGCAACCACGGTACGTTCCCTTAAGCAGAATCAAACCTGGGACCCTTTGGTCTGCAGGCTGATGCTCTATCCACTGAGCCAAACCAGGTAGGGCCACACATTGTTTTCATAATTTAAAGATTCTTTAAATAAGCTTTAAAAAGAGGAAAAAAGAAAGCCTTCCAAGTGCATATGATGTGATTGACGACAGGATTGAGAGCCTCCCCTCTCACTTCACAGATATGAGAACACTGAGGCCTAGAGTTCAAGCTCTGAGTCAGAGGTGGGGCTAGTTAAACCCAAATATGTGGATTCCCAGCCCACTTTTCTTCCTTCAATAGCATGACAGAACATATTTTAAAATGTGAGACACTGAGAAACCAGAAGGTTGGAGGAACAAAATAGAAATAGTCTGGTTTCTTATAGGTTTCAGGTTTGCATGGGATATTCAAATGGCTAATTTTTAAAAAGCTGACTAGATGGAACAGGAGAAGCAGGCTTGAATCCAGATGAATTAACAGTTTTGTGAAACTGTGAAAAGACTTGACATTGTTTTAGGTAGCTAAAACCTGTCTAGTGTTTTAGACAGGTGACAAGCTTCAGAGCACTAGAAATCTTTTAACATTTTGGCTTATTTGTCATTGGGAAAAAGAGCATCCCGCCTAAGGTCTGGAATGGGGACATCCCTCTTTACTAAAGTAATATTTAAAATTCTTAAGTGTGAACCTATTGACAAAATTAAATGATTAAACAGTATGATATAAGTTGAACAAAATATAATTTTAAGCACTTATAAAAGGAAATACAATCTTCTCTCCTTACCTAAATTAGAAGGCATAGGGTCATATTTTTTAACTATAACTTCCTATACATTTCTAAAGTTATATTTTTCTCTCAGTAGATTTTAGCCTAGAAAATGATTTGCATAATGCTCTTTTGTTCACTTATGGAAACCTAAGTAAACACATAGATAGGACTCTTTCAAGGTTAAGATATAAAAATCATGATGAAAATAATTTGAGTTCACTGCCTTTTACTGCCTATTATCATGTGTTAGTTTAGTCACCATTGCCTGCTGTGGACAACCCAGCTATCACACTTGATCACTTTATCTATTCCTTTACTAACTCGGGCATCTCTCATTTGTATGCCTCTTGCCCACTTCAGTTACAGAGTTGAGAAAAGGTTTTGTAGAAGCTCTTTGATACTTTTTCAAACCATCAGTTCAAAACATGTAAAGAAGATATAGATGTATTTGCTAAAATACTGACTTTTCCTAAGTTTCTCTTTCATACACAAAAGTGACAGGAAATACATATGCATTTTACTACAAGTTTTTTTTAAAATTGTTATTTATTGAAACTGAGCATCCCTCGACTACTACCTTGGAGAATGAGCTCTCTTCACTATTTCTACAATTCTAGCAAATAGAACTAAATTTCATTGTCACTAATACAAGTTCAATATCACATGTTTTATGGAATACAGAAAAACAAGAAAATATACTCTACTTATAATTTTTATTATTTTCTCTAAACTATAATCGACTACTTGATAAACTAAGCAGCTCAGAACACGAAGATGTGAATGGTAGCACTTCAACATTTCAGAGAACATGTGTTGCTAATGGCCTTTCTACTCATCTCCCTTCACTCAAACACATACCTGTGCGACAGAACATAGACTGAACTTGAATTTCAAACATCAGAGCCAATTTATCGCAGGTGATAGAGAAACAGTCTTACCTCTAGAAGCAGTTCATTTTTCAGTGCCAAAGGCGAAGTGTTTAGTAGGTATTTTATGGGTCACATATCCAATACACCACAAGACATCTGTAGTTGCTCAAACTAAAAGTCCTTCACTAGGGAAGAGTTCACATTGTGTGGTGTGTGGTGTGTGTGTGTGTGTGTGTGTGTGTGCTTATGCACTCATGGGTAGATGCACAAAACATTGCCCAGCAGAATATTCTTTGGGAATTTTTTAGGTAACATTTTTGATGGTTGGCTCTTCATTCTTCTCCATGAAAATTCAGATGAGCAATATCTTAGGTGTTTTGAGTGCTGAGTTCTAGGCCCAAGCAACTGCACATGGATGGAGAATCTCCACCCATTCCCTTGGTGACTCTGGCCTCAGGTTTCTCGTTTATCAGATTGGAATAGCAGCACTTCCTCTATATAGCTCACAGGATTTTGGCAGTGAGAATAAATGTGAGCAAACGCTCTGAAAACTGGATAGCACTATAAAATCAAAGGAGCCCCCATCAAGGACAGAAGGCTGTAAACTCCTTGTCTACTGCTTGACAAAGTCACCATGCAACCAACCAATGTTGAGTAATTTCCTAAGCAAGGAGGATGGATTATAACGAAAGATCTTAAGTCACATTTGGAGAATAAAATGGGCCTATCATTTTATAGTATCTCTCTGTGCCAAAGACATAGTGTCCACAGATAGAAGAAAAAAGGGCCCGTGGCTCTGGCAAGCCCTTCTATCGCCATCCTAATCGGCATCCTATCGGCATCCCTTTAGGGGCTGCCCTAGACCCAGGGTGAACTGCCTCGCCCCTCTCCACAGCCCCCTTCGTGAATCACCACATTGTACGGTGTTCAACTATTTTTACATGAATAAAATAAAAATTAAGTTTCCTGGGTGTGTATGGTTTATCACAGTGAGTCTGTGTTAATATTTCCTAATCATAGTGACCTCAGCCTACCAGAATGCACAGGCCCTAATCCTCGCTGTAATGTTTTCTCATTAGCTACGCAGCATTGCCACACCAGTGGCAGCGACCACGCACCGCCTCAGGCACCACTGGAATTAATTACTAGAAGAAACACTGCTGTTTTGAATTGTCATCTTGAATTTATCACTTGCCACTTAATGTAACTCATCTGACCTAATACTTCCATTGTGTCACCAGGGGCCTTGGCACGGGTTTCACCAGGGTAATCGCAGGGGGGTTCTGTATACCTAATGTGGCTGAGACGCCAAACGCACAGCTGCTGGAGGCCTGGTTAAAATCCTACCCTGGAGGCAAAGCATGCTAACAATGCCCCTAGCAAATTGCAGATTACCCATACGTCATGTTCTATCTGAAGCTAAGAGTGATTCAAAGGTAGGCCCCATACATCTAATTTCTGCTGCTTGGAGAAGATAATCTTTCATTTCTTTGGACGGAACAGCCCTCACCATTTGTTTCTTTCATGCTCTGTGTTTGAGCATAATGAAACTGGCTACTCATGTATGGAAGGAAAAGTGGCTCTGGGGGGACCTGTAGTGCTGGGGCTGGAGCCCTCTTATAAATTCTAAAGAAATTGCTCATTAAATTACTCACACAAAGAAATGCAATTTCACCACAGGTTATGTTTCCACAGGAAAAGGAACAAAAGTATAACCCAAGTTGAGATCTGTGCTGAACTTTGGCAGGGCTAAAATTTACCCTGCAATTGCGAGGGTTATTCTGCGTTAGCTATTTTAAAATGCACATTTAATAAGGGAATTAATGATTTGGGTAGTTTCGTTAAGCATGAGAAGTTACTTCAGAATGAAAAATAAGCGTGGGTCCATGCTCTGAACAATAGTCCTCTCAATCAAATTCTTCATGTGTAAAAAGCCATATACTTGAAACCAACAGTCTTCAAATTTTTTGCCCATTTTGGATCACCTAAATGTCATTATTTCCATTTTAGTTCTGCTATGGCTATTATTTCAAAATATGCCATATACATGAAGACATATGGATATATATATATATATATATAAATGTTAGCAGCCCCTAGAAGCTTATAGACATAATAACATAATACCATAATGTAACACCAAACCAGTAAAATCCTACTGATGAAATAATAAGTAAAACAGGTTTACTTTGATAATGCCAATTCCAAGCCTATTTCATAGACAAAAAACATTTCCTTTGGTTACCACATTCTACACTATGCATAGTAAACTTTGGGAGATATATAATGCAATATAAACATTAATAGTTGCACAATTGTGTTGTTTTAGAAAGACTATTTATAGAGAAAACACAAAATGCTTCCCCAAAGTATACTTAGGCCTAAGCCACCATAATCTTCCTGCTCATGCAGCAGGAAATCTAATACACCAGCTCAATAAACCTGTAGGAAACAAAGGTTTTATGTAGCATTAAGTGTCACGATATTAAAACGCCCATATTACTTTCAATTGCAGTTATAAGCTCCTTTTTAACAATCCAGGAAGTTGAGTACCATTATGAGAAGAATAATGTTCTACGTAGTAAAGGATAAAGAAGGAAAAATAGAAACCTCGTCCCTTCACTGTGATCTCTGATTAATACCATCAGTGCTTTTACATGAGCATCTCTCTCCCTCAGACTCGCCTATTTGATACCTTTGGGGTTGTCAGGGTATGTTCGGTCACAGGTGACGTAACATTGAAAAGAGTGTCAAAAGGCCTTGACTGCAGTGGCAGCTCAGTCACACAACCTCCAGTGTCTTTCCCTGTAAATGGAACATTTTGTGCTATGAAACATTGAGGCGACAATTAAAGGCTGCAAAGCGCTTTCTAAATACCAAGTTCTTCATTTCACCAATGTTCGTTACAAGTGGCAGCGTAGCAACAACAAAGATCCAAAGATCTCCACCCCCGGAGGAGTAGGCTTCCCGAAAACGGGGACAGTTGCTTTTGTGGGTTTTGCAGAGTGTCTGGCAGTCTGTAGCTGCCTAATTAATACCTAATGACAATGATGAGCCACGGGTGATATGCAGCTAACTAACGGGTCTTACAGAAGCTCCGTAAGTTTCAACTTAATGGCCATTAAAATAAAGTATCTTCTATTTCTATTGCACTTGCCAACTCCCCAAACTTTCTACAAACAGAGATTCGTTAACTGAACTTCTTTAATAAAATATGAATGGGACAGAAGTATACTTTGAAGATGTAAGAAACACCCATGGCCAATAAATGAAGAGTCCTTTAAGCAACAATCTCCCCCTTTTTGTTGCCTGGTAAACTCAGTCCAGCATTGAAGTTAGTGGATCCCAATCCACTGGGCTGCCTTTTGCATCTCTCAATGTGAGGGTGAGCTGAAGGCATTTTCAATAAAGATACAACCTCTTAGGGCTATATGAACTATTGGACTATAGAGACTTCATGATATTCGCACATAAGGAAGCATAATATGTTATAACACATTTATAAGGGACCGGCATAGTTCGTTGCAGGTGATGGCAAAGTCCTCCTCCCTCTGTGCAGATGGACTGCAGCCTATGGGAGCTCTGTGGCCGGACCTTCCATCAACCTTGTGGGCTACATTATCTATTCCCCACCCTTCCAGAATTCCCAAACTGTTAACGTTCACGGTCCCGCACCCATACAACCCCTCTTCAGGCAGGCCTCCATGCAAAATGCTCTGTGAAATCTTTGCTGAGATTTAGATATGTTTAAATGACTTAAAATGAAATATTTTTAAGTCCTGGCTGCTAGCTTTAAAACTGCATGCTGGGAATCAATGGCATTTAGTGCTGCTGCCTTGTAAAAAACCAAACCCTAAATGGTTCATCCTAATGTTATTGGCAGGTGTGGTATTATACTTTTGAATTCCTTGGAGTTGCTGGAAAGGAAAAGAGAACATATAGATATGCCTATGCAGATGAAATGACATCATAAAATACCTGACTGTAAAGCAAGGGACTGTGGCTGGATTACTTGTTATTGAAATAGGGACCTCGTGCAAAGGAGAAAGCGCATCATCTGCAACTGAATGTTTTCAATCACTTTTTATGGTGCTTGGTCATTCTCACCACAACATGTATATTGGGACAAAGGATTATTTTACAGTCTGAGTGAAAGAAGAGCACAGGCAGCATTTACTTTGCAAATGGAGACCCTGTTGCCTCTCACCACTCTACTGAAATATGGCAAATCTACAGCAGAACCTATACAGTCACCAAAACGGTTATTTTTTCCGTCAAGTTATTCCTTTCATTGTAATATCCAGTTTCACCACAATTAACTCTATTAGCCACATATTCCACAACCTGGTAATACTTGTCACATTGGTAGTTAACTTCAAATATACTCTGTTTCCTCTGGACTGGAAATGCAATTATAGGTGTATCTTTTTCATTTCCTTCTTTTTTTTAACAATTGCAAAATAATACTAAAATGCCCGTATTACTATAGCTTAAGGACCAAAGACACAGAAAAATGGGAAATGCAGCCACAATTCAAACAACTGCCAAGTAATTAATTGTTCCAGCTGCAATTTGCTAGGGCAGGAAGGAGGCAGTGCGGGACAGGCGCTTGGAACCAGCACAGAGAAAAGCTGCTCCGCTGAACAAGGGACTTATTCTGGCCATTATATCTTTGCTTTGTCCGGGTCTTTGAGGAATAGCATAGACCAGTGATGGCGAACCTTTGAGCTCGGCGTGTCAGCATTTTGAAAAACCCTAACTTAACTCTGGTGCTATGTCACATATAAAAAATTTTTGACATTTGCAACCATAGTAAAACAAAGACATTTTTGATATTTATTTTATATATTCAAATGCCATTTAACAAAGAAAAATCAACCAAAAAATTTAGTTCGTGTGTCACCTCTGACACGCATGTCATAGGTTCGCCATCACTGGCATAGACCATCCCTCTCCTCCAACCTCCCACCCTGTCCTTGGACTCATTCATAATATCTTATTTGGGGCTAAGAATAGGGATTTGCATACAAACTATTTTTTCACCACCTGGAAAACAATCTACCTAAAAGCTAATTCCTAATGCTCATGGCTGGGAGGCTGGGCTCATCGCAGCCATTGTCATGCAAACACAGTTGTAAGTAATAATGTGGCCTTTAATGACAGAATGATGGACCTGCCAAACACTTGCTCCTGCCATAGACTGCTTGCATTTCCCTGCTGGAGAGCACAGGGATGCCCATCTGGGAGTTATTAACATATCCTCGTCAATTCAGAGCCGACTTTAACATAATCCATATTTGTTGGAGAAAGTCCAACATCAGCTTGAGAACAGCAGTCACGTGTCTCAGTGACACATTTCAGACAGCACACACGGAGCATGCTTGAGCAGCTAAGCAATTCAGAAATGCAAATTGCAAAAGCATTCTCCTGACTAGATAAAAAGGACAAATTCCTTTTGGCAAGAGACTGGATGCCCTCTTAATGTCGCAGGAAACCAACCAAACCAGGAAAGATACCAATTTCAGAGGCATTGATTTGGGTTTGGTGAGTCACCAGGAAAGTTCTCTCTTTTGGTTTATTCCAATCATGTTGGTGCAATCAATCTCAAGTGAAATCGTGGATTTCAGCCGTTGTCAGGCAGAGCTGTTTGTCTGGGATGCAGGAATATAGATGCTTTTAAACCAACAGTGTTGCACAGGGTGAGCTTGCTTGTTGACATATGGATAAGTACACACCTCTCCCTTTAAAAACACAACAAAGAGCTATGGGTTCCATTTCAACATCGTCTCGGCTCTTGTTCTGAATGGGTTAGCTACTATAAACACACCCCTGGAAGAAAGTATGCCCCTAAATGTGAGTCCTCATGAAATTAAATTATATTAAAATACCATGTAAGGGCTCTGGAAGTTATGTCCAAATGAGGCTCTGGTCTTTGTAGGGGTAGAACACACCCAGCCTCCAATACTTTCTCAATGATATTAACATGCTGAAAATACAGTTACATCAGATAAATTCCTTTGCTTGACAGGTATTCGTGGTATCTGTGCTTTATAAGTGAAATAAATTAAGGAATAAGGATGGGAGGGGGAAGCATTTCCTTGAGGCTTCCATCCTTTCCTATTAATGTAGATTTTGGTGAGAATGCAATAAAACCCCACTTTGAGACTATGTAAACCAAAGCTAAATGCAGATCCTCCTTCAAATATTTAAATAGACTCACATGGCTGGATCGCTAGGTAATAATACTGTATCAATATTAAATTTTCTGCATTTGATAATTATGTAGTGATTATGTGAAAGAATGTTCTTGTTCTTAAGAGATACGTGCTGAAGTATTTAAGGATAATGGGTTATGATATTTGAAACTTTCTTCTACAGTTCAGCAAGAAAATAATCATAATGAATATACATAAATTGAAAGAGAAAAAAATGTGGCAAAATGAACCTAGTAAAGGCCAAATGCATGTTCTTTGTATCATTTTGGCAACTTTTTGGTAGGTTTAATTTTTTTTCAAAATAAAAAGTTGAAAAAAATTAAATTAGACTCACAGATACCAATATGGAATTTAAGAAAATAGAATTCGCCACTTTGAAACTTTCTCTTGTTTACTGTTCTTTGCTCAATAACATGTTCTTTATGTTCTTTGCTTAATCGTAACATTTTGTATAAGACAGGGATCTCTTGGGAAAAGAGGACAGTAAGAAAAACAGAGAAGAAATACCATACTGAGGGAGAAGAGAATGAAGTGAGAGAGGCAAAATGGGAGGGGTGGGATAGAAGAGAATGCTACTGAAGGAGAAGGCAGGGCAGTGCTGGGCCAGAACAGCATCCAGAGCAGCCAGGACTGAGGCTGGGAGGATGTGGCAGAAGTTTGGGGGCAGAGTTCTTACCTGCAGGGGCGGGATTATGCAAAAATACCACTCTCTTCTTGCCAACATAAGTGGATTGGGCAGCCTGGCTGCTAATGGCAGCATGTACTTTCTTCCAGCAGAGAATAGAATTCAGCCAGAAGGCCCCCCTGGAGGCCAGACTGAGGAGCCATAGTGCTGGGTGCAGTCAGTGCTGTGGACAGGGTGCCCCCAGATCCCCTCCCTCGCCTGGGCGCTCATCAGAGCCTATTAGCATGGAAGAGGCTGGGCCTATGGGGAGGGTCTCTACCCTTTTGATATGTCTCTACCTTTGTGATTTGGGAATGCTGTGAAAGTTTTTGCTGTGAATACAACAATTATAAAATGGCAAATAATTTACCTTCAGTAGAATATGTAGGTAGTTTTTCATTCATCCTGTGAACTGCAGGAAATGACAGTGGTGAAAGAGGTCACCACAATTCAGTTGTCCAGTCTAGGTTAGGAACTGAAATATGCCCAGAAAAGGTGTTTGTAATAGTGAGTAGCCACCAGACCAGAAAGAGAACAGATATAAAAACCTCGGAAAAGAAAAGGACAAGGACAAGCAGGCAGGCTAGGGGCCTGATATGTGGGAGTGATAGCTCAGCTGTGGGGAATCTCCATCTACATCATAGCTACACCCAATTGAGAAGGTCCCTGCAACAAGCTACCCAATGAAGAGCAACTCTAGGGACCTCTTTCATCTATGAATTTACCTCCATTGTCAGCTTATCAGCCTCAGAGCTCAGAAATTCTCCTAGACTGATGTAAACAAAGCTGAGTGGGCTAAAGTCTTCTTTTTTTTTGGGGGGGGGGGTAGGGTGTCTTGAAATAAATTGAGGCAGGAAGAAGTTTAAAGGAGCTGCTTGCCTGACATATTTGTCATATTCTTCCCACACTTACCTTACTATATGTTCAGAGCAATACTCTTGCTTCCCCCAAAAAGAAAGGATCTCAAATAAGACGTTCATGTTTCACTGTCAAGGTCAAGTAACCAGAGCTAAGAAAAGACCCCAGGAGTTCATAGACCTACAAGTAGAGAAATTCTGGATCCGTGTTCCCTCCCTACAACTCAGCCCTGTCCTCACTTTTGGCATTGTGATATATTGTTTGGCATCTTCTGGTTTTCTGCTCCCCTTGACTTTCATATAAAGCTGACCTTCCTTACAGAAATATATTAGGGGGGTGGAGGGTAAAGATTTCTTCTGGGCCCTCCATTGTCCTGGAGACGGCACCAGGCAGACAGGCACTGGGTTCAGAGCTAGTCTGCTTGGGGATCAGGCCCGAGCTGTGTCCTCCATGGTTTGCTCCCATGGAGTTAGGGCATTTCTTTGGTGCACTGGTATTGTGCATGTAGCATTCAGTAGGATGGAGACAGTGGGGTTTCCATGTGGGCTCTGAGGGAAATGCCAAATGACTAATATAAAAGGTTAGTCTGAGAATCGAGCATTGAACATTAAAAGTTATATTCTAGGGAAATCATGTTTGTTCTTTTAAGTATGGAAACTCTTCAGCCAAAGGCAGCAAATGAGGCGCCTGTTCCTTCACACGATGGGAGGTTTGCTCAGTTCACACTGTGAGGCAAATGTATGTAGAATATTGCCGATTCAAGCTAAATTGCTGCCTCATTAGGGTTATTTGGTATTTTACTTGAAACTTGAATTTCTCACAAAAGCATAGCAGAGGGAGAAATACAGTCCGCTGCTGAGGTAAGGAGGGACATCAGTGCCACCTCTCTACCACATGCCACAGTTCCTGGACTCATTTACGCTTCCCCCCTTCTCCCACACTTGACCCTGGTTTGGCTGCATTTCCCTTCACGATCCCAGGAAAACTTATTCCCACAGACATGGAGAGTCTGTGCCACATGGTTCATATTTCTAGATTGGCAGTGTTGAAATGAAACCTACATCTAAAAGAGCAGCCTACCAGCAGACAACATAGTTCCCATCTATGTAATTATGGAACCTGGAGTCATAAAAGAATAATATACAGGACAGTGGAGACATTGGATTGTTAGGAAAGATCTAGAATATGGAATTCTGTCCAGCAGACTACAGCAATTCAGATAATAATAAAAGTTCTGTAAGGGAGTGAAAAAGGAGTATCAAAGATTTCCTGTGATGATGTGTTCATTGCTTATTTCCAGCCCTACTGAGCAACCCTGGCATTTCTGTGGCTGGTCTCAGGCCTTCCCACCCACAGGATGAGGACACATTACACTGAGCCACATTTGAGAATTCAAAGTGTGATCTGTCAGCCATCTGTTGGAACAAACTTAGGTGTTCAACTATCTTAAAATGGTATCTGGAAAAGTCAGATAGCATCAGGTAGCATCTGGGAAAACTCAGATACAGACCATTTAATAGTGTAATTTACTTTAATGCTTAAGATACGTTGTTTTAGTCACTTGTGTGCACTCCAACTATATAAATAGGATGCCAGAGGGTCAAAGAAATGAAAAATCCATTTCTAGGGCATGTCTACTCCTGCTTCTTCAAGGATATGAGCACAACTACCCACGTCTTGAAATAACTAAATATCCTCACTGGAGTGAAGAGCTGTGATCCACAACTTCTGTCGTTGTGGTCTCTTCCTTTGGAGCTAAAGTCGCACCAAATAACAGGAACATGCCACTTCCACACCCCCAGTTACTGTTGTTTCTTTTCTCTGTCCTCTCAGGAGAAACAGATGGCAGCCCCTGCTCCCTCGTTCTTCCTATAGGTGGCAGACAGACCAGCCGAAGTGTGAGAAGACTCCTGCTACCCTGTATCAGTCACAATAGTTCAGGACAGTGGCTCATGCAGTTTAGCCACATCAGAATCCCCTGCAGAACCTGTTAAACCACGGGTTGCTGGGCCCTGTCCGAGTTTGTAATTTGGTAGCTCTACAGTGGGGCTAAAACGTGCCTTTCTAACAAGCTCCCAGGCAATGCTGATGATGATAGTCAGAGGACTGCACTTTGAAACCACTGGGTAGGTTATGCTGCAGCAACAAATGACCAGGAATCTCGGTTATGTTCCTGTCAGGTCTCAAGTCTGCCACAAGCCAGCTACAGTGCTGCTCTGTCTCATCTACCCTCCAGAACCTGTATGCCCCCGCATGTGGATCAAGCCCTCAACCTGGGCATGTGCCCTGACTAGAAATCAAACTGGCAACCTCTTGGTGCATGGGACAATGCTCAACTGAGCCACACCAATCAGGGCCTGGTTAGCTCTTAAAGCTTTAGCTTATATTTCATTGGCTGAAGTAAGTCACATGGCTACACTTGTTGCTAGCGGCAATTGAGGGGCCAGACATTTTTGTGAATAATTATACAGTCTATCACATTCCCCAATATCAATTATCCCTTCTTCCACAGTAAATGTGCTCAAGTTTTGTAAAGGGTCCCAGGTTCGATTCCGGCCAAGGGCACATGCCTGGGTTGCGGGCTCGATCCCCAGTAGGGGATGTGCTCGAGGCAGCCAATCAATGATTCTCATCATTGGTGTTTCTGTCTCTCTCGCTCTCTCTCTCTCTCTCTCTCTCTCTCTCTCTCTCTCTCATCCCTTTATTCATCCTCTTGCGTACAATGAAGATGTTAACATTTTGAAGCATGAAGTCAAGGCCATGCCTCCAAATAGCAAAGATATAAGGCACACTGAGCATCATACAAACACCAAGCCACCAACCCACACTTCTAGATGAGAGAGAAATATAATTCTGTCTTGTTGAAACCATTATTATCTTACGTTTTCTGTCACTCCCTTCTGAATATAATCCTAACTAATGCACCTTCAGAAATGCTATCTTTTGAAATCTGCTCACTTCTGACTGCAGCTTCTCCTGTCCTACTCATGCTCTGGCTAGCTTCTGAGCCTATTTCTCTCCTTTTATCATTCTTAGCAATGCAGTGAAAATGTCTGTGGAAAGAGGTCAATTATAGCTTCGTTCTTTCTAGGAACACAGACTAAGGCGATAGATGCATAGTATTCACTGGTGGGGAAAATGGTAACAAAAGGAAAAGTTGTCTAGCTAGGACTTTACTAAAGAGTCTTCATTGAAAAGCAACAAAGATAATGTTCCTCTTTATTGCCAAACCCTCCCCTGTAATTCAGGAACACTTCTGATGCCTGGGTTTATGCCATTTGCATACCACAGGAGACCTCATCTGACCACAAGGGGAAACAACCAGGCATAGGTGTTTAAAGATAACTATTAAGAGATTATATATCATAGAAATGCACATTTGAAACATGATTTTATTAACCAACATCACCCTGATGAATATAATAAAAAATAAAGATAACTGTTAGAGGTCTATGGTCACCCTATCTTCACTCTTAATTCTCCATCTCTGCGCTCTCCGCCAGTTTTCCCCCAATCTGCCTCTTTGCCATCTTCAGAGTCAATGTGTTGTCCACATCTCCCCACAGACAGAGGGAACAGCTGGAGAAGAGGGAAGAGGAGAAAGTCAACAAAAGTTAAAAGACTGGGAAAAAGGGAGAGAGAGAAAGCAAATGGAAGAACACCAGCTCCAGGGTGGAAGGGGCTCTTTTTTGGTTAAAACCAGAGTTATACACATTCAAGGCCTCATTCCGACACAATAAGAGCTTCAGAACTAATCCAGAATATTCCATCAATGTACAAAAATAAGCTACCACTTTCGTTACCCAAATGTGGTTTGCAAACTACACACACACACACTTTCAAGACTATTTCTCTTTTGATGGAAAGCCCATTTGTTGGGGGCATTTCACATTCAGGATCTATTGCACTAGACATCATATCATCAGTCATTTAATAAAACAGAATGTCCCAAGTTGACAATGGCTTACTCCTGAAAACCAAACAGCTAAACTAAAACTAGTTTTCATTGTCAAATAGGTTTGAGAAGCACAGCACACAATGTTCTCTTTTTCTCTCAAAATACCTTATTCAGAAATTCACAATGTACGTTGGCATATTAAAGGCTCTGGGAATTGCTGGAGTGAAGATGCCCATTTCTTTCTTCATATCCAAACTTACTGGCCCACAGAATCCTTTTTTTTCTTTTTGAGCATATCTATTAACATCATATGGAATGTGTCCTTGGAACACAGTCTAGGAGGTAGTCTCAAAAAGAATAGAAACTATTATGCAATACACAACATGTTAGTTTTTGTAAAAGGAGTTACCACAACCTGGACTCATGAATATTCATAAACTATTGACATTTCTCTGGGACCACACAAGAATTAAACAGCACACAGCACTGCTCAGAACCACATGCCAGTAACACAACACTTGAAATTTTTGGTTTATGCCAGATGTCTAAAACCCAAGACTGTACTGCAAGAGTATTTACTTTAGAAGTAAAATAAATCAAGTGAAATAAAGAATTAATCATAATTAGTAATCTATATATATAAAAGGCTAATATGCTAAGTGTCCATCCAACCGGTAGCTATGACGCTCACTGGCCATCAGGGAGCAGACCCTCAATGCAGGAGCTGCTGAGCTGCAGTGACTTGGCAGCAGCAGTTCTCAGGTGATGCACCCCGAAATCAGAGAAGAGGGAGCCCAATTCCTCATGAGACTGTGCGATTCCACCTTCGGCCATGGGTTATGTTGTTGCTGGCGTACTGTTGGCCCCGAATCTGGTTTACTGCACACTTGTATTTGGGTTCCACACCCTGTACGACAGCCACTTTGCAGAGTGTCCTCTCACACACCTCAGGGGATGTAGGAGAGCCGGTTTCGACCTGATCCCCGCAGGCCAGGCCAAGAGACCCCACCTGCCAGAGGGACCCTGCTCACTCCGCAGACGCCCTTTGAGCCACAGCACCACCCCAGGTGCGGCCAGCTCAGGGTGGGGGGACTGTGGGAGGTTGGCTCCAGAGTATGTCTGGCCCACCTAGCCCCGTCCCACCCTGCTGACTACCTTCTAATTACGTAATTTCCTTTCCATGTGCACAAATCTGTGCACCAGGTCACTAGTTAATAATGAAATAACAAGAAAATACCCATCTAAAAATGTCTAGATGTGGAGGAGACTATAACAAGGAGGGATGATTTGGATCAAATTATGCAAAAGAAAAAAGAACCACAGTGAGTTTGGAAGGATACAATTCACCTTAAAAATGACATTAGATTGGGGCTTTAGTGATTCAGCATCCTTCTCTGCCCAGAGGCAGCGGGAACTAGAAAGAACTTGGGCTTTCGAGCCCACTTATCCTCATAAAGCTCTGCATTTATTGCTAGTACAACGTTTCCCACAGTGTATTGCAATAATTACTTTTTGCTAGTTTACCTTATTATCCTGTGTGATCCCGAAGGGCAAGTGTTGCTGACCCTATCTTCTGTAGGCATTCAATAGTCAGCACACAGTGTGCGTTCAGTAATGTTTGTTGAATGAACAGATGTGAGAAACCTGGATATGTTTTGGGTACCACAGGGAAGGCTGCATCCTGGTGAATGGGACTGAGAGGGTTTAGGACACAAATCACGTGACCACGTGACTGTGGCAAAAGGTAAAAGGAAGAGACAGCAAAGGTTTTCACTAATCAGGTAATAACTGTTGCATCTGGAAGCGGGACTGGGCTGCTGGTGGTTAGAAGTGAGTGGGAGACATTTTTCATTTACAGCCTTTTGTTCATTTGGATTTTTATCTCATACAAATGTAATTCCTATTCAAGAGCTAATACATAATCTTTTAAAGTATCCATGAGTGACTACTAGAGTATGAATTCATGAATGCCAGTGACTAAAGATTCCAGTTTGTAAATTTTCCACCCCCCTCACTAATTAGTGGTTAGTATTGGAATACAACTATTGATTGGTTGAGGGGAATAAGAATAATTAAGAAACAAATCTAATCCAACCAACTGCTTCACAGAATGCCTCAAATCTGCTGCCCCAGACTTGGTCTCACCCAGCACCACATGCTCTGAGGGTAGGAACTCTTCCATTCTCTGAGCACTCACAGCTGCCCTGCCTGGTCTGCACCATCTCTGCCTAGCCCATCCTTAGCGAGTTACTTCTAATGCCTGGTCTTCCGTGAACCCGTCACCAACCATTAGAATTGACCCCCCATTATTGTACAGTGGTCCCCCTAATCCACAGAGGGTACATTCCAAGATCTCCACTAGATGCCTGAAACCGCCGTTGATACCGAGCCCTATATATACTATGTTTTTCCTATACATACATACATGCTATGATAAAGTTTAATGTATAAATTAGGCGCAGAGGAGACTGACACAAAAACTAATAATAAAATAGAAGAATTATAACTATATATGTCATAAATGTTACGCGAATGTGGTGTCTCTCTATCAAAATATCTTATTGCGCTGTACTCACCCCTCTTCTTGAGAAGATGATGGTGCAATGCCGGAGGGTGGAGAGGAAGCGAGGGAAGGCCGCAGGCGCTGCTGTGCAGCGTGAGGCTGCTGCCAGGGCCCTTGCGCACAAGCTCCGATACCCCGATCTGACTACCAACAGGGCTGCTCAGTGACTACCGGGGTGGGGAGCGTGTGCCATCCCGGGGATGTGCTGAGACCGGCGATTCACGTCCGGGACAGACCAGGGATCGCGAGGTTTTATCTTGCCATCCGGTTTTATCTTGCCAGGTAGGTCATTGTCAACTTCTGAACTGTTTATTTCTGGAATTTTTCATTTACTATTTTCAGGCCACAGTTTGACCATGAGTAACTGAAGCCACGGGTAAGGCCAGACTACTTACCGCACCGTAAACTGGCACCGTGCTTACTGTGCGTAATTAATGCATAACTTAACCATAGAGCAGCTACATGGACTCACCAGAGAACAGTGGTTACATACCCAGGGTCTGGACTACAGAGCAGGGACTATGTGCACGGGCCATGAAGTCAGACTTCACGATTCAAATCCTGCCTCCACGGGAGAACAATGGGACCTCCAGCAAGTTGCTTCCATTTTCTCACCTGCATAGTGGTCATCTCATTACCATTTATAAAAGCGTTGCTGTGAGGATTAAAAGACCTATTTTAACTTTTTGTGAGATCGATGAGCTGAAAATGAAGCCGATGGAGCAGAGCAGTCAATTTCAAACTTCGGTGTGCACATGAAGTTATGAAGAAATTCAGGTTCCCGCTCCCCTGGAATTACTGTTTCTGTAGGTCTCGGTGGGGCTTGGGAAGGTGTCCTTAACAAGTGCCCAGTGCAGCTCTGCACAGGGCTCTCTTTGACCTTGTTTTTCAAAATATTGCACACGGTCAGTACTTTCTAAGCTCTGATCTACATATTAGAACCATCTGGGAAGGCTTTTTTAAAAAGCCTGTGCAAATTCAGAGCTCCAACCCCGAGATTCTAATTTAATTTTTATTGGGTGAACCTGGCATATCAGAATTGCCGAAATACCTCCCTGGTGGTTCTACCATGCAGCCATTGTTGAGAACACCTGCACTAACTGTCTATTTAAAGAAATTAAAATACAGCTGAAGTAGAGTCCCCTTGAACTAGATGATATGGGCGGGCAAAAGTAGTTTTACCGTTATGAGTATGTGAACGTTTTTTTCTTGCATTATTTATTAATTATTGTATTATGTGTTTGTATTACAAGTATAAATTTTGCCAACCCCTGTATGTAAAAATAAGAATTCTGAAGACTTGGTTTCTATCTAAATGAATAAAAAGTTAGAAAGGATAAATGTGATTCAAGTATGCACTGCTCAAATGACCATACCTGTTGTATTAGTTTGTCTTGAAAACTTACAAGGCAAATGTCAATTGGTGAACCTTGCCAAACATCATCATGCATCCCTCAGGAAAGGGAAAGCAGTTGATTGGCAGTGACATTCACAATGCACCTACTGTTTGATGCACACAGTTGTTAACTTGGATAATTTTCTGAAGCCCAAACTTTTAACGGATATGAAAGTTTTAGGCATGTATTCTCATATTTACCAACTAAAAAAGTATGTTTTTTATTGAAAGGAGCATGCAAATAAATCTCACCAAGACACCAATCTTTGTATAAATCCAGCAAACTAAATTTCTAAAGAATGTCATTTTTTAAAAATATATTTTTATTGATTTCAGAGAGGAAGGGTGAGGGAGAATCACTGATGGACTGCCTCCTGCACGCCCCCTGCTGGGGATTGGCCCACAACCCAGTCATATGCCCTTGACTAGAATCAAACCTGGGACCCTTCAGTCCACAGGCTGATGCTCTATCCACTGAGCCAAACCAGCTAGGGCAAGAATGTAATTTTTGATTCTGTAACCTTCCAAGAATTTCAGCCAAAACAGACTGAAGTAGACCAAGAAATGAATTACTAAAATGAAAGCGCAAAATTATTAAGGACAGATTTTAATTTTAAAGCCAATCTGAAATATTCTAATCTTAAAAAAAAAATAAGATGAGGTAAACAGCAAGTAATGTGTGTGAAGTACACATCATTCATAAAAACGAGCCATTTTGTTTGGTTACCTAATGACAGTAAAAACCATGAAGGTATAAGTTATAAAGAATAAGTCACTTACAGAGTGTCATCAGAAAAGAACATGTGATTGCAACAAAGTGGGAATAAAATTTTTTCCCACTGTGGGTTTCCTTAGAAATTTGGGTATTAAATAAGATATGAAATCTTAATCAATGAAATGGCAATTTGACTAAAATCTGAAAAATTAAACACACTTTTTATTCACAATATGCAGGCAAGTAGCCCTTGAATTTAGTATACTAGCAGTTCACTCATTTGGTATCATGGATTGAATCATTCCAAACTTTAAACCAAGTATACTTTTCAGAGAACTATTATTAGATTCATTATGGGTACGCCCTATAGTCAAACCTTGGGTATCATATTGGTCATTTTGTTAAAAGACCATGTGATCATCTGGATTCTGTTTGTACCATATTCTCTGGGATATTCCTGGGACTTCAAAGAGAGTGAAGCATCATGGAAATCCCACACTTGGTCAAGAAGGACTGCACCAAGCATTCTGGTGTATAGCACCCGCGTTTGTCAACATCAAGATACCAAACCTCCTTGTTATTCTAATATCAATGCCATGTCTTCTAATATCCAGTAATTTAAAAAAAAAAATTAAAAAGATTTTCCTTTCTCGTCATACAAATCCCCTGCCCTCTACTCAAAGATAAAGAGAACTCACTGTTGTGACTTTTGGTGTTCAAACCACTAGAATTGATGATCTCTGAAGCCTCAAAGGAAAGACCCTGGTGTGTATACATGTGGCCACAGCCATCACCATAGATTCCAGGACTGTGAGCCTCCAAGGGCAAGCGTAAACAAAAGTTCTAATTAAACTTGAGTTTAGCATTAGTAAGACTGTCCAGAGATTACATTGAGAGATAGCTGAAGTGTTACTATATTCCTTTGTAAAGCCCAGCCATGACCCTAATTAATGTGTCTAGGGTGGACATGTATTTCTTCAAGAAATGGGTGGTTTTATTTGGACAATTAGACCAAGCTGACAAGGAAATTTTCCATCAAATCAAGTCATAAAAAGTACATTATTCAGCATTATTATGAGTTAAGCAGTATTTATTACCTGAACTTTACAATACTCTATTATCAATCATTCCCTGCCATTAAAGTATGTTAAGATGAGATCAAAGAAAGAAGCCAAGCTAAACAAACAGTCGTGTCTACACGCTGCTTTAGTGCCATCCGTTTAAAGAGAGGCAAATGCCAGTTGAACTTAAGGATGGACGATTTGCATTTAAACAGAAGATGCAAATCGGTTGTACTGTGACAAGGCAGAGATTATAGAAATTCCATGCTTGTTATTCAATAGACAAGACAAAGCTGTTTTCTAGGGGATTTCTAAAAGTAGTCAAAGTAAAATGTGAGATACAAAAGTCCAGTTTTGATGGGCGCTAGTAAAGATTCATTGCTGTATCAATTCTCAGCAACAAGGCTGCCTCGGAAGTCACTAAAAATGATATCAGCTGAATGGATCTAAAGAGGAGACTAAATGTTTTTAGCAAAGTTGTAAAACCTTGGAAACCACCTCCTGAACAAACAGTCTGAAAGCTCAGAAGTCCAAGACAAGCTTACAACGCCCTGACTTTAAAATATATTCTTGTCACTACCTCTTCCCTCTTACTCTGGAGTCAAGAGGACAAAGAAGATTTCAGAACGGTTCCCCTTTGAAAAGTGCATTCCCCCTCCTTCATTCCAGAAACGCATGATCCCAAGCTTTCTGAAATAAAGATCTTTCATTAATGCCCTCTGGTTTTCTTCCCCCTGTCTTAAAGCTGCTGTCTGATGGCTA
>NW_006288615.1:14847114-14856532 GCF_000327345.1 Myotis davidii | reverse complement strand
CCAGGTTCAAGCCTTGGACTGAGGAGAGGGCACAGTCCTCTCATTGCCACGTGCAAGTCCCAGCTTGGAGGGCAGAGCCTTCCCAGCACAATAGCCAACAGCTATAGTTGTAAGCTTGAGCCTGTGGACTGAACATGTGGCCCCACGTGCCTGAGTGAGTGCATGCAATTGAGTAGATTTGAAACCCACGAGAATGTTGTAAACATCTTGACCATGCCCTTACTTTGCCTCGTGGAATCCGGCTTATAAAATAAAGACTTGTCTTGCAGGCTGTGGTGCTGTCTCTCCATCAGAGAGGGCAGCATCCCACCTAGCCCCAGCTTTCTTCTCTTGTCTTTTCTTAATCCTTCACCGCCCCCTCTCAAGTTCACCAAACCTGGCTGTGCTGGCGCAACACACTTCTATCCAGATAGCTGAGTTATAGGAATACATATGGCATAAGTAGACCAATCTAATGGGTATAGAGAGGATTTGTGTGGGCTCTAAGGCTCTATATATTTGGAAGGTATGTTTGGAATCAAATTGTAAAGGACCTTGAAGGCCAGACTCATTAAAAGAAAGTTGATTCAGTTAAGTAGTGCCTTTCCTCTGTTAATTTCTAATGAGGGGCATGGCATGGAGAAGATACTATGTGGAAAAGATTCATTTGGTGGTAAAATACAGTGGAGGCTGGAGTGTGAAGAAGCTAGAAAGTAGGAGGCTAGACCAAAAGCTACCATGTCAGCTGGCAGGGGCTGCAGGCTGCTGTGGGTGGCAAGCTGCTGGAAAACTGGAAAGAACAGAGCAGCAAGGGAGAGAATCCCAACACTTGGAGTCAGTGCTGTGTGACAAACATGGATGCTTGGATGCTCTTGCAGGAATAATTGATTGTCTCCCAATTTTCATTCTCTCATTCTTTCTTTGCTAACAGAACCCTGAATTTTAGAGGTAGTGTTGCAGAATAGTTAAGATCACAAATGGTGAAAACAGTCTGTGGGGGTTTAAATGTTACCTCCATCATTTACTCTCTCATGACCATGGGTGAGTTACTTCACCTCTCTGTACCTCAGTTATCTGTAAAATGCAAATAATACTGGAACTTATCTCATGGTACTGCTATAAGTCAGTATGCGTAGAGCTCTTAGAATAGTGCTTGGTTCCCAAGAAGCACTATGTAAGTGCCAGCTATTATTATTAGCTGAGCAGACTGCCCTAGCATTTCCAGCTCTGTTCAGGCACATAGCTAACTTATGGCTGTTAGGATGTAAGTGGAAGTGATGTACAACTTTTAGGAGCCCTTATAGGGCTACTCTTCCCCTTCCTGTTGATGGGAGCGTGGACATGTTGATTCCGTGAGATGAAAGCTGTGTGTTAAGGAGCCCAAGTTGCTGACACAATAAGCTGCCATATCAGCCTTAGGCTGCTCATGCTCAGATTATTGCCTGTGAAAAATAAACTTCTATACAGTTTAAGCCACTATTATTTGGGGATCTTTATTATAGCAGCTGACCTCTATTCAAGTTAATCCACATGATCATCATAAGCCCAGTTGAAGCCTCTTGGAAATTTCTGAGTTACGGCATGGTGTTTGTCTCTAGCACTTGGCTAGAGGTGAAGGAAGTGTCTCCACCCTCCACAGCTCAAAATGGTCTGGGGCTCCTGTCTGCCAGATTGCCAGCAGCAATTAGACTTTTAGCTCAGTTCACCAGCTTACTTCACCCGTAGAGAAGAAGGGCTATCTATCCCTGCTCCTTGACCTCCAGACTCTGAGGTAGCAGGAGGACTTGTATGTGGTTCCTCTCCCCTTTCAGTGTGTTCTCCATGCTCATTTTAACTTGATTTCTATCCACATAAAAATATTGGTGTTCAAGTATATGACTGTGACTCATCTAAGTTGTCACCTAGTCTCAGGAATGGCCATGCCTGAACTACTAAGAAAATGATACTACCACAAAATGACGGGAGAGACAGTGCTGAATGTGAGGTAGGGTAGGACCTACAAGGAAATGGCCAGCTACTGGCTGAAGATATAGTTGAATTTAGGAGAGAGAATGGGACTGTGTGATACAAATAAAGTTTGAAGTTGGCAAGCAATTTATACCTTGCCAGGAGACTTAGAGCTTTACTTTCAGAAAAGCAATCACCTCTACTCACACAGCCAGCGTGCCTGCCCTGCTGGCACCCACCCATTCACAGTTAGGTTGCATTTCTTGAAATTAGGTTAAGTAAAGGCACCATTCAGTCCTTCCTCACTGGGACTGCCATTTGAAACTCTCTAGTGAACGATTTGGTCCTGTCTCTCCTTGCTCTGAAACCATCACTGGCTCTACACAGCCTTCTGGGGAAAAAGTGGAAACAGGTTGAAATTAAAAACTTTAAAACCTCTATGATCTGATATAAATGTTTCTGACTAAATTTAGCTCACATTTCTTCCTTTACAAAACGTGCATTTATTCAAACCAAGCTCCTGACGCTTCCCCTTTTCCTGCTTCTTTGCCATTCTTTGTACCATTCCTTCTTTCTAGTCTGACTCTCCCCCTGCCCGGATTCCCCACCACTGATCGCTCAATCCATTCGCCAACAAACAGACCAAACACTTCTCTTCATGACAGAGCCTAGGTCACATCCAACTGATCTGATTTCCATCACATTTTAGATTTTTCTTGTCTCAGTATCACATGCTGATTATTTTATATGATACTTGCTAATATCCTACACCTCCTATCATTTTGTATGTCAAAGATCTTTAAGAATCTTTTTTTCAATGTCCTCGTACTGGCTGGCCCAGTGCCTCAGGCATTTGTTGAAATAGTGGGCTAGTGATGAGCACATGACAACACAGGAACAACTGGAGTTCTGTTTTTAAATTTTATATAAGACCCTCAGAAAAACAAAACAAAACAAAAAACTCTTTTTACTCTTTCGTGGGATTATTAAACTAGGTGATGTAAGCCTAAAGCTGTCTACCTGAAGGAAGGAAATGTCCAGGTTGAAGGAGAAAAGCAATAAGGCTGATGCTTAGAAAGAAAGAACAAGTACGGAAGAGAGGGCAAGCCAGTGACATCATGTGGTCAATGTTGTTGACAAGACAGCTCCAGCCTCAGGCTTCCCCAGATCCAGGACCTAATCCATCTCCTTTGGTGTTTGTGCTTGTTTGAAGCAGGTTTCTATTCCTTCTGAATTAAAGAGTCCTTGGCATTCACATATGCTGAGAGGCTTCTTGTGTTTTGAAGCATATAAGATAAAGTTACCCTGAGCGTATCCCTGCTGTGATTCTGAACATCTGTCAGGCACAACATATGTTTTTCTAAAGCATCTCACTATTCTTGCTTCATGTAAGATGAGGGCATTTGATAAACACATCATGTTACTTGAAAAGTGATTATTATCTGCCCTATCAATTATTGATAAGGAACTTAAATTTAATGAAAAGAATTCACAGACTGACGGGTGCATGCCATTACTGAGAACTGCACCCTTTCTCAGCCTAACAGTCTGGAGGATTTCTAAGCTTCTTGACCAATCCTGATGTCATATTTCTAATGGCCCAATAACGTACCCTAGTCTAGCTCTACTTGCCTCAGAAACTAGGGGAGGCTTCTAATAGATGGATCTTCTCCCTTTTACTAAAAGGAAGTACTCATCCCCAGAAATCCTGCCTATCATCTCAGATAAACCAACTTCTGCTCATGCTGTCAGGGTTTCGTCAGTGCACTGCTTACAAACCCACTGGTCCAGAGTACAGATTCTAAGGGAGGCCAGGCCATGCATTCTTCACACCTTTTAAAATGAAGGTGAGGAAGAGTTCCCACCACCTGGTACCATAGCAGTAAAATCTAGGAATTGTATCATTTTCAGAAGGTCAAGGGAGAAATGCCTCTGAATAATTTGAAAATAGAAATAGTACACCTGCAACCATAAGTCACTTCTAGATGGATAAATATACCTTTTACAACATTATTTCAGAAGTCCATTTTTGTTGTTCAGAATTGAAACCAAGATACATTCATCACGTTTGTACCAATATCCAGCTGATGGTTCTGGAGGTTTTGTTGTGAAAATGCTCCCTTAC
The DNA here is from genome assembly GCF_000327345.1 of Myotis davidii. Lineage (NCBI taxonomy): Eukaryota > Metazoa > Chordata > Mammalia > Chiroptera > Vespertilionidae > Myotis > Myotis davidii. Next base: position 14,852,481 of record NW_006288615.1, on the reverse strand, counting down.
AGGAAGCTCCAACTTGTCAGTGAAAGGGAGAATTGGAAGGCTCTTGGGAGGAAGTTGTTCACACCTCCAGGAATCATTGCCTACCAGTGGTCGGCAAACGCATTAGTCCACAGAGCCAAATATCAACAGTACAACGACTGAAATTTCTTTTGAGAGCCACATTTTTTAAACTTAAGCTATATAGGTGGGTACATTGCTATTAACTTAATTAGGGTACTCCTAAGGCTTAGGAAGAGCCACACTCAAGGGGCCAAAGAGCCACATGTGGCTCGCGAGCCGCAGTTTGCCGACCACTAGCTAAGCATTCTCACAAATAGAGGAGCCTACAAGCTGAAACTGTCTTGTGATTTCCCTGAGCACTTTCTTCGGAAGATGGAAGAGGCATCAGTGTCTCTCCATCTGGTCCCATCTATTGCAACAAATCACTTAACGTTTTGAAAAAAATAGTAAAGAGTAAAAATCTAATCTAGCAAGGCACCCAGTAGCCAGTTGGTGACCCCAATTAGGCAGGTCCTGAAACTTAATGGTAAATTGAGATCTTGAAATGACTTCTGACCAAGTCACAGGGACACCATTCATTATTAAAGCCTTTAATTTTTCTCGTCGCTCATAGATTGTTGAGGTTGTGTGTGTCTGTGTGTGCGGCCTCAATCAAGTTTATCAACAGTTGATTATTGACAATATTCTGAAAATCTTTTTCCAATACTTCATATATCTCATGCTTCTCAAGAGCTCAAGGATGCTATTCAGTTTTCAACTGATTCATATCCAGAGACCCATTGAGAAAAAACTTAATGACAGATTTCAGGAAATCTTGGATCACTTCAATGCATCAACATTCAAAGAGAAATAAAGAATTGTGGAATTAGACAGTCCAAGGCCACACTACCTGATCAGACAACTAGCTGGGTGACTGCAAGCAACTTGTCTAACATCTCTGAACTTCAGTTTTCTCATCTATACAATAAGAATAAAACACTGTACTCACAGCACCATTACACGGGTTTAATAAGACATAACACATGTAATACATGTGAACACAAATAGCACAGTGCCTGGCAGCCAGCAAAGTTTTAGGAAATACAGTTGCCATGTGTCTGGTTTTAAACCAGACAGCTTGGTGTTTGAGTTTTCTGTCTGAGAAACAGATCGAGAAAAGACCAGACGTATAAATGTAAATGTGAGTACGTGCTGGTATTACTGCCATGACATGGCTTGTGCACGAGGACTCGAGCTTTCTCTCACAGAACAATTCGCAGCCAGGAACGAGTGCGCCCGCCTCACCGAGACCTGCTTCAGGCACCAATGCCAGGAACTCAGCATGCACTGTGCTAAGTCTCGAATCCCACTGCTGCTGCGGGCCAGGTACGTGGGAGTGGACCGTGCAGTGTGTTCAGTGTTTCCTTTTACAACTGTAAAATGTACAGCTCCTGACAGTGTGGGCCTCTGTCCAGCTCTCATTTTCCTGTCGTCCCCTTGTCCTCCTCTTTGGTAAAGGGAGATTGGGCAGTGTTACGCTAAAGAACTGACTGCTTAAAAAATAAGAATTTTGGATTTTTATTTCAGTTCTCAAATTGCTTAGCAAAGAAGTCCATATTTTTTCCAGTAAGAAATTTATTTTACCAAAATAACACTTACCAATTCTTGTCATTAACTCATCAACATCCTAGATAGGCCAACACTCCTGTGCCCAGCTTTCCCATGAATTTGAATTTGTCTGCCTGCAAAGCCAGGCTGGGAAAAGCCCAGATGACCTGGTATTGCCTGGAAGTGGCACCCCTCATAAGATCAAAGTGTGAGCCTCAATGCCCAATAGAGACAGAAGTCCAATTGACTTTGCTGGCCTGGGTGATACCCAATTAGTATTCTATTTCATGTCCACCAAAGAGAGACAAGCATTGTTGAGCTTCTTCATTGCCAATCAGAAAAAAAAATTATCACCTGTTGTTGGACCCTACAGCCTAGAATGTCAAACGATATTGCTTTCTAACCTAATTTTTAACACAGACTTCAGTTTCTTTCCAAAGGCATTTCACCCGATAGTGTTGGATTCTTGGCTACCCTCACAATACCAGAGACTCCAAAAGTTCCCTCCTTAAGAAGAATATAGCCTGTAGAACAATACCATGGCCCAACTGAAAAATTATCAACACTTCCTAGGAATGGAGTCAAGATTTCCAAACAATATTGGTTATGTCCTTACAGTGTGTAATGAAATCAGTCTTAGGAGAATATCTCCTTTCTCAGGAAGAGCCTGTTCCCTGAGTTGTTGCCTATCAGTATAGTACCGATGCCCTTGAACATCTGCCTGTGCTTAAGCTTAGATGAGTGTAGTTGCATGCAGTCCCCAGATTCTGTGGTGCCCCTGCCCCCTGGAAGGTTTTGATATCCCAGGATTTGATTGATTCACTTCTTTAGACTAATTATGTTGAGCAATTAATAGCCCAGGATGCCTTGTAGATTTATATCTTTAACTGGGATAAAGGAGGCTTCCAATATGGCAAATATCTTAGGCATGCAACCATTATACAGACTATCCACATTCAGGTATCTTTCAAAAAGAACACTGTGCAAAGAACTTGTTGTTTTAGAAACTGGTATCATGACATCCTTACTTCTTCCATAGAAGTGAGGGAAGAGTAGTGTCTTAGTCAATTTAAACTGCTATAACACAATACCACAAAATGGATGGCTTAAATCACTGACATTCATTTCTCACAGTTCTGGAGGCTGACAAGTCCAAGATCAAGGTTCAAGCAGATTTGGTAAATGGTGAGGATCCACTTCCTGGTGTGTATTTTCACAGGATAGAGAAAGAGAAAGCTCTGGTCTCTCGTCCTCTTCTTAAAGAACACTAATCCCATCATGGGAATGCCACCCTCGTGACCTCATCTAAACTTAATCACCACCTCCAAAGGTCCCACCTCCAAATACCAACACATTGAAGGTAGGGTTTTAGCATATGGATTTGGCTTGGGGAGGTGGTTGGAGGGGTCAGAGGGGGATGTACATTCAGTCCATAGCAGGTGGAGTGGAGAGGAAAGAAGATTAGAAGTGACATTTGCTGGCCTAAATTATATTCTTTTTTATTCTAATACTAGTGGCCCAGTGCATGAATTCGTGCACTGGTAGGGTCCAGCCAGCCCACCCTTAAGGGCAGGCTGGTGTGGGGGACTAGTCGGGGGTGGGGCTGGCCCAGGCTAGGGGCCACCGGCCTTCTGCTGTTCAGTCTATCTGCATATTACCCTTTTATTATATAGGATACTTTGATTTGTATTTTATTGTAAAAGTAAGACCTGCTAATTTGCTATAGAAAAATATTAAAAATATAGAAAAATCGCAACTATATTAACCAAAAGTGAACAGCTACCATTTCCTTTTCTTCTTCTTCTTCTTTTTTTTAAACTTTGGCACTTTTCAGATTCTTTAATATGCAAATATGTTTCAACAAGAATGCTTTCTCTAACAGACCACCTACTCATAGTCCCAAGAAACACTGCTTGGGAGACACTGTCCTGAGGAATAGTCATAATTTGGGATATAAATTTATACTGTGAGAACAACTGATTTTTGTAAATTCTTTCTTGGGAAATTGTTTTGCCTGATGTGCAGCTTGAGATGGAAAGCTCTAGGTCACTCACTGAGTAAAGAACCCATGGAAAGTCAGAAATAAGATAAAGACAGGAGTAATTTGGGCTTAGGATGATGTGTTATTTGTTTCATAAATGGCCCAGGAACACTCTCTTTGTACCTTCCACTGTATCCTGCTTTACATATTCTCATCCTTTCACTTACAGAGCCATTTAGAAAAAAATCTTCACTCAAATTCTGCATATACTTGTTGGGAATTACATGTTAAATTCTAACAGTCCCAATGCCCAGTTTAGGATTTCTATTTCTACCCACTTTCATACTACATCTCCTTGGGAAGTGACTATCCACTGTTCAAAACAGAATCAATTTCTTTGCTTGTTTTTCCTATTTCCTAGCATCAGAAAGTCTTAAATATGGCACATTGCCTCTGTTTTTCCAATTCTTCCAATCTGCATTTTTTCTTACCTTCTTAACTTTCTAAAAGACTCCCCTAAGTAGGCATCTCTGTATTAACAGTTGGGCCACCAGTTCTGGTCATGTAGCTCTAAGAAGCAGACTGTATCAATACCAGTAGCTCACATCTACAAAGTCACTTCTATGTACCTGACACTGTCAGAAACTCTGAATATTTAGCATATATATAGACTCTCAATAAATTATTATTCAGCCTTAAAAAAAGAAAGAAATCCTGCCATTTGCAATAACATGGATGGACATTGAGGGCATTATGCCAAGGGAGATATGTTAGAGAAAGTCAAATATCATGTGCTCTCACTTACATGTAGAATATATTTTTTTAAGCTGAAGAAATAAAAACAGTAGAATGGAGGTTGCCAGGACTGGGGATAGGGGATAGGAGGTGGGATGGGGAGATGTTAATCAAAGGGTACAAATTCCTGGCTGTAAATAAGATTAGGGGTCTAATGCGCAGATTAGGGGTCTAATTAACAATACTGTATTATAGGCCCTGACCGATTTGGCTCAGTGGATAGAGCGTTGGACTGCAGACTGAGAGGTCCCAGGTTTGATTCCAGTCAAGGGCATCTACCTTGGTTGTGGGCACATCCCCAGTGGGGAGTGTGCAGGAGGCAGCTGATCGATGTTTCTCTCTCACTGATGTTTCCACCTCTCTATCCCTCTCCCTTCCTCTCTGTAAAAAAATCAATAAAATATATATATTTTTAAAAACAATACTGTATTATAGACTTTCAAGTTGTCAAGAGAGTAGATCTTAAATGCTATCATCACACAAGAATAAATTGTAATTATGTGAGGGGATGGAGGTGTTAACTAGTAAAATTGTGGCAATAATTTTACAATATATATATATATATGTGTGTATCAAATTATCACATCATACACATTAAACTTACATATGCTATATGTCAATAATATCTCAGTAAAGCGAAGGGGTGGACTCTGAGGGCGGGACTCAGCAATCCGTGTTTTAACTAGCCCCGAGGTGAGTCTAATAGGTGCTAATGTCTACAAAGCCACTGTGTGGAAACCAAGCAGAAAGACTTCAGGTCAGAGGTGAAGAATAATTTTCTAGCAGGATCATTAAAGTGAGGTGGGCCATCTCCAGAGGCTGGGCTTGGATCTCCCTATCTGGCCCTGATGAACAGGGGGGGCCTTTGTTCTAGAAGGTCCTTCCACCTTCGTCATTCCCTCTCCCAAGCATAGAGCACCACATCACCGGATCTTAGGGGGTCACTCAGTACTCTCGTCATCACCAGAGAAAGCTCACTCCTAAAATTTAACCAAACAACTGAC
>NW_006288615.1:14843715-14847038 GCF_000327345.1 Myotis davidii | reverse complement strand
AAGGGTATCATCACTGCTCCCCGCCCACCCCTCTGCTCCCCCAGGGCAGTGAGTGGCATGCCGTATATTAGCAGGCACTGCACATTAGCTCACTCAGAATCCCCCATTAGACAAATCCCACCTGTGAGCACTGCTGTCTAAACCACATAACACCACATCGATCAAGAGTGGGGAGAGGCCAAAGTCATGAACACCATAGCTTTCCATAAAAGTTAATTAATGACAGAAGCATATTGTTGGGAATGGCAACACGGCCGTTATTTATGGCTCAGGAAACCCCAAATGCAGGACTTGTCTTTTCCCTTCCCGTAGCCCCAGCTCTGCTTGGGAGCAGTTTACTCACCCCACTCCAGTAACTTCATGAATCATTTGCCAAGTTAGCCAGAGAATGTAGCGTGGAATCTATAAAAATTAATGCAACAGCTGGACATCTAACACGCATCCCAAGAGAAACGGACCACCCAATGGATGCTGCCCTGTTCTTTGCTATCCCTGTATCTCAACAGTTTTCACACTTCACATTTCTGCTGCCATTAACAGTTCCAACCCATCACTCCCCAGAAAAGGCTTTCCCCAAGGAACCCTTGCTGCTGAGAGGCTTCTATAAACTCCCTTCCCCACTTCCTGGCCACACCACCACACACAGGCACGGGCCGGCTGCTAGGGAAACAGCCCTAGCTGACACGTAGTTATCGCTTTAGGAGGCTGTGCCGCGTCGTGGTAAAAAGTGCCCATCAGGCTTCGAATTCTGGTAGTGTTCTGAGCGTCCTCCTCTGTAAAACGCATCCAACAGTAACACTCACCGCTGAAGGTTGTTGTGCGATTTGAACTAACATGATGCGTGCTCTGCAACACCTAGTGCCGAGCAAGGGCTGAGTAAACCTTCATGGTACTGTGGCTTCTACTTCACTCTTCCTCCCTGAGAACGCCAGGTGCCCCCACAACCCTAGTCTATTCCCCACACCCTAAACCATTCCCCGTACAGATTTAGAAGGAGGTGGCCTGACGGTGATGCAAGTTTTTACATGTGTGTTCTTCTGTGCGTTATTCTGAAGACAAGCTCTAGAGCTTTCAGTTTATTCTCTGAGGTACTCTGACCACCGCCTTGTCTCAGGGAGAGAAAGAAAACCATGTTCTTGAAAAGCTCAGAAAGCAGCAATGCACATTTATGCTTGAGAAGATGGTCCTGTGTTGGAAAGAGCACTGCGCTGTGAGTCATGTGCCTCAGGTTTTAATCCTGTTTCTACCATAAGTGAACCATGCACCTCCCTTCTCCCAGCTCAGCTCCCATTTCTTTACATTTGAAATGGACATTATAATGACTCCTCACTGGCCTTGTACCAGAGGTTCTCAACCTGTGGGTCACGGCCCCTTTGGCGGTTGAAGGACCCTTTCACAGGGGTCGCCTAAGACCATCCTGCATATCAGATATTTGCATTACGATTCACAACAGTAGCAACATGAAGTAGCAACGAAAATAATTTTATGGTTGGGTCACAACATGAGGAACTGTATTTAAAGGGCCAGAAGGTTGAGAACCACTGCCTTATACAGTTGCAGAGATTATAATAGGTAATGGATGTGAAAGCAGCCTTTAAAGCAGAAAACAGCACGCCAATGAACGTATGATCGTTTACGGCTCAGATGCCTCATCAGGATTCCAGTGGATAGATAAACAGCTTTTCCAGCTGGCCGGTGGAGTACAGAAAATCATGAAGAAAATAACGATGGAGCGAGTTACATTGTGTCTTTTGTTCTGCTTCTTTTTTTTTTTTTTTTTTGGTAAACTAGTATAGTTATCTCTGGAATAATTTATTCAAAGTAAGCAAGCAGAAATCCTTTGCGGGAGAGGGAATCCTGTAAATATTGTTTGAGTTCACCCAATCCTTCCAGCTACACGGTTCCCCCCATGGTTCGTTTTAATTGCATGTCACTGCTAACTTCCTCGTAAAGAGACAGGCCTCTGCCATTCCTTCTAATTACCCGAATCGCCAGCCACTGTGTGTGGCCTTACCTACGGCTTTTAACCAGAAGTAATGTCACTAAATCAAAGCAAGTGGGAAGCGTCCCTGTTGCAGTGACTCTAATAAATGCTACATGACATTCCTTTAAGACCATTTGGAAATATTCTCTTCAGGTTACACCGATTCCAACATGATAACTCATCAGTTAAAAACAGTCCGAACCAGAAGCCCACGTGTAAACCGTATCTCTCTCACCTCCTCTTGCTAGAGGAGCCACATTTCATCTGTCAAGGACATAAATTTGGCAATTTGACTTCGGGCCTATGCCATCCTCCAGAGGGGTGGGGGAAACATATAGTTCAATACAATTATGTAGCTATTTCTGTAGCTTTCCCAAACCCAGAGGCTATGGCATTAGATGATATTGACATTAATAATAATAATAACAAAACATCATTTATTGATGTCTTCCTACATGCAAACATCATGTAAACCTCTTTGTACAGATTATCTCACTTAATCAGCACAAATCCTTTACACAGCTATTATTCCCAATCCACAGTTGTGAAAACTGAGGCCTTGAGAGGTGAAGGTTAAGAAATTTGCCTGAAGAGAGAGAGAACGTATGTGAAACTGACAAAGAGACAGTTGCCAAGGTGGCTGAGATAAATTACTCTGGCTTCTCATGACCTATGGACACAGTTGCACTATTCCTCTTGTATATTTCTGTTAAAACTTTGAGCTGAAATATTTAGGCATCTGAAAATATGAGTTCCTCTGAGTTCCAACTTACAAATGTAAAATTATAGAAACCCTGGAGAAAATGTTTGTTATTCATGAGAAATACTATTTGTATTTCAGCATTTTACCATATAGCTCCAGATATTAAAAACATATGTTGCATATTTTTTATTTGCATGCTGGTAAAATAGATGTGTTTAGCTCTCATGAAAATGAAAAATTATGTACACTTATATACATAATAACATAATAAATGTACATAAGGCTGCACTCTTATGCTCTAGACAGGTTCCTACATGCATATGTTAATAACATTTTTAAAAAGTATATCTATGTGTATCTGCATATTCATGTTTTATCACTATTTTTATACTTTCCTGCAAATAATTGTCAAGCGGTTACTATACCTTTTAATTTTCCCCAGAATGATTTTCCTTTACAATAAAAACCTGTGCAACATCATCATGGTAAATCTCTTGGTAAATTTTTGTCAGCACTTGAAAACTGGTAACCACACATCAAGTCCGAATCCCTGATCCAGAGAGAGATCAGGGATTCAGTTTGCTGTTTAGTACCTCTTGCCTAGAAGTTCAAAAAAGGAGTCCATTACAAATATAA
>NW_006288615.1:14788845-14843643 GCF_000327345.1 Myotis davidii | reverse complement strand
CCTGATCGGCAATCAGGGCCAATCTGCAGGGCAACTGGCAGGGTGATCAGCCCGCACTGTCCCCTGCCTTGGCTGGCCTGGTGCAGCCCGCTCGCCGCCACCCCCTCTCCCCCACTGCTGCTGCTGGTTGGGACCTGCAGGCTGGGGGCAGCTTCTGCATTGAGCGTCTGCCCCCTGGTGGTCAGTGCATGTCATAGCGACTGGTCGTTCTGCTGGTTGTTCAGCTGTCCAGTCAATTTGCATATTAGGCTTTTATTATATAGGATGATGAAAAGGGGCAGCTACTCTCTCCCTGTTGACCTTGTTATTCAGAGCAAGTACAGTGCTGAGGTGAGGAGAGTGCCCCACCAAAAACTCTGTCCCTCCTGCCCAACCAAATGAGGTTTGAATAGAAACACTTCCTGGGATAAGTACTGCTCCGTGCACTCAGTCCTGTAACCCCAGGTTTTGTCCCACCTTTCATCCCTCTTCTACCAAGACCAGTCAGAGCAACTACTAGGCAACTGGGAATAGAGTGATAATAATGTTTAAATGATTTTTTTAAAATAGTTACAATAAAGCCTTTGCTGCAATCTTTAATTCACACACTTGCTCATTCTAATCAGCTGTGATAATCTAATTCACATCTATTTTTATCAATTTTATCTGCATAAGAAAATTACTAAGGGGCAGGGATCCAGTAAATATAGCTCTGTAGGCAGTGTATTAGTAAACAGACTCAGCTGGTGAAACAACGACCCATCTACCAGCAAAACAAATAAACAACAGCAAAACAGTGCCCCAAACAAGAGAGAAATTTGAATAGAAACCGTCCGGGCTTGGTACAGCAGCTCAATATCATTAGGAACCCAGGAATTGTTAGATTGTTGCTAAGTCATCCTCAACAAATTCCATGCGAGACAAGTGCTTTCCAACTCATTGTCTCTAATGGCTACTCCAGATCTCACCTCCACATCCATTCTAGCCAGTGGTAGGGGGAGGAGGGAGAAAGGAGGGCATACCTCTATCCTTTAAGGGCATAATCCATAAATGGAACACCACACTTCCATCCACTGGCCAGGACTTAGTCACATGGCCACACCTAGCTGAAAGGGAGGCTAGAAAACGTGGTCATTAGCTGGACAGCCATATGCTCACTAAAATTTTGAGGCTCTATTGCTAAAGAAAGAAAGAGAGAATGCATATTGGGAGACAACTAGTGAAATATTCATTTATCCATGTATTCATTCATTCATTCATTCATTCATGACACTGGACACCTACTTAATGCCAGGAACTGTGCTAGTATTAGGAATACACCAATAAAACACCATTCTCCAGTCCCTACCTTAAGGGATCTACAGTCTGGTGAGGAAATAAATAGGAAAAAAAAAACACACCTGTTAATAAAAACCAAACTGCTCTACTGGGATTATGCACTTTGCCTAGCAGAACCAGGAAAGCTCAGAGAGGAGGCAACCTTTGAAAGACAGTAATAATCACACAGTAATAATAGCATCCCTTTGGTAGTTAATTTGTGCCAGGCACTGTTCTAAATCCATTGCATATGTTAATTTATTTAATCCCTCCATGATAGAAACCATTATTGTTCCCACTTTACAGATGAGAAAACGGAGGCATTGTAAATGGTAGAATTGAGATTTGAATGCACGCAGTCTGACTTCAGACCCTGTACTGCCTTTCATGAGAAGAAAAGGGTCCCCACCTGATCACCTAAGTCTCCCACTGCTTCCTTGCCACGGAGAAGAAATAGAGGATAGGAGGAGGGGAAATTAAAGGAGCTCAAAGCCTCGCTAAGACACAGCACAATGGAACTCAAAACGCAATGCGCTCTAGCTGAGAAGAGTGGTTCTTAATGTACATTCTAGGGAAACACTGCAGGGTCCCAGGCCCTGTGGAATACTCTCCGGAAGATTTGAGCTTACCAAATATATGGCATGCTTGGGTTTTTTAATTAAAAAAAAGTAACCTTCATTCTATTTACTAAACATTAGACATTAATTCACCACCCTCCTTCCAGAAGCAACATAATCATTCCCTCAATCCTGGGGTGGTGATTTTTGCGTTGGCCTGAGAGAAGCAATCCTGCAATGTAGAAGGAGGCCCACCACCTAAAAGAAGTTGGCTTTCATGGAAATCAATGATGCATTCAGAAAGCTCTTCTGCCTTGATGATCCTGTTGGACAAAATAGAATTTGTTCATTAGCAACAGTTATTTACTGTGGTTCTTCTATTATTCTAAACAGATTGCCTTTTATTTTTAAGGTGCTGGCCCTAAAAGATGAGGGGAAAGCACAAGTGAAAGCATTCAATGAAAACTTGGTAATATTTCAGCGTGTTTCAATGAGTCTCTTTTTCTCATGTTTTCTTCTGGTCATTTCCCACCCTTGATTAGTAATTTTACACCCTAATAGTAAAATATGAAATACTTTTTAATACTGCCATGGTGGTAAAAGTGTTTGGCTTTTATGATGTGTCTCCAGAGGTAGATCTTTAGCGGTACATAGTGAGGTTAATTCAGCATAAAGTGGCATAATACTTTTTTTATGTCTGTTCACTCATTTAGGAATTACGGGATGAATTCTAAAGGAAGGTTCGCCCCACTGACTGGAGACTAGTGTTTTAAAAGACTGGGGTTCTCTTTTTCTCTTTAGGGAGGTGAGAAAAAATGTTTCCAATCTACTTTTTAAAAACATAATAAACAGGAGTTATTCCCCATTTTTGTTTCCTCAGATTCCTGGGAGAAGGTCCATTATGGGGAGCTTTGCTGTTGCTGGAGCTGACTCTCCCATCTACTCCCAGAGAGCCCGTCACTCCTGCTTTTCCCCCTTCAGATGCTCCCACTCTGGGAGCTACTCTAAATGAGACCTGGAAACCTAACAATCCTTTTCCACTCTGCCATTTGCGAAGACACTGATAATACTTCCTTTGGCTGTATTGTTCAATTGTGTGAGGCAGAGAAAGAAACTGAGTTAGCTACTTGGTAACACAGTGGTAAGTCCGGGGGGAGGGGGGGAGGATATGAAAAGAAAACAAACAAACACGGGAATTAATCTTCCCTGGTCATTGAGCTACAGTGTAAACAGATCCCCCAGCTCTGGTGTCTCGGGGCGGTGACACCCGCTTGTGAAGATGCATTTAGAGAAAGTCCCAGCACAGCACTGTGTCTCCCAACATGCACCAGCATCAGACAGAGAACGGAGGTAAATTTCGTGTATGTTCACGCTTCCTATTATCAGCACTCACAGAAGTCCAAATTGGACTTGCACAATGAACTACCTTCTAACTTAATCTCACAGTTGCTTCTAATTTCAATCTCTAATGAATGCTTGGCACTCCTGTGCTTCCTTTCATAAAAAGACAAAGTTCCTGCTTCTCACTTCATAAAAATGGCAAGAACAAGTTAACCTTTAGCTAATATGGATAAGAAAAGGTTAATATGAGTAGAATGAAAACACAATTTCCCCACAATTTTAATTTTACAGTGAAATCCAAAGCTCTTTAGACTAGATAATTGTTAGTTTTTCTGGGTACTTACTGCATTACCCCACTTGGAAACCTATTAAGAATTAAAAGTAAACATGTCAAACAAGAACTGCTCCCTAATTAATACTAAGACATGTATGAAAACATTCTTGAATATTAGGCTTAGTAGTATTGTATATTATACTGTCCTTGCTTATAAAAAGTTAAATGTTTCTTCAAATGAGAATGCAGACCAATAAAGATAGCTAAATATGCAAAGTGCAGCTATCCATCTGACACACACAAACCGGTTCTGATAATGTTACACAGCCTCCTTGCATTTTAAAGATTAATTAATTCTAACTACCCTCCTGTGAGAGAACTGATAAACAAACAAGTTGATTAACAGAGAAGTTAAAAAATATATAACATCATGCAAACGTACCGCACCTGAGGTCAGTGCTTAAGCAGTCGTGACAAAGAGACTTTAATGCTGTCTGATTTCTAGCTGCGCGGTCAGAACCCCACGTCGCACGAAGACATAAAGACAGTGACGCAATGCTTCGCACACCCCAAGAATTTGCTGCTGGTGTTTAAGAGCAGAGACGAAAACCAGCCATAAATATATAAAACCCAAATAAACATAATGCTCTCTTAAACTCTGACCCAATGTTAATCCACGTATTAGTGATTTTTCTCAGAACTAAACCAAAAGAGGTTTTCCAAGAAACAGAATCTACCTTTCTGAAACGTCAGACGGAATCGAAGTCAGCTGTGGTGTGTGAAAGGGGGTGGGGACCTGTCCTGATGTGGCCCCTGGGCCAGGGTTTGGATCCAGGTCTGTCACCTCCTGGGGGACAGCAGAACCTCTGAGCATCACTTCCTGCCATGACAGTGTCTCCACAGTTCACACACTTGCTACATTTTGGGACATGGTGTGGCTAGGCCCGCTGAATTCAAGGACAAGGAAAGTGGAAAGTAACGAGGGTCTAGAACTTCATGGAGGAGCATGTCCTGAAGGGGAGGTGGTCCCTTGGGGGACACTCCAAGTTCAGGGAGAAGTTTAGTCCAATAGACAGACCACAGTCTCCCAAACACCTACAATTCAGCAACAGTGTGCTACCACATGACACAAGGTAAAACAATAGGTCACCCACTTCCAGACTTTACACTCACGTTGAAGTAGATTCATTTGTGCTGTGTGGACAGCAGCAAACATACTGGCCTAAGGGATAATTCTGTGTAATTAAAACTCTAGTCTTTTAGGCTCTCCGTGGCTGCTCGTCAAACTACTGTTCCTCATGGTCTGAAAACTGTATCCTTATGGTCTGAAAAAGTTAACATGCCTCTGAACGTGCTTATCATGGTTACATGCTTACCACACCTAAACGGTCTGCAGCCTATTAATGGGAACATATGTAGAATGAAAGGGGGTGGGTGGGTTTTAACTGGAAAAACAAGTATCAAGACAGGATTTAAAAGTCATAAAATCCAGGTCTCCTTCAAGTCATTTAAGAGAGCCAAAGCAGTCTGCTGTTTGATACAAGAAAATATAACAGTGAGGAACATAGCAATTTAGCCATATCGTAATAGGACAGCGAAATTAAATAACATATTAGATAAAGAAAATCTGCTGGATACAAAACCTAGAGCATGGCAGTGATTTTCATGAGAATAACCTTGGATGACCTTCAGTAATTTGCATATATAAAGGGGAGCACCAGCTTAACCTCCAGTAAGGAGTAGTCTGTTCTCTAAGGTCTAGACTAGACTCAAAACTCCAAAAGTCTGACCGGAAACTGACCAGCTACTTCCCTAGTCTTTATTCTCTGGCACTGGCCTACTTGTCAGAGTTGAGAGCAAGCATTTTATATTAAAGGTGGAGTACGTGAGTTAGGACAATATTTGATTTAGGCAAACAATAGTTTCCAACATCGCCACAATTCCATTAGGACATGATTTTATGATCTAGCAGGAGAGATGGAGAAAATAAGTACACAGATATTTGTACCTTCATTCTTCTAAAATTATGATGATGATGATGATGATGATAATAAATAATAACCCCCAAAACAACTCACAATTGGCACGCCCACTGAAGAATAAAAGTCTGTTTTTACTGCATATTCTATGATAAGAAAAAATCACCCTCTATGTTAAATTTTTTAAAATTGTGCCTCTTACTAGTTTTTATAATTGAATTCTGACCTAACGTATGACCCGCCTCTTGTCGTCTGGCCAATTTAGTATTCATCTCTTACAAGAGGAAAATCTAAACAGTTTTTTGTCAGTAACAGCAACATACAGTAGTCTGGAACCTCCTTGAAGTTAATTGCAGCACAGCTCACTAATGAAACTTTCCGTCTATTAAATCTTAACAGGCATAACTATAAAAATGGCGCCAAGCTTTCTCCTGCTCTGGAATGTCCCAGCCAGCACTTTGTGACTTTTACCCTTTATCTTTGTAATTACTGTAATTATTGCAGAGTTGGAGTAGAATCAAGATCTAAGAACATAGGTTTTTTTTTTTCAAAGTCCCAATTTTTTTTTTTTAATATATTCTCAGGATGGGAAATGTTTGAGATGGCCTAAGAAAGGGGCCGGTTCATTTCACCGTAGAACCCATATCAGAGTCAAGGACGACTGAATTATCACTGAAATCCAGAATACAACTATAATATACTAATGCCTTCTACAGAACTGTGATTTCTTAGTAAACTGATTTTACATTTTATTTTGCATAATTTACATATTAATAGAAGTCATTTTGTAAGTCATGTAAGCATGGAGAAGACGTCAAAATCATTACCTCCAGTTTTATAGTGGAGCAAGAAAATGTTCCCCTATTTTTTTCATATCACCCATCTGAAAATGGGCATTATTCTTAATCAATATTTTGAAATCTTTAGATGAAAACTAGAAGGCAATCACAACTCTTTTCTATATTACTTGTTCTCATGAAGAACAAAATCACTTTTATTTTATTGTCTCTGAACGGTCCCTAAGTCCCTAAGATGGGAAGAGGACATAACTCGTGCCTCCAATTCTTATTTGTTTAATTTCGTATCACTTCTTTCTGATATTAAAAAGAAGTGCTTTAGAGTAGCACTGCTAGAAAGTACAATCATTTTGTTCCTGGTTCCAAGCCTTTGTCCTAAATAGCAGCAGCTAGAGGAAGGAAATGTCCCACTAAGAGACGGGTTTGGGGCCAAATGAGGATGGACTGTATGCATAATGCATTGCAGTAAATTACTGCTTTGCTGCGGGGTAAGTGTGTCTGCAGTATAATGCCCGGTGGGCATTTTATTCCATTTCTATTTTCTCTTCCCTAGGCAAGTTGGAGCCAAACAGACAGCATGTACATATATAGTTTTGGCTACGATACCTAGGGCATAAAACATGTTAATTAACTTTTAAAAAGTAAGTTTTGATTAGTTTTATAATATCTGTTGGCACCTCTGTGATAAAGTGGAGTTTTGAAATGACCCTGCAGACCAAATTTTCACTTAAACGATCATCAGTTGCCACTTTATGTATTACATGGGCATCTCTTTACAACTTAACACTCAGCATGACATAGGCACATCTTCCAAAGCGTGGTTTCTCTAAATGTGATCAGCACATGGACCACCTGCGTCATAATTACTCGGGGAGCCTGCTAAAATGCAGATTGCTAGGGCGGCTGAGTCAGATTCGCTCAGGTAGGAGGTGGAGAACAAAATTTGTTTTACTGAGCTCCCTCGTTCATCTCAATGCACTAAAACTTGTGCACAGCTGTGTGAAAGGAACTTCAGCTTAATCTATTGCCTTTGATTGTTCCACCTACAGCATCATCTTTACTGTCAACTACTGTCTTTACTTAGCCCCTATTGAATACAAGACCTTGTCCTGAGGAATGTGAGGGTTACACAGGTGAAGTGGTGGCAGGTCTGCCCTCCAGGCACTCACAATCTGAGTGGAGAGAGAAGTCAAAGATAAATAGGAACACAGCATATATGAAGCCCAAATAGCAATGATGGCAGGACTGACCACTTAATGAGTTCGGAATATGAGCAGGTCTATTTATA
The DNA here is from genome assembly GCF_000327345.1 of Myotis davidii. Lineage (NCBI taxonomy): Eukaryota > Metazoa > Chordata > Mammalia > Chiroptera > Vespertilionidae > Myotis > Myotis davidii. The sequence continues at coordinate 14,836,111 of NW_006288615.1, read as the reverse complement.
TATTTTATCTCTATTTCTAATAATCCTGGATAAAATATATAATTATTCTTTTGTTACAAATAAAAAATTCTAAGCTCAGGAAGTTCAGTTGACCTTCCCAATACCACCCGGCTTATAAATGAGAGCGGCGGAGTTGAACCCAGACCCTGTGACCTCAAGGCCCGTACTCTTTCAGCCCACTATGCTGGCCTCACTAACTGGGGCACTAGTGGAACAAAGTTGGGGTTTAGTCCTGTTCTTACTGGTTATTGAACTTAAACTAGCAATGTCACAAACAAACCTCCGGGGCCTCGATGAATAAAGAAGCTCATGTCCTGAGATGTACACAGGGATGTGATTTACTCAGAGCATAACCCCATTCATGACAGCGCAAGGGTGTTGTAGCGGGGTTTTCTGTCTTTTGTTACCTGTATTCAAGAAAAAAAGTATTTTGTAAAAACGTTAAGGTTCATTGTGCTCAAGAGGACAATTATCTGAACTTAGTCTTTTCCAAGCCATGAGCACTTTTTCCTAATTCTTTAACACAGATTTAACTTAGGGCAGAGAGAGGCCAATTGTTATTTCAATTATAAAAGGAACATGAGTCTTTTTCAAGTATTGCATTACTCTTTAAAAAATCTTTAGATTTCAGACATGATTTCTCCGAAGAAACAAAAAATAAAGCAAAAAAAGCAAAAGCAAAAAACCAACATATTCAGAAATCTACCGCATTAGAAATAGTAAGTTAAATAAAAATTTAGGGTCAAAAGAATTTTATACCATCAAAACTGAAATTGTTTTAGCTCTGTTACTAGTAACACGGCCCAAATTAATTTTTTATGTATTATTAATGTGAAAGTATTAAACTGTTTTAAAATCTGGTTTTAATGTTTTAAAATTATATTTTGATTTTACCATAATTATAGATTCACACGGAGTTACTAGTATATGAAATAATACAGAGAGCTCCATGTAAAAGAGTAGCAACATTTTGCAAAACTTTAGTGCAATATCACAGGATACTGACATTTGACATTGATAGTCACAATACAGAACATTGCTATCACCACAATGATTCCAAAAGTTGCCCTTTTATAGTGAAACCCATGTCCCTTCCACCTGTACCCCTCTTTAACCCTTGGCAGCCTTTAGTGTTTTCTTCATTTCTATAATTTTGTCATTTCAAGAATGTTATATAAATGGAATAATATAGTCTATAACCTTTTTTCACTCTGCTTAATTCCCTGGAGATTTTTCCTTGTTATGAATATAACCCACAGTTTATTTAACCATGCACCCACTGAAGGATATCTGGGTTGTTTCAGTTTTTTATTATCCTATATAATAAAAGCCTAATATGCAAATTGACCAAACAGCAGAACGGCCAGTTGCTATGATGCACACTGATCACCAGGGGGCAGACGCTCAATGCAGGAGTTGCCCCCAGCCCACAGGCCCCAGGCAAGCCAAGGTGGGTGCCAGTGGGGGCCCCCTGATCACCCTGCCAGTCACCCTGCAGAGGGAGGCAACTGGTGGCATCGGTGGGGGGCGAGGCCAGCGAGTAGGTGGCACCAGGCCTGATAAGGCAGGTGCCAGAGGGGACCCCCCGATTGCCCCACCAGTCGCCCCACAGATAGGCCCTGATCACCAGCCAGGCCTAGGCACCCTACCCAGGCACGAATTTTGTGCACCCTGCCTCTAGTTTCAAATAAAGCTGCTATAACATTCATGCACAAGTTCTTGTATGGATGTAGCCTTCGTCTATCTGGGGTAAAAGCTTAGGAGTACAGTTGCTGGGTCATATGGTAGTTTTATGTTCAGTGTTTTAAGAAACTGTCATGCTATATTCCAGAGTGGCTGTCCCCATTTTATAGTTCCATCAGCAATGTATGAGTGATCCAGTTTCTCCATATTTGCACCAACATTTGGTATTGTTAAATTTATTTTAGCCTTTTTAATAGGTGTATAGTAACATCTCATATGGCTTTCATTTACATTTCCCTAATGACTAATGGTGATGAACATCTTTTCATGCACTTAGTTGTCATTTCGGTGAAATGTCTTTTCATGCGTTTGCTCGTTTTCTAATTATATTTTTTGTTTGTTTGAGTTTTGACAATTTTAAAATATATTCTAAATATTTGTCCTTTGCTGAATATGCGATTGTCAAATACTTTTACCCACTCTTTAACTTGTCTTTTAATTCTCTTAATGGGCTCTTTCTTGGAGAAGTTTTTTTATTTTGAAGTCCAATTTATTATTTTTTCTTTTGGTATTAAGTCAAAGAACTCTTTGCATAGCCCTTAGTCCTGAAGGTTTTCTATGTTGTGTTTTTTCCTAAAAATTTTAGCTTTCACATTTGAGTCCATGACCATTTTGAGCTAATTTTCATATAAGATGTGAGACCTAGATCAAGGTCCTTTTTTGTTTTTTTTGTTTTGCCTGTGAATGTCCAATTGCATATGTTGAAATGGCTGTGCTCCCTCCATTGAATAGGTTTTGCAGCTCCTTTAAAAATCAGTTGAACATATTTCTGAGCTGTCCATTCTGTTTCATTTTCTATGCCTTAGCCAATAACATAAAGTGTTAATTACTACATTATTGTTCTTAAAATTATTATTTTTCCAATTAATCTTTTTCAAAGTTGATTTAACTATTTTAGTTAATTTGCCTTTTTTAGAAGTTTTGGAATAGCCTTGTCTCTATCTACAAAAAATCTTGTTGGGATTTTGATAGGAATTGTACTAAACCTCTATATCAACTTAGAAAGAACTGACCATCTTTACTATGTTGAACATTTCAATTCATATACAAGGTATGTTTCTCCATTTATTTATGCTTTGATTTATCAACATTGTATAGTTTTCAGCATAAAAATCATGTACACATTCCATCAAACTTACACTTAGGTGTTGTCGTTTTTTGAGTGATTGTAAAGGGTGTTGTGTTTTTAATTTCAGTATCCATGTGTTCACTATTAGTACATAGAAACACAATTTTGTGTGTGTGTGTGTGTGTGTGTGTGTGTGCGCACACATTTATCTTGCACTCTGCAACCTTGCTAAAGTCACTTATTAGCTCTAGTAGCATTTCTGGCTTTGCTTTGTCTTTAGATTCCTTGGGATTTCTTACATAGACAATCATGTTATCTGCATATAGAGACAGTTTTATTTCTTCCTTTCTGACATGCATAGCTTTTAGTTATTTTCTTGCCTTATTGCTCTGGCTAGAACTTGTAGAGCTGTGCTGAATAAGAGTGGTAAGAGTAGAACATCCTTACCCTATTCCCAATCTTAGGGGAAAAGCATTCAATTTTTCACAATCCTATATAATAAAGCCTAATATGCAATTATCCCCTTGACCAGGAGTTCGACTAAGAGTTCAACCATTCGCTATGACATGCGATGACCACCAGGGGGAGGCATGGAACATGGCAGGTGTCAGAGATATGGCACTGATAGTGGGTGGCAGACGAAGCACTGCAGGCCCTAATGGGCCCCAATGAGAGTGGGACCACGGCAGGATGGTGGAGCAGGTGAGTGGGCAGTACCAGGCCAAGGCAGATGTGAGTGAGGGCTTGATCACCCCACTGATTGCCCCGCAGATGAAACCAGTGGCCGGCAGGCCCTGATGGCCCAATAGGGGCTGGGCCCCAGGCTGGGACAGGGAACTGGGGGTGGGTGGTGGCGAGCAACCTCCCACGGCACCTGGGCGGGGGGCCGTGACCTCTCGCCAGCTACCTGGGGGCAGGGGTGATGGGATGGAGGAGCAGTGAGAATGCAGGGTGTCTGTTGAGCTTGCTCTCACTCCCCCTACTACCCTCCCCCGGAACACCAGGGCTTGTGTGCTGAGGAAGCCACCCGTGCTCAGGTGCCAGGCACCCACAAGGAGCCTGCCCCACACCCATGTGGCCTCTTCCAGTTGAGCTGGGCGACGGCCACCGGGACCACAGGGGCTGGTTGGGCTCTGTGTGGGTTTGCACAGGAGCTGGTCTACAAGGCCAGTCAGGAGAGAGCGCACTGCCCACCCAGCTTCTGTGCAGCACTGCTGGGCAGCCCAGAGGCCCACACTGCACCCCAGTCCACAGCATCTGGCCATGCTCATCGCATTTCTATGTGGGGACTCAGGCTCTGTGACACAGGCAGAGGGGGGCCCAGGGCCTGGAGGTCAGCTGGGATCTGCCCTTCCACACCAGACACTTGTGCTTTGATCACCGGCCAGGTCTAGGGACCACACCCATGCACAAATTTCATGCACTGGGCCTCTAATCTATATATATATATTAAAGTCTAAGCGACCATTATGCCTGAATGACAGGAACAACTGGTTGACCAGTCACTATGACGTGCACTGACAACCAGGGAGCAGACGCTCAATGCAGGAGCTGCCCTCCTGTGGTCAGTGTGCTCCCACAGCCAACCTCTTGTGGCCCCTCCACTCAGACAGCCCCACAATCAACCCCAATCTGGGGGGCCAGCTGGCCAACCTTCTGTGGCGCATCTTTCTCTTTTATTAGTGTAGATTCCCTATCAGTTGAGGAAGTTCCATCATGTTTCTATTTTTCTGACAGTTGTTTTTACTATGAATAAGTGGATTTTGTCAAATGATCTTTCTCCATCAATTGGTATGACCATGTGTTTTTTCTTTGTCTTTTTTCCCCCAATATATTTTTATTGATTTCAGTGAGGGAGAGGGAGAGAGAGCTAGAAACATCAATGATGAGAGAGTTTCATTGATTAGCTGCCTCCTTCTGCCCCACACTGGTGATCGAGCCCACAACCCAGGCATGTGCCCTTGACCTGAATTAAACCCGGGACTCTTAAGTCTGCAGGCCCATATTCTATCCACTGAGCCAAACCAACTAGGGCTGATTTTTCTTCTTTGTCTGTTCATAGGTGGATTACATTGATTTTCTGATATTAACCAGCCTACATCCCTGGAATAAACACCACTTAATCTTTCTGTATAATTATTTTTATACATTATGAATTCTATATATTAACAATTTAAGAATTTTTGCACCTATATTCATGATGTATATTGATCTGTGGGTGTTTTTTATATTGATTTTGTCTATTTTGATGTCAGAGTACTACTAGCATCATAAAATTAATTAGAAAGTACTTCTTGTACTTTCTGAGAGAGATTATGTAGAATTGGTGTAAATTCTTCTTTATACATTGTAAAATTTACTGGGAAGCCATCAGGAGCTGAATATTTCATTTTGGGGAGTTTTAAAATTACAAATTTAATTTCCTTCATAGGCATGGGGATATTCAAATTACCTATTTCATATTGGATAAGTTGTGGTAGTTTGTTTTTTTACAGAAGCAGCCCATTTTATCTAAGTTGTAAATTATATGCATGCAGAGTTCTTCTTAGTATCACCTTATCCTTTGATATTTGCAGGGTCTGTAGTGATAGCCACTATTTCATTCTTGACATTGTAATCTGTGTCTTCTTTTTCTTTGTCAGTTTTTCTAGAGATGATCTTCTCAAAGAATCAGCTCTTCTCATTTATTGATTTTTCTATTGTTTTTCTGTTTTATATTTTCATTGATTTCCATTCTTACCTTTATCATTTCCTTCCTTCTGCTTTCCTTGGGCTTATTTTGCTCTTCTTTTTCTAAGTTCTTAAGGTGTGAGTTCATTTTATTAATTTGAAATTTTTCTGCTTTTCTTATATATGCACTTAGTGCTATAAAATTTCCTGTGATCACTCTATTATTGATTTCTAGTTTGATTCCATTGTGGTCAAAGAAGGCACACTTTATCTTCAAATCTTTTAAAAGTGTTAAGGTTTGTTTCAAAGCCATGATTTTATCTAACTTGTTATAGGTTCCAAGAGCACTTGAAAAGAATGTATATTGTATTGTTGTTGGGTAGAATGTTCTATACATGTTGATTAGATCCTGTTGATTGATGACACTGTTCCGTTATTCTATAACCTTGATGATTTTCTGTCTATTTGTTCTATCAATTGTTGAGCATAGGGTGTTAAAATTTACAACTATAATTGTGTATTTTTTATTTATCCTTAGAGTTCTATCATTTTTTGCTTCACATATTTTGCAACTCTTCTGTTTGGTGAATAAACATTGAGCATTATGGTGTTTGCTTGGTAGACTGACCTTCTATCATGTAATGCCCCTCTCTGTCTCTAGTAATATTCTTTGCTTCGACATTAATATAGCTACTTCTGTTTTCCTTTGATTAACACTTGCACAATATATTTCTTTCCATCCTTTTACTTTCAACCTGTATATATCATATTTGAAGTACTTTTTTTTTTTGAAGATAACATATAGTTGGGTCATTTTTTAAAAATTTACTCTGGCCCAGCCAGGTGTGGCTCAGTGGTTGAGCATTGGCCCAGGAACCAGGATAAAGAAAAATTTTGAAATCAGCCAGAGAAAAACAATATCTTACCTATAAGGGAAAGTTAATGTAAATGACATTGTATTTCTCATCAATAGAGAATAATAAACTGGCCAATATTTTTCAAGTGCTGAAATAAAACTGTCAATCCAGAATTCTATACTCATTGAAAATATCCTTCAAGAATGAAGGGAATTTGCCCTAGCTGGTTTGGCTCAGTGGATAGAGCATCAGCCTGTAGACCAGGGGTGGGCAAACTTTTTGACTCGAGGGCCACAATGCTATTTAACAAAGAAAAATCAACCAAAAAAAATGAGTTCACGTGTCACCTCTGACACGCATGTCATAGGTTCGCCATCACTGCCCTATGACAAGGCATTGTCATGCTTGTGATGAGGAGTGTAAGGCACAGAGAGGTCAAGAAACTCATCCAGGATCACATAGGTGTAAGTGACCTTTTATCAGCACCAACTAGGCCCCACATATATGAATCTCTGGCACCTTTTCCACCTGGAAGGAGGGAACCCAGCCTGGAGAGATGGCAGCCAAGTGTCTCAGACACATGTAGACAGTGTCACCTCCACCAAAGACCCTGCTAAATGTTTCTCCAGGCGGAGGAGTTCCTGGGATGTCAGGTTATTCTCCAGGCAAATAACTCTGTGAAGCAAAAGTGACCACCGCAAGCCCCTCTGTGACATGATATGACCAGGAGGTGTGACCATGTTCAGAACTAAGGAGGGAATGTTCAGATATTAAACAAAATTTGCTCCTTAAATAAAGGTTTTATAGTAAGTCCCACCTCCTTCTCCAACATCGGGCTGGTTCCTGAGGTGCAAGTTCAAACTCTCACCTGAGTTGATTAAATCATCAGTCCCATCCAGGATGTGCAAAGGGGCAGACTGATGGTTTGTCAGAGGAATTCAAGGAAAATTTGTGCAATAAGGTAATTTGCATGGCTCTGAGAGCATTTTCATTCAATATTTTACTTATTAATTCAATGAAATATAATTCAGGAAGACTGGAGGGTAATTGGGAGACAGAAAAGTCCATGAAGCCAAAGGTAGATACAGATGCAGGAAAGAAAAAGTGGTGTCAAATATTCCAGGGAGGTCTGGTGAAATGAGAGTGGAAACTGCCATTGAATTGGTAATGAATTTGAGTGGAGGTTAGTTTGAGTGGAAGGTGGGTGAGCAAGGCCATATGAATGGAAGAAAGTGAGGAAATAGCAACAATGACACTAGATGATTCTTTTAAGAAAGGTAGAAGAGGGATGCAGGCAATTGGGAGGAATATATATTATACAAATTCAACTGAAAGGATAAAATATTTTAGCAATAAAATTCAAACTGTGAGAATCTAAATTTTAGATTCAACACATTCACATTTATAAAACACTAACTTTATGCTAAGAAATTTGCAAGAACTTACACATCCTTACTTTTTTATTATGTAAAGTTCCTAGCTTTATGTAATAGTGGGTGAACAAAGTTGAGGGATATCCTCTTTCTTGTCAATGGAATAAAATTAGACTGGATTTTTTAAAATAGCTTGAACTCAAAATAATATAATTTTCAGAAGGCATTTATGCATTGAAGTCCCTCCCCCCCCTTACTTCTAATGTAATTAGCCAGTGGCTCAATACATTCAATAGCATTTGGTTGGTCAATATACTTTACCTATTCCTTTTCACTACGCTTTCTGTGGCTACATTATATGGGAAACATTTCAAAATAGACTATACTACTTAATTCTATCTGTGGCTTGGTATGGCTTTATATCCTACTTCTTGCACTCTGCAAATAAGCTGCTTAGCAAGAACCACAAGTAGCTCTAGAAACAGATGTAGATGACACACAGATCTTTCTGGTTCCTTTTTGTCCTCATTGGCTCATGGATATGTACCATTTTATTTCCCAGACTGGCTCAAAGTGAATCATTGATCCAATGATTGATCCAATCAGCGGAACAACCGTGAACGACTGGTCATTAAGATGCGCAGTGACCACCAGGGGGCAGACGTTCAACACAGGAGCTGCCCCCTGATGGTCAGTGCGCTTCCATAGAGGGAGCACCGCTCAGCCAGAAGCTGGTTCATGGCTGGCCAGTGCAGCAGCAGTGGTGGAGCTTCTCCCGCCTCCGTGACAGCTAAGCTGTTAGTCGGACATCCCCCTAGGGCTCCTGGGCTGCCAGAGGGATGTCTGACTATCAGCTTAGGCCTGCTCTCTAAGCTGGTAGGTGGACATCCCCTGAGGAGTCCTGGACTGTGAGAGGGTGCAGACCAGGCTGAAGAACCCCCGAGTGCACAAATTTTCATGCATCGGGCCTCTAGTCTATACTAATAAAAGGGTAATATGTTAATTAGATCGGACATCTTCTGGATGTCCTTCTGGACAAAGCCATGGTAGCAGGGCAGAGGCAGAGGTGGTTAGAGGCAATCAGGCCAGCAGGGGAGGGCAGTGAGGGGGCAATCTGGCTGGCAGGGGAGGGCAGTTAGCAGGCAATCAGGCCAGAAGGGGAGGGCAGTTAGCAGGCGATCAGGCCAACAGGGGAGTAGTTAGGGGCATCAGGCCTGCAGGCAGAGGTGGTTAGGGGCAATCAGGCAGGCAGGCAGGCGAGCAGTTAGGAGCCAGCAGTCCTGGATTGCAAGAGGGATGTCTGACTACTGGTTTAGGACATCCCTCGAGGGGTCCCAGATTGAAGAGGGTGCAGGCCGGGCTGAGGGACCCCCACCCCATGCATGGATTTCATGCACCGGACCTCTAGGAATTGCTAATAAGCACCAAATTTATCTTTGTTTACCCATCACACTGGACAATGCTGTCCAATTATAGACTTTCAAATAAAAAAATTTTAAAATCCCCAAATTAATGTTATCTCTTCCACACCCCTTCACTCTTCATTTTGGACTCTTTTCAAATATTGCCAACTGTACCGTCCTGCAATTTTCTATTTCCCTTTGTCTCTGTTCTTTGGGCAAAGCTCTGATCATATCTCCCTGGATGATTACAACCTCCCACCACCCTAGATCTAGTTATTTTTTAAGGTGTTTTTTTTTTTTCTGATGTATTCTTTGCAGTTATTCAAAAGCAATGGGTAGGTCACCTGGAATCCTCAAGGGGTCCTTCTCTAGATAGCTGGGAGGGCAAGGAGGCCCCTGTCATGAACAGCTCCTTTTCGCTGTCCCATTTTCACTTCTGGGCCGCCACGGAAGCCCTTTGTTATTTCATTGAAACCAGCACACTAGAAATAACCTTAAAAGGAAGACAGTTTTGTTTTATTTTTCAGAATTTTCCAATATGGGAAGTTTATCCTAGCCAAGAGGACATGAACAACCTTTATCCCAACATTGCCTTTCATCTGTCCCTTAGAAAATGAAAGCCAGCCACGTGTGCATCCTAACAGGCCCTGAGTCCACAGACTCACTTGTCTATTTCAACTCTGCAGGAAAATTAATTTTTCACTGGCTCTTTCATTCCACATCAACTAGTTCCTACACTGCTACCATTTTTTGCCCTCCTCAAATCAAGCTCAATTATTTGATTGCCCGGTAGTAAAGGGACACTAAAGAGCATGTATAATACCTGCCACATGGTCAAATATGGTAATTCCCAATGGTCAAGCAGAAGGAAAATGTGTGGCTCCTGAACCTCGTTCCTATTAAAAAACCTCCACTGAAATATTGAAGCAACTGCAAAGTCGACAGTAGAGACTACAAATGGATCAGCCGCTTTTTAAAGGTCAGTAAGTCTCTTTCTCTCCCACATCTCAAAAACTCCCACTGAGAAAGTCGGTAAAATCCAGGATGTTCTGAGACACACAAAGGGCTACTTGCCTCAAAAAAGGAAGATACCTGCACGTGAAAAAGTCCCTGAAAATTCCACAGCTGCCCCTCTTTCTTATCTCCCTCCCTTCAAATAGGGAGTCTACTTCTACAGTGAAATTACTTATTTTTACATATTTATTTATTTATTTATTTATTTTACAAAAAGTGGCTACTCATTTTTTTGTGACCAAGAAATCATCTTTTCAATATCAGTTTTTCTTGACCAGGAGGCCATTATTTATAGTCGGGATGAGGTTGGGATGGGACTTCACACAGAAAATAGTTTGAGGCCACATTGCTAATGACAGACGGTTAATGGAAGTTGAGTTAAGTGAGTGGAGGAGAGGTGGTGCGGAGCAGCACCGGACCCTGAAGTTCCTCCTCTGACCCGTCTTTGATCCCAGCTGAGCAGGCCAGGTAGACACACCCCCGTACTCCCCATCAATGAAACAATACTCACAATATCTCTCCCTCACACTTCATAAGGATGTAGGATAGAAAATATTTGGTTAAGTGATTTTTTAATGGAAAGCTATATCTACAATAAAGTGAAAGAAATCACCTTTATATATGCTTTCTGCCAGCTTTGTAAATTCACTGTAATCCAGGGTGGTTTCTGGGCTTCGCTTAGGAATCTTTCTGTGGGTCAGTGGAAAAATTACTGTCTTATCTCCTATAAAAATAAAGGATCAAAGGATCATGGGCACAAAAAGACTTTTGAACATCTTTCTGCCTCCTGATGAGACCCACTACTCAGACGGGCAGGAAGCTACTCTTCTTTTTCTGAAACTATTCTGTTTTTATTATGTGACTCCAAACTCATCAAGGTGACTGATATATTTTATTGTATGAGAAACACTTGGTTACTCCTTTCCATTCAAGAGTGTATCATTACAGAGGCTGACCTCTCTCCATCCCTACTAAGAGCCCCCTACTCCTCCCTCCCACCAGATACTGAAACTACGATATATTAAGGAGGGTTGGGGAAAGTACTGTATTTTCAACAAAGGGGATTCTCTGGTTAATTGAATTCTCTGGCCAACTAAAAGTTAAACCTCTGTGTTTCAAGCTATCTTTATTCCTTAACAAATTCTGCATGGTGCACAAACAAGTGTTACATGGCATGTGATTTATAGGGCAGAGGCGCCATCTTTCCAAATGTTAGGTCTCACTGGGCAGCATGTGAATACATAGGAATTGGGCTCCATGTGTGTCAGTCTGAGAACATGCCCTAAAAGATGATTTTTTTAAAGTTTTTATTTTTATTTAAATTCTTTATTGTTGAAAGTATTACATATGTCTCCTTTTTCCCTCATTGACCACTCCCTGCCTACTCCCACCCCACAGCACAGGCCCTCAGAAGATATTTTTTTAAAACGAAATTCTGTTTGGTTATCATTTGTCTTCCCCCACCCCCAGTTAAAAGCAGGAAGAATAAATCCAGTTGCCTGATTATTGCTATTTGTTGACCTGAGATGGATTCTAAGAATCTCAGTTAATTTTACTACCATAAAAATAAAAAAATCAAGACCAACAATTTTAGCTAGTGTCATACAAAATCTATTCCCCACCCACCCCACCCCTTCTTTTTTCTGTTTTGAGGTTTTTGGACCAAATTTTAGAATGTTAAAAGACAATAAGGTTGATATTAACCATTATACTTATACTAGAGGCCTGGTGCACAAAAATTTGTGCACTCGGGGAGGGAGGTCCCTCAGCCTGCCCTGTACCCTCTCACAGTTTGGGAGCCCTCAGGGGATGTCCACCTGCCTGCTTAGGCCCGCTACCTGGGGGGATTGGGCCTAAGCTGGCAGTCAGTCATCCCTCTGGCAGCCTGGGAGCCCTCAGGGGATGTCTGACTAACGGCTTAGGCCCACTCCCTGCATTAGTCGGACATGCGGAGGTAGGAGAGGCTCCCACCACCGCTGCTGTGCTGGCCAGCTATGAGCCAGCTTCTGGCTGAGCAGCACTCCCCCTGTGGAAGCACAAAGACCACCAGGGGACAGCTCCTGCATTGAGCATCTGCTCCCTAATGGTCAGTGCGCATCATAGTGACTGGTCACCCGCCATTAGTGTCAATTTGCATATTACCCTTTTATTATATAAGATTAGTGTTTCTATCTTCAAGTTTCTTATCCTCTTTGGGTGTGATAATCATCTTTCTTGCTCTGTATTCTCTACAGGACCAATCCCCAGGATCCACAAACCTCAATAAGACCCAGGGCTGAAAACTTCAGTATTTGGATTCTCTGTCCTTACCAGGGAACCCTCTGCTTAAGAGCTTGGAATCAGTGTGGGTTACAAATCCTGGACCCACTACTTACCAACTTTGTGATCTTAGGCAAGTTACTCAATATCTCTGAGCTTATCTGTAAAATGGGCAAAATAGTACCAACTGCTAGGGCTATTGCTATGTAAAAACAAGATAACCTGGATAAAATACCTAACATAGAACATAGAAAGCTCTACTTAAATTTAGGTATTTTATTGTTATGCTAATCACTTCTCCCAGGCTGTACATAGCAGTCAAGGACTGTTGAAGTTCTCAGAGGAGTTCTACAGTCCCAATTCATCGTAATTACATACAGAGTTTATGAGAAGTGTGGATTCCTGCTCCCTAGCTCCAGAGGAGCAGCATTCAATATGTCTGGGGTGAGGTTTAGAAATGGTATTTTTACTATTTATGACACACCTGGAAATTTGAGAACCATTTCCATAAGTGGTTCTAAGAAGCATTTGATTATTTTATTTGCTTGCTAACTAGAAGTTATCTTTAACTTGATTTTTCTGTTCTGTTGGGTCTGAGACTTTCCTCCACTCTAGAAACTCAAGCAATTCATGTCCCCATATCATGGACTCCAGTCATTTGTTGTCTGCCTAACCTTTGAACCCCTAACATCTAAATTCTACATTGCATTAGTCTTAGTGGGAGATAGGACACCAACTTCTAGGCCAAAAACTGAAGTGAGAATATTCTCCTCTCTCACCCTCTCCTCCCCTAACCCCTCCACACAAGCACATACCAAAGCAAGGACATTTGACTCAGATTAGCCACACAGACACTGCCACTCAGACTTTGAATCATGGGGAGAGAGACCCAAGAACTAAGAGAAAATAATTGGTGGCCCAGCCAGGGAGAGTTTGTGGCCAACAGTCCTGACAGTGTGCAGCAGGCCTGGTGTTAATGAGCATACCCATCCTGCCCCTGCCAAGTTTGTATAAAAATGTCTTTGATAAGGGAGGGAAAGGGCCTTTTTTACAGCATTAAGATGTCTACAATTATGCTAAAAGGTAGACAATCTTAGGAATATTTGATAAGGTTCAGCAAAGAGACAAAGACCCAGCTAGCATACTAACACACCAAAATTATGCTCTGTGCAGTTGGTCAATTTTTGCAAGAGAAAGGTTTACTTATCTTGAAGATGCTTTATCCTGAGGCTAGAAAAGGCAATGCCAGTTTTTTACCTTCTTCTATTTGCAGAACCTGAAAATGATTCCCAGCTCCTACTCTGGGTTTATTAAGGTAGAAACACATGGAACTCAATGCCTGGACTTAATGACAATAGGAAAAAGAAGCAGAACTTGGGGCAGGGGGTACAGTAAAAGAGAGGACTATAAAGAATAGAGAAGAGAGAAGAACATCACAGGGAACTCCGGAGGCAGACATAGGTGGATGAGAAGGTTGCCCAGTGTAAGGATGAGGGACCCATTCCCATCCCCGGTAATCAAGGAAGACACTCGGCTAGAAATAAGCTCTGTCCTTTTGTTGCCCCTCCCACACTCTTCTTCCTCAGGAGTAGGAGGAACCTCAGAGACTGGGAGCTCTCCTGGCCCCCTCTTTCCCATACAGAATTTTTATAGGAGATGCACACATTGCCTTTCAAAGGGAAGATCAACAGACTTGGGGGTAAGCTCAGTTCAGACGTATCATTAGGACGGTCTTTTCGTGGAGGAGCTGGGAAAACCAAGGTCCATGCTCACAAAGTGCCAGGATAGGCCAAGGACTTGATGCCCATTATTGTCTCTTCTCGCCAGAACATTCTATGTTCTGTGAATATTCTGCACATGCTTTATAAGAAACAGTTTTTATCAACCATGGCTCTGCCACTGGGCAATCCCTTTACCGTTCTGAATCTCAGTGTCCTTTTAACCATATATTGGGTAAATATATGAGTTACCTGTGTCCCTTCCCCACTTCTTCTTTTTTAACATAAATTTCATTCTGTTCTGGTATTCCCCAACCTCCCTCCCATACAGCCATGTGCCTCGGGGCACACTGAGCCCAGCCCCAGCCCTAGGAATAGGCCTGGTGAGTCTGAAAGTCATCACATTCCTCTTGCCAATGAGTAATTCAAGAAGTGCATGCAATGCAACTCTGGCCAATGAGCCATGAAGGGAAGTTTGCAAGAAGGTTTTTGGACAAAACTTCTCACTCCTAAGAGAGAGAACCATGGGGGAGAAATGACCTTTCATTTTCCTCTGGCAATATTTGGGCTTTGCTATGATGCCTGGAACTGCTGCAGCCATCTTCCTACCAGCCTGCGGAGGTAGGCAACACCAAGGATAGCAGTTTGATGGAAATTACTGGGGGGATTGATGACAATGTTGAGCCACTGAATCAACCAATTCTGGAATCTGCCCACAGACCTGAATTAAAAGAATGAATTTACTTATTGTTAAAGACATTTTGAGTTGAGTTTTATTTTACTTGTAACCAAATACATCCAACTGACACAGTGGATATAATATCATAGCATATTTGTAAAGGCCCAGGCAGATAAAATATATAGAAAAGCATTAAGTAGTATGTAAAACTAATACATTATTATTATCATCATGAATGAGTGCTTAATTCTCTGCCTTCCACATCCTCATGAATTTAATTTTTTTAAGATCTTTGAAACAAAACAATTTCTAAATATAAGTAATATCATCTCAACACAAATGAAGATGGGAAGGTGGAAAATAGCAAACTGACCTTGGGTTTTCTGTAACTGCAGGATTTGGCAAGGGGGCTGGCCTGGCGCTCCCATTACCTCCTTGAGAGGGGATCCCAACTTGACCCTTCAACCCAAGTGCCCCAAACTAGTTTAGCTTTTCTTAAGCATTTCCTTTTACTACTTTCTCTGTGCTTCTGTGTATCATTCCCTCTTTGTGCTCCCCATTGTAATCCCATTAACTGGAATGACACTCAATAGCAAAGGCACGCATAACCGATGTCAAAATAAAGTTGGAAATGGGCCCTGGACTCTGGCAGCTGTGCCACTTTTTAATTAACTGAAAACTTTATGGATGGCTCTTCTCTCTCTCATCACAGAGCAAATGACAATGCTGAGAAGACTGAGGTAGGACTGCACTCTGCTGCTCTCTGGGTCCCATTTCATTCCAGGTGGGTTTTCCACTGAGGATCAGTGCAGAAGGAGACAGAACCTGAAACATCTTTCCTTTATTTTTAAATAATTAGTAAATAAGAATGTACCTCCAAGACAGAACTGGCATATAAAGTTAAACTGCTCTTGCCAGCTCTGCCAATTTGCCTAGACCTTAAAATCAGTTATGATTTTATTTCTAATCTCAGATATGGAATTTGGATTTCAGAGGATCTTTGCCTAGCAGGAACACTAGTATGAAAATTCCTTCAGGAGGAACACTTCGGATGAAAATTCCTAATTTCTAAGAGACACACAGTTCTTAGAAAACCTTGCTTAGACCTGATTTAAGCTACCAAGAGATTTCTATAAAGAGGGACTATTCTATACCTATATTGATATCTACATCGACATCTATATCTAATCAGATCCCAAGACTTAAAGGGAGCTCAAAGCTACCCAGCCCAATCCCTGGAAAGATTCAAGAGTCAAAGAGATCAAGAGACTTGCCAAATATCACACAGCCTGCCCAAGATTACAGGCAAGAGAAGTAGAACTTACCATAATAGTGGCTATTACTTATTTTGCTCACACAACATGCTTTGCATTCATCAATTTAGGCCTCAAAATTACCCTATGTAGTATATGTTAATTACTCCATTTTAAAAATGAGAAAAGGGAACCTCAGATATTTTAATCATTGTCCAATGTTTACCTGCCAATCAGTGCAATGGTTCTCAAACATAGGAAGGTATGACTCTAAAGCCTGTGCTTCTCGCCACCCTGCCAAGTTGGTATATATTGTACCAGATGCTAGTAGACCCTATCTAATCTTACCACACCAAGATAACTCTTACATTCAGAGAAAGTGGAAATTGGAGTAAAACATGACATTTTAACTTTTATAGCCCTTCATGGTTATCAAGTTCTAACCAATATTAATTCTATTATAGAGGGAAAATGAGCCTCATAATATGATCTAAACCTATTTAATGCTTGTTTCTATTAAAATAGCATCTTGACAAGATATAACTTGATCTCTTTACAAAGCACAACATCCCCTTTTCTTAAAGTTTGAAAAGATTGTTCAAAACAGGAGTTTCTTTTTTTTAAGTATTAACACAAAACACCTTGACTTTATCCTTTCAGATCTCCTCTATTTATCAGGCTGACATTTTGAAATTTGGGTTTGCTATGAAAATAGCTTACCCAATGAAAGAGCATTGTGTTGGGCCAATGTCTTTTTTGAGCACGGTGACTCTCGGTCTCATTGTTCTGTTTTGCTGCAGAATTACCATTGCTATTTTTAAATCATCGCTGTGTGCTTGTCAGCTTTGAACCACTCCTCCTCTTGGCTGCACGGGCTCCAGCTGCCTTTTCAGTCCTACTGATAAGCTATCCCATGTGTAATATTTTTATGGCTTCTCATCTATTTATAATTGCTTCTCAAAACCTAGAAAATTGTGTTTGTGTCCTACTTCCCCCCACCCCAGTCTACATTACCCTTCGGACTGAAGTAATAACCTGTCATGCTTAAACAATTAGCGTAATGCAGAGGACACTCGGGCCTCCTACACACTGCTAATGGAACACCAAATGTGGCTTTAGAAAGTTAGATAAAAATGTGTTTTACATGGGCCAGCGCCGAATTCTGGCAAGCCACCCTTGCACGCACATTACTGACATAGGACCATCACACTGAGTACTTCTCTGAGGGAGCAGCCTTCCTCTACCCCGAAGTCTGAGAATCAGCGGGGAGGTTTCCATGACTCAGTTGCAGCTAGTACATCAGAACTGTCGTTTTGCATGGAATATGACACCAGGGCGGTGCAATGTCCACGTCTTCCACTGATGCTAATTTCCAGAGTATGGTTCTAAGACACATCCGTGGCTTCAGATTGTGCAAGATTTGTTTCCAACCAAGCTGGGTTGGGTTGGATCAGGGATGGTGTGGTTTGGCCTAGCTTGGATTTGGTTTATGGAATTGTATAAAAGTAAGCAATCCTTACAGCGGTTCTCAACCTGTGGGTCGGGAACAATGAAAATACATCCTGCATATCAGATATTTACATTATGATTCATAACAGTAGCAAAATTAGTTATGAAGTAGCAACGAAAATAATTTTATGGTTGGGGGTCACCACAACATGAAGAACTGTATTAAAGGGTCGCAGCATTAGGAAGGTTGAGAACCACTGCAAGTGTGACACTCTAACCATCAGTGTTACCCACCTCCTCACCCCAGTGTATAAAATTGTATCTCAATTAACCTCATTAACTTCTTTTTACTTTCTTGGGATTGTTGGTGACCATGGAATTTTTCTGCACTCCGAAAGAGGAACGCAGCAGCAAGGAAAACTGACCTTACTGAATTGGTTGTTATTCATGAAGCAGTTTTATAAAATAGAACTGACTCACACCAATGGTTGAAAATGCCCTTTTGAATCTTAAGTACATATAGACTTAGATTGAAAGTCAAAGCCGCCTATAGTTTCTAATGGAAATGGTATAGAAATAAATACCAAAAAAAATAACATGAAATGATGAGCTATTCTGTCATCAGAAATTTGAACGTTTTCCTCCTTCGGTGTGTACAACATGCAGCAGGAGTGGGGCAGGGAACATGATTTTACCCGCAGGCTCCATGTCCATCAGGGACTGTCTGACTGTCACACTGCGTAGTTTTACAACCCATCAAATAGGGTCTCTTTGTTCAGAAAACAAACACAAGCCTTATCATATATTGTTTGGCTAGTGATTTTAATTAGGGTAGCGTGAGATAGCAACAATGACTATCTCTGTTGGGTACTTCCTGTCCTTCTCCACACGCTCTACTTATCTGTTGGCTGCATGCAGAAGATGCTGAGGTCCTAGGAGATGCATGACCCAAGATGAAGGAGCCACACCTCTGAATCACAACATGGAAGCCTGCTTACCATTGGGTTGTTACATGGGTGAGAAATAAACTTCCATTCTGTCAAAGCACTGATAATTTGGGGTTTATTTGTGACAGCAACTACTGCTCTCCTAAGTAGTACACAAGATTAATCTGGAGGAGCCAAAATGCAAACCAAGGGATTCTGACTCCCTATTCTTACCCACTCCACTGGAGCGGCTCTCAGGGAAGGAGGCAGCAAGCTCTTCACTGTAGCTCATTCATGGCGGACATGCGAAGTGGGTAGAGATAGGATTAAGAGACTAATTCTAAAGAGCTCTTCTGAAGAGAGCCCAGGCACACTTGTGCCTCATTGCGTTGTATGTCTCTTTGCCCACTTGATGTCAAACAACTCAACATTATCTTGAAATGCTGATCACAGGAAGTTTGCATTTCTTTTCTCATTTTAAATTGATTGTCAGCGCTGTTTTCTAAGAACCCACCAAAAAAAAAATAGATTGACTTAAGAAAGCAAAAATAAAATAATTATTCTAGACACATTCCTCATTGAATTAGGTAATTTCTGATTCTCTAACATTGAGAAGTGCGTCCCTAAGGCAGCTCCACTCAGACTCCATAGCACAGGCTGGAAGGTGACAGCGATGAATACATTTAGGTGCTAACTGAAATCAAGCAAACTGGATTTCCCAGCTCCCTGCCCCATGCTGCCCCTGCACTTTCCCTCAGTCATCCGTTATCCAAGCCAACACATACCTTTTTATGGGCTGAATTTTCTGGATGGTTATGATTTTAAAATCTCTAGCCTTAGAGTGCTATCATTACTTCTTGATGATGTAATTAGTAACAAAATTTAACAGAGTATCCCGGGACACCTAGGACCTTTCCAAAAGCATCCACCTCATTTATAAAGGGTTTTGAACCACTTCCCCAACCAACTGCCCATAAAATGGGGCTCCCAGGGAGACAGAATTCACCCACTCCGAGTGAACACGGCACACGCACCAAGGCAATAACTGAGGCTGGAGAGTATTATAAATGTTGTCAGTGACCAGTAACTCACAAGTGCTCTCATTACCTTACCAGCGGTGGAGGCAGGTGTGCTGAAGTTAGCACCCTGGGATACATTAGACATGATGTAGGGAATTAGTCATTAGTCCCCATAAGGCATGTTTTTCTCCCACTGTGGTGATGTGGAGGGTTAACGTGAGAGCTCCAGTGTGAGAGCTGAGCCCGTCTCTGGCAGCTTAGACGCTGTCTAATGAGAGCTGTGCAGGCCAGCCCGGAGTTCACCCGAGATGGGGATTTTCCTTGCAACCCTGCCCCTCACCTGCCATCCCCATCACAATGAAGACTGCCAAAAGAGAATCGGGCCGAGTCCTAAAGGGACATCATAAAGGTCCATTACCACAGCTTAGTGTCCGACACACACATCCTCAGCCTGGACTGCGGCTGCTGGCTTTTTTAGGGTTTAAAGATTTAGAAATGTGAAGTGAAAGGAACTGGTTAGCAGCTCATTCAGCATGTATTTAAGGAGAGTTTTGTGGCATCAGACGTAACAACGTTGAACGTGACAGCAAAATTCTATAAACTGATAACATGTCACCTCATCAGTGATGAAGAAGCAACTAAAATTTGAGGTCCTCTGGGACTCTGGAAACTTCTAGTTAGTTTAACAAACCACTGGCCTTGAGGCTTTCAATGGATTCAGATGCACAGACGAGCATCCAAATGAGCAAAGTGCCGATCTGTATTCTGGGTAAGTGCCGACATTTAATGTCGCCGGTGACTTGGAAGGGGGTGAAAGGTTTGTTCCCAAGTAGAGAACTCTGAGGAAATGATATTTGACTTAGAGTCTGCAAAGAACTTCGGCGGAGTTGGAATGCAAGCTTGCCGCAATCTCTGTAAGATTAAAGAATGAATCTAACGCTGAGTGGGAAATTAAGTTTTCCCTAAAATGAAGGCTAAACTCAAACTTTCCTATCTCCAGCCTGATTCTGACTTGAGTTTAGACTATAAATGTTAGAATTAAAGCTCCTGGAATAAATTCTAAGGATCAGGGTAGAGAAAATAGAGGCCCTGCTACCTTTAAATCAGGGCTGTCTTTGAGGTGGAAAGTTTTCATCTTGGGGTCATCTTTTGCTAGCTATATTATCTTAAGCTAGGCATTTTCTCTCCTCTGAGTCTCATCTGCAAACTAGAACTAATAATGATATCTTTCCAATTTTTTATATTCATGAAGATTATGTCATTGTAGGAGATTCCACTTCAAAAAAAAGAGAAAGAAACAGAAAGAGCAGCTTGTTCCTAAATGAGAGAACACCCATATTCTGAAAGCTTTAAGCCCCCCTCAAAGAAATGGCCTTGACCCTCGACAGAGTTTTACTTAAAGGTCAAAGATTTATGGAAATTACCTGGGACGTACGCACCAGGTACTGTGTGGCGAGGCCTGCTCTGAGCGAGGAGATACTGAACTGTGTTGCGGGGAATAAAGGCACAGTTCGCAGGCACATCCTGTCCTGAAGCCAGGAGCACATTGAGAGGCTTTTTCAGAGAGGGAGGCAGAGGCACCATGGAAGTCCATCGTCATGAGGACACGCTGCTTCTTTCCTTGGGAGTAAAATGGTGTCTTTTTTGAAAAGTGTCCCAAGAGTCATGCCCCATCTCTGCCCCAGCAGGTGGATCTGAATGAGAAATTCCCATGTTCCCTATTAACTGCCCGCCCTCTCTTGTTCACCAAGTGATTCCCTCACACACACACCAGAGAGAGTCGCTCAGGGGCCTGTGCGGTCTCCCCACTGCTAAGGCCACTCCACGCCAACATTCCCTGAGCCCTGTAGCCAGGTGTACCCTCCTAAAGCACCACATTAAGGAAGATCTGTGATAAGCCATGATTTACTCAAACTCTCTTAAGAGCATCCATGACCTGACCCTTATTCACTTTTCAAAAAGCTTTCTCTACTCACAACCTGTGCTGAAGTCAAACTGAACCTGTTTTCCAAACATACAATATATTTTCCCACCTACCTACCTGCCCAGACTGCTGCCCTCCTCTATTTGAGGTGTGACATCCAAGCCAAAGGCAATAATATGCCCATATTATTGCACAGATTCCTTGCAATAATGCCCCTGAAACATGGCCCCTCCATCAAGCATTTTGAAACCCCCTGGCTGAATTCGTCCTTTTCCTACAGTTCTTTGGATTTTGCTGAGGACAATGACATTGACCTAGTGACGGTTATTTATATGCTTGTTGGGTTCTATTTCATAGGCTGTAAATTATTTGAGGTTAGGAAACTATGCCTTACCTTTATTGTATAATTCAGTTGGTGTTTGATACTTTTTAAGTGAATGAATGAATTAATAAATAAATGAAGGAAGTCTTACTTTCCCTCCTTTGTTCATGCTGTTCCACACAAAATACTCCGACTTGGCTTCCAAATACCGTCCATCATCCTTCCAGGTCAAGCTCAAGGCTCGTTTGCTCCATAAAGCCTTCTCCAAACTTCTTCAGGCCCCTCCATATGCCAAAAAGCCAAACAGATTATCTCTGAAACATGATTCAGTATGTTTGAAGACATTAGTCTTAAGCAGAGGGTCTTAAATCTGAGATCCATGGATAGGATTAGGGAGACCATGAACCCTCTAAAATTGAACGCAAATTTTTATGTAAATGCCCAGGCCATTAGAGTGTCCAAGAGCTCCATGACCCTCCCGAAAAGATTAAAAGAACCACTCTTCTAATCTAAGGGGACTGTAAGTTGCTTCCTTGGAGGAGATACTGAGTCTGTTTTGTACATCTTTCCTATTTCCCCCAATAGCTAGTCAAGCACTGGGAACAGAGAGGAGACCATCCTTGAATGGTTAGAAATAGCTCCTTGTCTCCCTCTGTGCCCACCTCGCACAGCCCCCAGCCTGAGAGGTGGTGGGTGGAGCTTAGCAATGGCATTGTAAGTAGATAAGCAAGAGCTCTCAGGAGCGTGGCGAGTGAATGCCTACATCGAAATGGTGGAAGAGCAAGTTGGCCTAACAGAATTGCCTTTCTCTGTAAAATTCTGTGACAAGATGAGGCAGGTGACCTGGGCAGTTCTGGGTAGTTAAAAACTAAACCAGTAAAGGAGCTGGTCTCCTCCTGGCCGGGCCTGTTTGGGAGAGCACAGGAACCCACATGTGTTGAATTAATATAAAATAGTCTTTACAAAGCTTAATGCTTTCGGGAGACAGTGTTAGTAAAGAAATGTCAGAATTTTAACTTGGGGCTGAGCAGCAGGACAAAATAAGGTCTTTTACCAGCCGCAATGCTTTTATGGAAAAAACACCTATGGAGTCTTTTTAAGTTACAAATGATTACTTTAGCTGTTTAACAAAAGAGTTGGTTTTCAAAGAAAACATCAGGGAAGGAGGAGTGGTGATTTTTTGTTTTAACAAGCTCAACTCCTTTTGGTTTATCCTTCCTTTAAGTCCTGGCTTTTGTTACAAACCAAAAAATAAAATTATAAGCAGCTCGTGCAGTCATGGTTTCGATAAAACTCTCTTAAGTAATGATGATCCCACCTTATTTAGACAAGTCAGGGGTCAATATGGCCTTATTTGCTTCTGGTTTTCATTAGTGGTGCTCGCTCTGTAGCATCACTCTTCTTACCAGCTCCTTGAATACACAGAGGATTCATGCTTCAGTTCTGCATGTATTAAGAATGCAGCCATAGCAACTAGAAGCATTAATGAACTATTTGCTTATGCAGTAATAATTAACTTCCATTACATTACGTTGTGTGATTACTCTCTTAATTGCCTGAATTATGCATCCATTTAATATTTAATAACCATTCTCGAAATCAGACACTGGTAAAAAAACAAATTGCTCACAGTTTCCTTGCAATAATTAAACTCACAAGAATAAATGAAACCTTTTAAAAACGAATGCCTTGTGATTATATCCTCGCATATAGAACAAGATCCTAAATTAGTTATTTATTAAATCTAAATTTAAGTCCAAATAGTGCATTTTTCACGTTCGCCTCGGGAAATCAACCTGCACAGTACCTGATATCAACAACAGAATTAAGTGCCTTCTATTTTCTTTGGGAGTCACAGGCTGCATTAATATTTATTACCATGCAAAATTCAAAAGTCCTTAAGATATTGTGTTTATTATTTATTTCAACTTGGCATTTCTTTTTACACAAGGTAAGTAAGATGTTTAGTTGGAGATTAAAGTGTTGTGAAATGAGATCAATAGCCCTCCATTGAGATGGGCTATTGTGAGCCTTCCCCATTCTTTTCTGCTTCCTAACACCCCCACCCCCGACCCCCCGCCGCCACACACATGCTCACTCACATACTCAGGCCCATATATTCCCCTCCCAGAACCTTATAAAGCAGTGAAAACACACATATGCAATGTGTTTTTAACCCAGCAAAAGCAGATTCATGGCAATTTATCTCCACACATTTACACTCACAGCCAGGCAGTTTGATCTCCTTGCCTTTTCAGGTTAACAGCTAGAGCGCTCAGAATCCCATGCCCTTCTGCCAGCACCCAAGCAAAGCCACATGCTGATTTGCAAAGTGATAATGCTATTATCCTATTGTACATCAGCTTCAGTTCCCGCCGGCTTGCAAAGTCATCACTGTCTTAACAAATAAAACATGCAACTGCTTTATCTAGGGTTTCTTGGTGAATAGATTCTATTGAATCCGAACAAGACAGCTTTTTTTTTTTTTTAATCTTCCTGGGACTGCATCTGCAAAATTGTCCTGCCATTCCACATTGATTATGGCAGCCATGTACAGACGTGTTTATCTGAACCATAACCATGTTAGTCTTAAGCTACAGGGAGACTGGGATGTTCTTTACCCACTGTTACCCTGTGCGTACATGATATACATAAAATAATATGTGCCACGTGAGAAAGGGGCGGGGGTCACTTAAAGCAGTTTGTGCCCAATGAGCTAGTCCAGAAAAATAGGTGCAGCCTAAGAGATTATACACAGAGTGCCAAGCAAAAGGCTGCGATGAACCATTTTCCTATGAGAGAGGAGAATCTTTTTGCAAGACATGGACATAACCACAGGGGAGGGGTAGTACTGGGGGCAGGGGCTAGTTTGTGGAAAACAACTGGAGTTTAGGGTGTCACCAGTCAGCAGTGGCTGCTGTCCTGAGTTTCTGAACTGAGCTAAATTGATGCCAATCTTGCTGACTGTTGTTACAGTGGGCAGAGTCATTAGGATTTGCTTTTTAAATGATCTCTCAGCCTGTAAGGCGGAGAGCTGCTAGCAAGGCAAGGTTAGAGAGAAAATGATAGCAGTATGTTGATGCTTCACAGACCTCATGATAGTTTCCGTCTGTCATTATTTACGTCTGACTAGATGCGTCGTGTCAGCTACCTAGAAGGCGCTTTAATATGAAGCCCTTGTTTGCCTCCGCTCTTGCGCAGCCAGGCTGGGATACTATTATTTTTGCATCACTACACTTAGGTGAAGCTCGCCTCAATCTTTCAGGAATGACACACAAAAGAAATAAAAATGGTTGTGTCCAACTTATTATACATGCTTGTATTCTAACAGGCCTCGTCAGCATTGCTCAGAAAAAGAAAAAAGGGAATTTAAATCAATAAACAGACATTTATTAAAAGGTCAGCTGAATTTTATTTGTTTCAGTTTCTTCCCCAATATTTTAGGTAAAACTATTTTTGGCTTTGGATTGGTGTCATTGTTATTGGATGGAATCATTGAGGTGGGGGGGGGGTAGCATATAAAACTAATATTTGATCAAACTTGCTCATGATGCTTAATATCATCTTACATCATTTTTACAAATTCTATCAGTGCCACTGTAAATAAAGCCACATGGGTAGCTTTTGTTTTATATTTATATCATTGGCACCATAAAGTACAGCTTTTCAAATATGTGCATTTATTGGTAAAACTATAGAGAGAGAGGTCTGGTGACAGAACCCATACTGATTTTTAAATCTAAGATTTCTATTTCATATATGAGGAAAAAATACCATTATGGCAAAAAATAAAATAGGACATTTATGCTATCTTTCACCAATACTGTCTTGAGTAAAACTACCACTACTTTATATCTGTCCCTGTTAGAGAAAAGAAATGTTAGCTGAAAAGATTTCTAAAACGTTAGAATTTCTTGATACAATTTTATATTAAAAGCTGCATCATAGATTTTGCAAGAAGCACATTTTAATAAAGGCAACATATTCTAGGTGATTTTCCTTATGCTTTAAAAATCATAATAAATATAATTGGATTCAAGTGTGAATGAAACAATTACAAACACATTCAAAAACAAAAGCATATACATTTATGTAGTGTACCAGTAAAAACATATTAAGCACTTTACAATTTTTCTTTACATGCATAATTTAGTGCAAAGGCTTGAAAAGTTTCAATTTAAAAATAAAGTAACTCAAACTGTATCTTAGGATCACGTTTATAGTTTCCGCCAAGAGTCTATATTTACACTGTAAATAGCACTGTAATAGCCAGAAAATGAGTTTTACTCTAAACTGGATAGTTTAGACATGAGAGAGAAATGAACTAACTCATCCTGCCTTCTGAGTTCTAAGCGTTTAACAGAATCTCAGGACTACAATGTTAATTGAACAGATTTCTACCAGAAGCCTGGTCATTCTGAAATAGCTGGGGATGTACAGCACTTGATCTCCGTATTTAGACAGAAGTGCTTACATTGTTGAAGTCTACACAAGCCGTGTAACATAGACGTAGATGATAGAGATCTCTTTTCTGTTTTAAAGAGCAGACACCAGCTTCATGAGCTGATATTTTCAGGTTGATGCATTCATGTTTGTGGACCATTTTTATAAATTTCAACTATAACACCTTGTCAGGACTAAGTGACATGCCGTGTGTGTGTGTGTGTGTGTGTGTGTGTGTACATATATATATGCATTTTTTAACATGATAGAATTTACATTTTTAACCAATGTGACTGTCATAAACTACTAAGACAAATACAGTAATTTGAAATAGAATCAATCACATTCTCTTAATCTCTTAAATTTTTAAAATAACTACATTACAACACATATGGTAAAATACTTTCTTAAAAGATGGTTTGCCCAAGGCATTTTTTATCTCTTGACCAAGTTGAGAGTTGTATTGAAAACTGAACAGTAGGTGGCAGTCAAACCACTAAACTGATTCAAGGCTTCATTAACTAGAATCTGTTGTTAAGAGTAATGGGGAAGTAGTATATTTTTTCATTTTAAAGAATTTGCTTTATAATTAATCTTGAAATACATTTCTAAGGTCCCAAGGTGCTGAAATGGTGAGTTGATTGCATCCTTACGCGAATGAGCCTAGATAAAAGTGATTTAATTCAAGAAACCTTTCTGCCCTGTCTCTATAACTTTTTAAAAATTTCTCTGTTATTACTCTTTTAATGTGGGTCTTTATGCAGTTTGGTAGTTGTGGACATGACCAGCACATTCTTGAGCTGGGGCCCAGAACTATGTAAGTCATGCATGTACATCTTAGTGCAGAGTTTAAATAACCTGCAGGCACTTTCTGCTCCCCTGATCTTACTGACTGAATGTGTATAGTCCCTTTTTGTGCCTCAGAAGCGAACCTGTTTATAAGGGGAAGATTCCAGACAAGTAGCTGAAACACAGAATAAATATTCTCCGTGGCAGAGGATTGTGGACAACTGAAGATCCAGAGCACGTGGGTGGAAAGTAACTTTGCATAAAAGAGGCTATGTCACCTCAAAGAGAGGAAGGCCTTCCTGGTCTGTTGGGTTCACCCTGGCGTCCCCTTGGCTCAGAATGGATGCCACGCACACAGGAAATGTTTAATGACTATTTGCCGAATGAATCAATGAGCAGCCAAAATCCACGTCCTACTCGTTTCTCAGGTGTCTATCCTATATTTTGCTTTGGTTTCAGTTCTTCACAGACAATGATAAAGCCATGTTCCCACTCCCCACCATTGTCCCTCACCCAAACTATTATTGGGAATTGATATGGCAGCACGAAAACAACCCCCCAGGACATGACCCCAGTCTAGCCAGTTGGAATGCCTTTCCTGTGAGCTACTGGCCAGAACTTTTTCCAGAAATCTAAGCTCATGCTACAGAAAGAGCAAAATACGTAAGTAGCACTACCCTAAAAGCTGAGGCAACTTGATTAATTTACTTACCTGCCTATGCCTCAGTTTCCTCACCTGAAATGTGAGGATAGTAAGTATTATTAATAGGGTTGCAGTAGGAACTAAGTGAGTGAGAACATATAAAAACTCAGACTCTTGTCAGGCACACAGTGAGTCCTCAATAAATATCAGTTATTATTATTATATTTGTTATTAATGTTAATGACACTTTACAAAACAATTTTTGTTCACCCTTATTTGTGCATTTTAATGGAAATCACTGTGAATGGACTTGGTAATGTAAAGAAAGATTTGCACAACAGAACAAACAGATCCATAACAATAAAGTATGACATGAAAAGGGACATACTTTAAGTTAACCAAAAGCTTGATTTTCTTTTTTCTCTTTTTGACCCAGCTTTAATGACAGCCAGGAAATAATTAACACTCACTACCTTCTCTACTCCCACCCTGTGCTTCCTCACATCACAGTCCAACTGAGCTATGAAAACATCTTTCAAACATTTAAATAAAGCTCACCTAAACCAAGGATTCAAAAATTCTCACTGATTTTGAGTATTTTTCTCAAATCTATACCTTAGTTCAGATTTAAAATGACCACCTTAAAGGCAATTAAGAAGGATACATTATACGGTAATTTCTTTTTATTCTTTATGGAAACAGAGAGCTGCATTTTGTCAAAACTAAATTCAGGTCCCAAGAGGACTTAAGTTTAGTTCGAACATCAGAAAGGAGGCAACTCAAGTTGTGTTTACAATGTGGCAGCTTATTCCCTCTTATGCAGATAGCAGTGGGCAAGCCCCACAGATCAGATTTTAAGGTAGCAATAATAAACATATTCTAATCTCTCTGGGAAATTTTTAGGGAACTAAAACCCTTTCTTTAACCCATCCATCTCTTTCTCTCCTCCTATGGCAAACCCTCTACGTGTATTTTAGGAAAAAACTATGAACTAGTCAAGTCTAAAAGGGGGGGAGAATAATTTGATAACTTTCTGAAAGATAGGTTCTCTTTTTTTCTAGAACTTTCTATTCTCTTAGATGACTCTTTAAGGAAGGAGGTTAAAACACTGAATTTGAGCAATTTAAATAAGATACATTGAATAATTTAAAAATGAGACATTCAGTACAAGACCCATTCATTTAAATTACGTGAAAATCCAAGGTAGACGCTGTGTAATTAGGAGCCATGTAAGTCCTCAGGCAATTTCAGTGGGGGTTAGGAGATTGCTTTAATAGAATATGACAAGGTTCCTTTTGTTTTTCATAAAATATTCTATTCCCTCTTGAAATGTAACAAATCCTTAATGAAATCACAGCCTCTTTATTGTTAGGGAATACCTTTTATGTTTTGAGAGATCAGCAATGTCAAAACAATTACTGCAAATTAATGACAGACAAACCTCAAAAGATTCATAGGGTTAGTTCAAACATATGAAGACTCGTGAACGTATGTACTTGAAGGCTGTAGTCAAAATCTTACCTGATAAGGTGCTCCCAGGAGAGATGCAAGGGCCATTGTAATGCAGGGTTGCTCTGGGGAGTTAAAACTGGGCTAGGAGAGAGGAGATCTGATTTTTACTGGTTCTGTACTCACCCCCTGGATTATTCCAAAGAAATAACTAGGAATCTCTGGATGTGCTTTTCTGTTTTGTTTTCTTTTGTTTGTTTGTTGAGATTGTTTATTTATGAAGAGAAATAAATTATTTTCTGTGAAGACTGGAAGACTGAAAAAAAGCGAAGAGAATTTTTGTCATTTATAAATGTAAAGTAAAACCCATGGTTGGATTAATAGTAATTAGTTTTTGCTAAGCCAGAAACACGCAGTTTAATTTAGTCCTCAAATAGTGAAATTATAGGTTCTAGCCAAGTCCATAAGCCAAATGATGGTGGTAACTGTGCATGTTATAGCCAATGCCACAAGTATTTAATGTGATTTATTAATAGCTAAGAAAATGGGAAAGGAGCAAACCAGAAATTTGCTTTGTAAATAAGTCATGCCAAACTAACCTCCTTTTTTGGGGTTAGTATATAGATACTCAGTAGTAAGTCAATATAGAATTCTTGCAAAGTAGACATTTTTGTTTTAGACAAACATGAAATTAACTAGTTTGTACTATCTTGGACTAGAAAAATAAGTGTAGTATGGATGATGTAAACCTAGAGTGCTCTGTAATTGTTACCATCTTATTTGGCTTTTTTTTCAATAATAAAGTTGAAGTCATAAAAGGAATGCCTATCAAACTCCTAGAGAACAAAAAAATTTGGGAGGGAGATTAAGGTATGTTGGATGACACTATCAAGATTCAAAACACTTAATAGGTTAGAACATGTACTAAATTCATACAAATTTTAAAAGGATAGAGTCCTTCATTTTAGTTCAAATGCACACATATACAAACCACACACAGACACATATGTACAGTGTGTGTGTGTGTAGAGAGAGAGGGGGAGGATTTTAATGTTTCTTGGTTTGCATATAAATGGCCATGGTCTTTAGCTAACTAAAAGTTCAGAATGTACTGTCTGGCATGACTGCCAAAAATCTGAATGTAATGACATTTCACAAATAAACTTATGTGTCAGGCACTGTCCCAAACTACTCACAAGCATTATTATATTTATTCCTAATATCATCAGGAATAGAGGTAACAACAACAACAACAACAAGGAGGGAGACAAAGGGTAGGTAACTTATCTTGGGGCAGACTCAGGATAACGATGCCAGCATCTTCCCCCAGAGATGCTCTGAATCTCCACTCCCATGACTTTTAGCTCAGGGAAAGTAACTGCCCGTTGTTCTCTGGGTGGAGTCTAGTTCTTAGTTTTCTGTACATCTTAAGGGGGCCGAGGATCAAATGCAATATAAACAGAGAGAGGCAAAGCTGTAGGAAATAAAGATGCTTGCCTGGAGGGTAGAAAGCTTGGTGAAGCCATGATAGGTACTCTCAGATGTCTAGACTAGAGATTGTCAAGGAAAAGATTACACTTGTGTATCTATTCCCAGTAGAGATGGAAGTCACAGGGAGGCAAATTTCAACCCAATGTATGCTCTTACCACATAAATGATCCAAACTAGCATATGCCGCATTGTGAGACATGAGCATCTCATCCATGAAGTGGTAGAGAGGAGCCAGATCAAGGGGCAGTGTTGTGCAACAGTGGGAAGTTGACCTAGATGACTCCTAGGGGGCCTGCTGAGATGCAAAGGTTTTGGTAATCAGGGAAAAGTTTAAATTGGAAATATTTATGAACTGTTTCACTCCCTCCACCCAACACACACACACACACACACACACACACACACACACACACACACACACACTTTCCCCTGTCTCCATTTATAGCCTTATATGACAGCAATTACACTGAATTTACAGCTAGCTGGTAGATCTGAATTATAAACATTTTACTTATATCTCTGCCCCTTTAGTTTCTTTTCCTGTAAATAAGAAAGAAAAGAAGGGGAGGATGGATGGAAGAAGAAAGGGAAGGAAAATGAAACAAGGAGAATAAGAAAAATAGATTTAGTCATGTTTCTCTCTTCATAACTTCCTAGACTTTTGGGAAACCACTATGAGATAATAGATTAGCAAGAGTTTGGGGGAAGAGAAATACATATATTTAAAGCATTTTATAAATTCAAAGCATTGAAGGATGATTTGTCTGTAGCAGTTTGGCCCACTATCCTGTACGTATTCTAGATCATGGAGTCCACACATATAAATTGGTTAATTGCACCCTGTCCTTTGACCACATGCTCTTTGCCCAAGTCAAAGCTGGAATCTGGTGAATGGTCATTCTCCATTTCATCAGGGGCTGCAGGAGAGAATCAGAAGAGCTCAGTATAAAGCTGTCTCCACCACCAGGAAACAACTCAATATGGAGTTCTTCATCATTGTGCATAGCGGCATCATCTCAGTACATAAAGGACTACCCTCTCAGTAATGAGATACTTTTCTGCAAGTGGGGACATTTTACATTTAGATGACAGTTAAAATGGAACATATATGCATAAGCATACACACATATAAGCAGGTGTACAGTGTGTACTATTATATGTGAGATTCAAAAAATCCCAGAATATGAAACTGGGGGGAAACAAAAAGAAAGATAGAGAATTCATAGGAGATTATATAATAAAACAATACAAGAATCTCCTAAAGAGTTTTAAAATACAACTTTAAGCTTAATGAATCAAATTCTACTATTTGCATGCCAGGAATAAAAACATAAGCAGTTCAATTATAAGCGTAATACCCTTAAGGAGTTGGATATTATATCCGTAAGTAAAATAACAGATCTAGTAAAATGTAGAAACTGGAAATGAGGTGGTTTATTTTTCAATTTCCCTAGATTTACATTAAGGAAGTACAGTTGAACTTTGAAATCATAATTATTATATGAAGATTAAAAGGTATTCAACAGAGGAAAACCTTTTAGCCGAAAGATGGTTTGGGGTGGGAAGCATTACATATTGCTCAAAAGAGCAAGCTAAAGAGAAATAACATGTCAAATAGACTTGGGGTAAAACTCACAAGAATAATACAATGTATTGAAAGCATTCCATTCTATTGTCATCTTGAATTTTCCATCATGGAATCTTCTCATGCTGAAGATTACTATAGCACATTTTAAACTGCTACCTGGGATATCATTCTAAAAATTTCTTGATTTGATCTGCAATTAATTGGAAAGTTATAAATCTCTAAATAGAGTGCCAAATATCCTAGTTTGCATCTGTAATAGAAAAGCTATTTTGGGCTGTGGGGAAATGGCAAACAGTCCACCCAAAGTTATTGATTCCTTCTTCCTAGGCACGTAGCTAGATTATATTTCTCAGCCTCCTTGTAGCTAGGTGTGGCCATGTGATCAATCTCTTACCAATACACTATGAGTAGAATTTAAGTGAGCAATTTTCACTTCACTTGCCAAGAGGGGATTTCTGGCTTTGGACTTCCACTCCCTAACCCCTTCCTTCAGGCTTAATGACCAGAACTTGGAAAACAATGTGTGGAGAACCACTTCATGAAGAAGGCAGGGCTGCAGCTGAGTCTGATAAAGTTGGCAGAGCTTCCCTATCCACCTGAACCCCTCATCTTAGAAATGTTATGCATGAGAGAAATGAACATGTCTGTTTTGTAAGCTACCTTATTTTTGAGTCTCTTTTTATAGCAGCTTAACATTTTATCCAATTAATACATTATCTTCTTATACACAAAAATGTTGAGCTTTAGTAGATATAGATTTCAATATTTTAATAAAACTTACTAAAAAATTTACAAAATAATGTTTTATACTATAATATCTCTAAAATGTAACTAGATTATTTTGATTTTTTGTTTTATTATCACTTCATTCAATTACACAACTGTAAGCTTTTTTTTAATATATTTTATTGATTTTTTACAGAGAGGAAGAGAGAGAGATAGAGAGTTGGAAACATCGATGAGAGAGAAACATGGACCAGCTGGCTCCTGTACACCTCCTACTGGGGATGTGCCCGCAACCCAGGTACATGCCCTTGACCGGAATCGAACCTGGGACCTTTCAGTCCGCAGGCCGACGCTCTATCCACTGAGCCAAACCAGATTCGGCAACTGTAAGCTTTTATAAAAGCAAATTACCTGAGTTCTAAGAGTTTGAATGAGAATTCTCATCTCAGAAATGCTATCATCAACTAAAAATGATAATTCCAAATTTTCCTGAGTTGTTTTATATTCTAATTGTTTTAACCAGGTAACTAGACAGGGCCGGGGGGGAGGGGTAAGGGCAGAAGGGAGGGGAGAGTGAAGCTTACTGACCATAAAATAATTAACACACAAGGCTTGAGACTGCTATGCTCCTTACAAGTTTGGTCCTTACTGACATCTGGAAATTAGAATTACAGGAGAGTGCCACCATTCCCTAACTGATAAGGTTGGCTCACTGAGCCCGTCCTATTTGTAGAAACAATGTGGTTTATGCTGAACACCTGCTTTTCATCAGGGAATCTGAACTCCTGAAACCCACTAGGCAGAGGGTGCCTCTGCAACCGGCCTCCAGTAAAAACCTTGGGCACTGAATTTCTACTAAGCTTCCCTGATAGACAGCACTCCACACATGGTGTTACGATTGGATTTTGAAGGAAGTACGCACCGTCTGTGCGACTCCACAGGGAGAGAATTCTTGGAAGCTTGCGTCTGGTTTCCTCCAAACTTTGGCCCGTGCACCTTCTCCCTGTGCTGGTTTTGCTTTGTCTTCTTTCACTGTAATAAATCTTATGTGAGCCCGGTGAGTGTGTGTGAGTGCTCCTGGTGAGTCACCAAACCCACACAGGACCTCCAGTTTCCTAGTTCTCCACAGCCCTCTGAGGCTGGTGGTTCAAGTGTCATCATCTTCTCCTTCAGAGGGAGGGGCTGAGGCGTAGCTTTGCCCAAGGTCCAGGATCGCAGAGCAGACATGAGACACAGGACTACTGAATGCTAATCACCTTCTATTTCTCCTCAGTCCGTGTTTGCCGTCTATGGTTCTAAGAGCCCAGAAGTCTGAGGGAGAGCCTCAGGAGTCACTGGTAGGGCGGATGGCAGGTCAGGCAGGAAGGCTCCAAATCTTCTTGGCTTCATCCAAGTAGCTCCACACTGATCAGCTTTTATATAGGAATTTGGATTACATTAATATAATTACAAGAATTCCATTGATTTTGTTTTGTTTTGTTGGAATAACACTGAATTTTGTCTTTTGGTTCCCTGTAGGTAATCTCAAAAATCAATCCTAAAAATTCAGTTTTTTAGTTTTTACTCTTTTAAGGTAATAATCTACCCATAAAGAGATTTTAGCAAATGACTCTAATGTAGATTTTTACTCAATCATTAGTAATTAGGTATGGTCACAGCAGAAATCTTTTATTCTGCTCTTACAGGGCATTTACCCGTTCATTCCTCTGCCACTTCCTTTGCCTTAAACTTCACTCTGGATTCTTCCCTGTTCTCTCGAATACCCTGGATGCTTCTGTTTCTTTCACACACACTAAACTTAAACTGGAAATAGCTACAAGATCTGCCCTAATTTAGTTGTACCTGGGCTATTAAAGGGCAAAGGAAGATTAGCTATGATAAACTTGTTCTCAGCTCTGAGCTTTCCAGAAGCCCTATTTATCAGTTATTTCAACTAAATCTGTTGGCTCATGCAGAGAACATAAACTTTGCAGCCAAAGAGACTTGGAATTCAAATGTGATTTCACCATTCTCTAGCTGCATGGTCCTGGGTAAGTCAGTTAACCTTTCTGGGTCTGAATATAACTGCAAAAGGCAATAACATCACCCATCTTGAAGAGGCTGGAAGTATTAAAAGAAGCAGCATCAAATCCATACGAGTCTTTGCTATATTTATGCAGCCGTATTGTGATCATTATAAAGTCAAGCCGACCCCAGACGTAGAGCGCTTTCCCCACAGGTTGATAAGGAAACCACCACAAGTGTTTCAGCTGTTTGCTCACTCACAACAGAAAGAAAAGCTTTTGGCCTCTTAAGATATGAAGCATGCAAAATACAGGACTGGAGCTGAGAAATATTTTGGAGTTTAAAGTTGTCCATCAGAAAGGAAGTGAGACGTAAGAAAATGACTCACCACAGAGCAGAGAGTGGCTGCTCCCAGTG
Source organism: Myotis davidii (assembly GCF_000327345.1). Lineage (NCBI taxonomy): Eukaryota > Metazoa > Chordata > Mammalia > Chiroptera > Vespertilionidae > Myotis > Myotis davidii. Next base: position 14,800,883 of record NW_006288615.1, on the reverse strand, counting down.
AGCTCTGCAGCTGGAGCCAGCTGGGAAAGAGAGGCCCTGAGGTGAGGTTCGCAAGAAGAGAGAGGACGAGCACTGTGTGTTAATCATCTTTTCTATTTCAGATTCGGATAAACAACAAAAGCCACAGATGCAAGTTTTAGCCTGAAGCTTGAAGAGAACGCACCAGCTTGTGCCCACGTGTCACATTTCTTTAGGTCAGTATATCTAAACCAAATGTCAGTATATCTAAACCTGAAATACAAGGGTGGGTGATGAGTATTTAATTAGTTACTTACATTGTAGTAACAAAAGGAGGCTTTAAAGAATCTACACACACGTATAAAAACGTGCGGGGTTTTTTGTCTCCAGTAGAGTGTCTGAGAGGACCCAAACAGCCTCTGGGAACAAAACCTTGTTTGTTTCACCTGAGTCCAGTGACATGAGACATCATAATGCACTTTAGCCCCTATTCAGAAATATGCCCTTTGCCCCATGTCCAATATCCTAGGTATTATCCTCAAGTCTTGTCCTCCTGGAAATATCTATCCTTAACCCAGCGCACAGAGTTACTACTTCTCTTCCCACTCAAATGACTCAGCCGCCAGCAGGCAGCAGCTCTGCACCTCACTGACCCCAGGTGATATTTGGGACAGTTGCGGAGTCACGACAGCAATTGCCCAGAACGTGGTTGTCCTGATGGTCTGACGAGCTTGGCCTTTTGAAAGTGAGTTTTGTCATCCATCTCACAGGATAGCGAGTGCCTCAGGTGCCCCTGCATGGGGTCTGCCTTGTTGCCTGTGTCTGTTCCACCAGCTCTCAGTCCTTATTATCTATAACACTATGCTATGGAGTTCATTTACAACGCAGATCTCCCCACCCACTCTAACAATTTTTATTTGATATTCCAAACTGGGCTCATGAGCCTGCTTTTTAATTATGGGCCAGGTTGGGTCTGCAGCCTTTTTTTATTTTTTTTATTTTTTTATTGATTTTATAGAGAAAGGGAGAGGGAGAGAAAGAGATAGAAACAACAATAATAAAAGATAATCATTGATCAGCTGCCTCCTGCATAGCCCCTACTGGAGATAGAGCCCACAACCTGGGTATGTGCCCTTGACCAGAATTGAACTTGGGACCCTTCAGTCCATCAGCCAAACCAGTTAGGGCATGAACCTGCTTTTTAAACAAGCGCACCAAAGGGTCCGGATGCAATCGATCCTTGGACTACATTTTAAAAATTGCATTCTCTCTCATTCTTTCACCTATAACATCTTGACTCATAATTTTTAATTCCAGTATAAGAAACTCATGAGTTACAGTCCTGATGGAAGAAATAAAATAAGCAAAAGCCCTAAATACTGTTATGCTTGTAAGGAATTGTTCTCTTCTTGGCTTCTCAGATAATGTTGGGGGCTGAGCTGGGGGTTCATATGTAGGCCATGGCCAGACAATGAACTCTACAAGGAAACTGTTCAGGAGTATAAAAGCTGGATGTATTCAGCAGTGTTCTGGAAGAGCTGAAAAGTATGCTGTTATGTTGAAGGTGATCAGATGTATCTCATTACAATGAAAAGTTTCATCTGTGCCTCACACACTCACAGGCTATAAAGGACAGCAAGGCAGGCTCTTTCCTAACTCCCAGCTTCCCAGACTTGGTGCATCTTCAGGCTGTGACGATGGCTCATCTAGTAACTTCCAGGTCCAGGAGTCTTTGTTCCCTGCCATCTTCATTCTGTGCTAGACCTCAGTTCCTCAATAAACATGCACTTGCTCCTGCTAAGGCATGTGTGAGCATGATCATTTGTGTTCAATCCGGTGAAGCAGAAGAATAAACATCTGTATGCATTCCATCTTTATCTGGTTAACGTCCTATCACCTCCATGTGTTGCAACATCATTTCAGGAACTCCCTGACAATTCCTTTCATGATTATGATAACAGAGTGATAGATATCTACTTCCTATTCTGATATTGCATGCATTCTATGTCACGCACTATGCTAGGTGCTGTGTATTTAAAACAATGACTAACAAACCTCAGAGGGGAGGTAGGGGAGGGTGGGGGTAAGGGGAAGAGATCAACCAAAGGACTTGTATGCATGCATATAAGCCTAACCAATGGACACAGACAACAGGGGGGTGAGGGCATGAGTGGGGGAGTAAGGGGGGGATAAGAACACATATGTAGTACCTTAATCAATAAAGAAATTAAAAGTCAAAAAAAAGTTAAGGAAATGCTATTTAAAAAATCAAAAGACTACAGGACACCCTAATACAGCAGTTCTCAACCTGTGGGTCGCGACCCCTTTGGCGGTCGAACGACCCTTTCATAGGGGTCGTCTAAGACCATCCTGCATATCAGATATTTACATTACGATTCATAACAGTAGCAACATTACAGTTAGGAAGTAGCAACGAAAATAATTTTATGGTTGGGTCACAACATGAGGAACTGTATTTAAAGGGCCGGAAGGTTGAGAACCACTGCATAAAGCCTTATTAAAACTTGATGTTTGATACTCAGATAATCTTTAATCAACACATCTTTTCACAATTATTATTTCAGTGCATGCCTAAATTTAGTTCTTAATCCCATAATTATAAAATTAAAGCATTTGCTGTTTTTAAAAAATAAAACAATGACTAAGACATAATCCCTGAACTTGGGAAAAGCTCAGAATCTAGTGAGCAAAACAGAAATAGCGCAGTTATCAACCATACAATTTGGCAGGTGCTTTAGTAATATGTTATAATGGAAGCACAGGAAAGCAAGATTAAACTGGTTGGAAGGGGAAAGCTTGGGAACATAGGGAGGCTTTAGAGAGGAGGTAACATGTAAGTAGGCTCTTAAAGAGGAATTGGGAGTATACACAGCAATCAGCATGTGCAAAGACTCAAGAGTTGTGAATGACTGTTGTGTCTGGAGCAGAGGGAGGGTGGGGGCAAGGAGGATTGTAACCAGAGAAGTAGAACATGATCAGATGTGAAGAGCCATGCTAAGGGATCTGAATCATCTTCTACTGGAAACAAGCAAAAATATAGGAATGTGAGAATGAATGGGAGAAAATGAAAACAAAAATTAATTTAAGAAATCTTCAAATCACCAGGTCAGAGAGGATGAGAGCCTGACTAGAAACTTGGGCAGTAGAGATGAAGACAACAGCATAAATTTGAGAATATTTTAGAGGCCAAAGCCATAGTCCTTGCTAACAAATTGTAAGTATAGAGAGAGAGTGTGACCTTGGGTAAAAGTAGATGAGGTCATGCTGCATTGTGGAATATAGACAGGGGAGTAGATTTGGTGCAGAACACATAACAATTTGGGGGATAGGTAATTTATCTAGTGGATTTAGAGATGATCTGTTATAATGATGCTAAATTCATGTACAGTTGACAGATTTAGAGGGGGGGAAAGCAAAAATATTAAACAGGATTGCCAGTTAAATTTTATTTTCAGATAAACATTTTTTAGTACAAAGATGTACCATGCAATATTTGGAGCATATTCATACTAAAATTTATTAGCAAAATAATTTGTCTATAGACATGCAAATTCTGCCCTATTGGGAAGATGTTCGATTAAACCCATTTTAAAAAACCAGAACAGTTTCGCCTCCATTTCTCATTCATTTCTATGTTGGTCATCTCCACTGTGTCTGTCCTTTGGATTCTCTTACAAATCAGTTATAACATCTGTTTGTGTTCCCTCATTAATAAGTTAAGAGGAATCTTTAACATATACTTACTTTATATCTGTGTGAGAGGCATGATTTGACCTTTTTGAAAGCTGTATTTTAAACAGGGACAAGAAATGAGCTCTCTGCCATTAAGGACTGTACCCCCTGTTGATGCTGTAGCTACAATCACCATCTGCAAAGCCGTTTTCCGTTTCCATCCTGCAGTGCATTTTCTCTGTCGCTTTTATCTGACACTGGTTAAATGGAGGGGTTTGCACCTATGCAGAAAGTTAATCAAGAGTCATTATTAACTGTTCTGGCATGTTAATAACTTCTAAACTGGAGGGACCTTATTCGATAATCTGAACAAATTAATCACTAAAAAGCAGCAGCACCTTAGTCCATTTTCCATTTGCAAAAACCAGAGAAATGAAACACTAGATAACCCAAGCAGGTGCCTAGGACACAAACATAGTGACAAAGTGACCTGTCCAGCTTCCAAACTTTTCCTGAGAAACCCAGCCTGCCTCTCTCTTCTCTGGTATAATCACGCAGTCAACGTAAGTCCTCTTCATTCAGTTACTCCATCAACGTTTATCAAGTGCACATCCACGGCCCTGGGTTAGGTGCTGAGGAAGCAAAGATGGATAGATACAGCCCATGGACTATGTGGTGAGTATTGTGGTGTGGGGCAGTCAGCCCAGAGAGGACAGGTCTCTGACTTTCACTTGTGGGTCAGGGAAGGGACTTACACTGAGCCCTGGAGGATGCAAAGCAGCTAGGCAGGTGAAGCAGGGGCAATTTAAGGCTCTAGGAATGGAAACTGTATGAGCAAAGGCCTAAGATGACAGACTACAAGCCGCCTGGAACACTGAAGGCAATCAATGACAATGTGAAGGACAACACGGGCCAGACTGCTGTATGCTACACCAGTCCAGACCGAAAAAAAAAACCCACAAATAATAATATCCAGCATTTCTCAAATGCTTACTAGATACCAGGGATGATAATAAGCATTTTATAAACATTATCTCACTCAATCCTCACCAAATCCTAAATGGCTCAGTGCTGTATTCGCTCTACTGTATTTTAATCAAAACTCATATAGATGCCTGTTGTAACACATTAAACAGTCCCTGGACCCCTAACTTCTAGCAAAAGTGACAATTTGTCCTGTATTCTTCCACATACTTTGCAATTCTCACCCAGGAAATATAAACATACAAAAACATATATATGTATACAGATGGGCTTATTCTATACACATTTTTACAATGTTTTTTTTAAATCTAACGATATACATGGGCACCCCTGAAATCAATACATACAGATATAAATCACTCTTTTTAAACATACACATAATAGTTCACAGTAAAATGTACCAGAATTATTCAACTATTCTCCTACTAATGGACATCCAGGGCTCGTTTCCTTACTACAAACGATACTGCAATAAATACTGCTTTGTGAATATATCCTTGTATACTGATGCTTTCAATTTTGTAAGGTAGATTTTCCTAAAGTAGGTGAGGAAAAACTTTTGACTAGTGGATGAGGAAAAACTTAAAATTTCAGAGATACAGTAACACTAAATTATTAATGTTCTTTACAACCTATTCTTTTATATTCTTCTGTAAAATTATAGAAAAAAAAAACTATTTCTCCAGACAACTCCTTGAGCTCTAGGCAGAATGATGAGGCCCTTGGGTCTGAAACCTTCAAGGTTTCAGTGAAACTTCAAGAATTTTGAATATTAAAATTTTTAAAATCATTAAAAAAAAACTATTTCTCCAGACAACTCCTTGAGCTCTAGGCAGAATGATGAGGCCCTTGGGTCTGAAACCTTCAAGGTTTCAGGCTGAATTTAACAAACTTGGACAATGAAATTTTTAAAAGTGTCAACTAATAAAACATTGCTTTAGACCCCTAGCTTTTCATTAACTGTGAGGGACTCCTTGCTGACTGCTGGGGTTGAGCAGGTGCTGAGCTGTCAGGCTGCCAGATTCTAGGAGAAGAAATCATCAAATTATGAATGAACGCCTGTCATCATGGTCACATGACATGCTCCTTCTGATTGAGCTACTAGCCAATCAAGTCAAAATTTATTGCCATAACTATGGCTTCATTTTTAGACATATAAGAAGACATATCCTTAGAACTACTTGCTACACAGTATATTTTTCAAGACTTATCTGTATACTTCTAACTAGGTTTCGAGATTATGGCAGAAATGTCACTTGAAGACAAAGAGAGCAGGAAAATTCTTAAGTTCAAAGTTAAAGCATAAACCTTATTTTAAAACCGAGCAATCCCTTCTCCCCTTATTTTGACATCACTGCACTGGCTTTCGACTAGTGGATGAGGAAAAACTTAAAGGCTCTACATTTCAGATATTTAACAGCCATTGCTACTAGTAGCAAGGTTCAAAGTTCCCTTTGTCCTGTGCAACTCTTAGGCAGCATCAGGAGCATATGCAAAAGCTCCTCTTTGTGGTTGGCCTTTGTCATTCTGTTGCACTTCATGCCCCCATCCAAGCCCCTGGCCCTCAGGATTGAGGGTCCCCCCACCCCGCCTGAGTCTTGGTCAGAGAGTCTGCCTATCACAATTTGCAGCAGATACTCACCTTTCAGCCCCCGTACCAGTAGCAGTCATGCACCCTAGGCTCACTGATCTGATGCACCCTGCCCGACTTTACCGTGGAAGCTTTTCTAGAAAAGGCGTTTTCTAGGATCCAATCTGGTGAAAGTGGATGCAGTGTCCAGGGGCAATTTGGCCGTTCAGGTGGACTCTTTCAGCACCAACATCAGTGGTGCTGGTAGTGCCTGAGGCAGCATCTGTGCCCAAAGCTGAAGCAGAGGGGTCTCCACTAGACCAGTTCTGCTGCATGGCTTCGGTCACCATTCATGGCTAACGACAGAGCTTCCATGCCAGTTCAGAGGCCTCCTGGAGAGTCTGTGAGCTGCTGGATCTCCGTTAATGAACTCCTTTTAGGCTGAAATTGGCCAGGACTGAATTCTGTTGTCTGCAACTATGTAGCCCTTTGATGGCCCTTCAACACTGTTAAGGGCCCCTGAGAGCTACAGACTTGACCAGGATTTATCTTATATTCGATAAATATTAGTGGTTTTAAAGTATTTAATAAGTTAAAGATTCAAAAACAATTCACATCTCCACATCATTTCCAGCTGACCTGATACACCCTTTGGTGTGACTGAGTCTTGAGTCAGCTCTGGATTACTGCTGTATTTGTTCCACGTGGTCACACTCCCAGTTCCATTCCTCTAGGTCCTCCTCCTTTCCCTCTTCCCTTCCTGTCTCACCAACTCCTGCTCTGGAAAAGCTGCTCACGCATGCTACTGTGGTAATGTTTAAGTGACTTATGAGAATGTCCTATAAGTGATAGGAGATTTAACAAAGGAATAAATCTCTAACTGTGGGATTTGAAACACCAGCAAACAGGTAGGACAGGTGAGACAGAGGGAGTAGGGAAGTTGGGGCACCAAGACTGCCACTTCTTCCATGTTAATATAAGGCATTCTAGAATAATAAATACGCTTTCATGAATCATCCACATTCCAGTTGGACAAATGGCTCAAAGAGCAAATGTGTCATTGGGGTGCTATTTGCTTATAAACCTCTGCTGACTCTGCACCCCACCAGGACAAAGTCCGAGTCCCAGCCCTTAGGACTCATTACCTCCTAGTGAGGAACACCCCGTGCCCCTCCCCTCTATGCCCTGGCACACCAGCTCCCTCCTTACTCAAAGGTGACATTCTATTCATCTTTTATGCTCGCTCATTCAGTACTGCCTCTGTGAATTCTTCCCATCTCCTCACCTTGCTCCCCATTCTGACCTTCACTTTCTCAGTGCTGTCAGACTGTACTGTTTGTCATTTAGTCATCAAGTCTGGGCCCTTCACCACTGCTGTGCTCCAGGTCAAACTGCAGCTCTCACGAGGCCAGCAAACAGCCCTCGACAGACACTTGTTTAATGTGCACAGGCACAAACGCATAAAAGTTTCTCCAAAGTGACAGAGGGACGAACCATGGGTCCCCCTTCTATGGACTCATGCTTTGTTTTCAAACTCCCCAAAATAATACTTTTGGATGAATATCAGTTTGCCGAAGGTCTCTTAAGAAAGAAGACTCCATTCAGCTCGTGTACAGCACAACCTGCCATAGCAAAGCAAAGCCTTTTTCCTGCCTCAGTGCGCTTGACAACTACAGCCGTGTAACCCGAGGCATGAGAGCACAGACACTGGAGGCAGCCTACCTGGTCCAAACCCCAGCTCTGCTGTTTATGAGCTGCTGTGCAAGTTTAGACAAGTTATTGAACTTTTCTGTGCCTTAATTTCCTTATCTGTAAAATGGGTCTGATCATAGGGCCTATTTCATAGAGCTGTTCTGAGGATTAATTAATATTATATTAGATATTCAGAATGATGTCTGGCATAAAATACTTCAATAAATGTTAGCTATGATCATCATTAAATCTGAAATCATTTAATGTCCTTGAACATTATTCAAATTTATATGTATGCAAATTCCACTAATGTATGCTCAATGATGCCAACATGAATCATATCAGAATTTGCCCCATAAGCATATTTTGAGCACAGGCTAATGTGCCCATATGCAGAGGACTTCACAACCACCATTTCACAGACTAGCAGTGAGAATGTTTTTCAGTGAACTTTGCCCTGACAGTTAACAAGTGATAAGAAAGTTCATTCAGTGGGATTTTAAAGGCAGCTAAATTGCCCCACATTTACACTACCTGAAGCTCTTAAGGTAAGGCTCATGTTGGCAGCAAGGTTACCCAGCCCATGACCTTTGCTAGTTAATATGAAGGGGATGGAGTAGAGTAAGGGGAGACCAATGTGAATAGAGAATGAGATGAAAGAGAAAGTGGTCCTGACATGCTGAAGACTTCTCCGGGAAAAAACATTTGAGCTTGAGAAACATGAGTTTTAAGAAGAGTTGCCGGTTTTCCTTCCCTCCCCCGTTCTATTTTTCTACATATATAAATTCTGCTAATTGCTCAGTCATTATTTAAGATAATTACTAGAGTGACTAACAAGTCAAACAGATTCAAAAGCATCTCAAAGGAATGCATTTTTCTATCCTAACACAAGTACCTTCCTGTTTATTTCCAAAGACCAAAATATTAAGAAAAATAATTTCTCCAGTTACCATGGCATCAACTGATTATCATCAACTCAGGACAAAATGCAAGTTTCCAATAGATTCTAAGATTGTTTTATAGCCCCTATTTGCCAAACACTCTACATTCATTTACAAATTAATATCCAGCTGCCCAGGAGGCACAGGAAACTCTATTTAAAATAAGCCTCCTTTATTTTTGCATTACTTTTTCCTGGATCTATTTTTAATCAGCCAGCTTACTGCCAAAGTATTAATTCAGTTCTAATTTCACTGTTAGAATAAAATGAAGCAAGCTTTATGTTAAATTTAGCATGCAGCTATCATTGGCTCCTGGATTATTCAAAGGAGTTAGTTCCAAGAAAGATAGGCATATAATAAAGTAGCAATACTCTGGCTTTCACAGCTGTTGTGGACTGAATTGTGACTTCTCAAAATTCGTATGTTGAAGCCTTACCTCGACCCACCCCCCTCCCACCCCTGTCCCTCCTGTATTTGGAGATAGGGCTTGTAAAGAGGTGATTACCTTAAAATGAGGTCTTTAGGGTGGGGCCCTACTCCATTGGTGTCCTTATAAGAAGAAATTAGGACACAAACAGAGACATGGGGTGTGCACGCAAAGAGGGACGACCATGTGAAGAGGCGGCTTTAGGGCAGCCACCTGCAAACCAAGGAGCGTGTCCTCCGAGGAAGCCAGCCCTGCAGCACCTTGGCATGTGCTCGTGGCAGACCCAGCAGACTCATACTGAGAATTCAGGGGTAGCCGTTCAACCTCCATGGAGTGATGAGCCAGATTCTGAACCTCAGTGCCACAGTCAGTGAGACAGTCATCCACAAATTGTGAGGTACTCAGCTCTGGTGTCTCTCCCCTTGTCTCCTCTACCCGGTGCCCGTGGTCTGCATGGGAGCAGTTGCTGTGAATCTCCCTCTGTCCTGCTGTTCCCGGATGTGACCTCCAGGTCTCCAGCAGTCCTTCTTCAATTGTTCTTGAATGTTAACCTGATGCTGGTGAGAACAGATTGCTGGGCTCCACTCACAATTTCTGACCCAGTAGATTTGAGATAGGGCCCAAGAATGTGCATGTCTAACAAGGTGCTAGTGATACTGATGCTTTGAGAACCACTGTGCCAGCCATGGCCCCACCTCAGCTCCAGATATAAATCGTGCCATATATGTGGAGGGTGCTGCTTGGACCTGGCAGGCTTAGCTTATAAATTAACTTAAGCTAATGCAAAGAAATATATTACCTCTCCCAGGGTATTAGATTACATAGGGTCATTTAGAGAGAGTATTAATGAGGGCCGAAAATATCGTAAGTCATAAGCAAGCTATATTTTTTTAGGGCAGGCTAATGACTTTCACAATTAGCCCCCCAATTCTCAGTGGCTCAGTAAAAGTTTATGTCTCACTCACAGACCAATGCAGGTTGTGGAGTGTGACAGCTACTCTGCTCCATGTAGTCATTAAGGCACCCAGGTTCCATCTACCTAGTGGCTCCCCATCCTCTACAGACGTGGAGTCCTGCGTCTGAATCCTCTAGTCGGCAGCAGGTGAGAAGAGAAGGGAAGATTTGTGGGAAATTCTTAGAGGCCAGAATTTTCATTCACATTCCACACCCCCATCATTTCTACCCAGGTGCCATTAGCCACAACTCAGTCCATAATCGCTTAACTATGAGGGAGACTGTGAAATGTAGTCTAGCTGAAAGGAAAAGGGAAAAGGGTCAGTGAACCACCAGTCAATCTGTGCCACATGAACTTCCATGAAATCATGAAGCCAAGGCAATTTCAAAGGTCACTGGGCATTCTTGGAAGAGAACTGTGCACCATGCTAATTGTTCCAGCTTCCTTGTGCCTGGCCATAAAACAAGCTATTTGGGTATCCATACAATCTCAAGTAAATAAAATAATACTGCTGAGCAGATCAAAATGGTCAATATTTATGGGTCCAAACAAGTTAATTTGGAAACAAACATTTGCTGGAGAAGAATCCAGGGCAGAGGAGGATATATTATTTGTCAAGAACAGAAGTATATATTAAACATAAATTCTTTCACTACACCCTGATGATCCTATAGAGCCGTGGTCGGCAAACTGCAGCTCGCGAGCCACATGCGGCTCTTTGGCCCCTTGAGTGTGGCTCTTCCTAAGCCTTAGGAGTACCCAAATTAAGTTAATAACAATGTACCTACCTATATAGTTTAAGTTTAAAAAATTTGGCTCTCAAAAGAAATTTCAATTGTTGTACTGTCAATATTTGGCTCTGTTGACTAATGAGTTTGCCGACCACTGCTATAGAGTATGGACTACTATTCTGATTTTACAAATGCAGGAAGAAAGGCTCAGAGAAGGCTAAGCGGAGACAGGATTTGAACCATTTGACCCCGAAAGGCTAAGTGGAGACAGGATTTGAACCAAGGACTGTGTGTCCATTATGGCCAGTCTGTTTTGCCCCTTTCCCATGCTGCCTCAACTGTGGCAATACAGTTGTGTAACTTTTACTTGATTAATTTAAATCAACTAAATTTACCACAGATTGTGTTTGTCTCAGAGTCCTGTCAACTGGCCACATGGCTCCTAAGGCACCGGCTTTGGAAAGTGAGTGCTCCACTGTCACCAGCCAGGTCCTTCACCCCGTGGCCTCTTTGAGCCTCAGTGACCACATCCATAAAGTGGGAATCATCTCACTGCTGTGTGAGGGGACATAATACATGCCAGAGCACCTGAGACCTGCCTGACATCCTCATGTGATGTTGGTGGGAACGGGGCTGAGTGAGGAGATGGGTTAGTACCCTCAGACCCATTCTGTCACCAACGTCAAACATTTCATGCATATGTGAGCCCTTAGAATTTGGGTGGGTGGGCAGGTAATGGTGATAAATGAAAGCAAGGGTAACACATAGACAAGGTTTTATTGCAGCCTTATCTGGAAGTGAAAGTCACATTTCAAGTTTTGTCCTGTCCTATTTGATAACTAGTACTGCCGGGATCACACTGAGGGCAAGGCCTGACCCAAGATAATGGCTGCTTGGTCTTTTTGCTTCCCCACACTCAGGGTCCACCTGTCCCACACCGTCTCTTGCCAGCTTCCCCAGAGCACTGCTTAGGAACTCTCCTCCACCTGCTTCCCCAGTCCCTAGCCCTCCCTTAGACTCAAGACACACGTGGCAACCAGGAGCAATTTCTCTGCCCTCTGAGCTGCCAGGGGTCCTGAACTGGCAC
>NW_006288615.1:14774465-14788788 GCF_000327345.1 Myotis davidii | reverse complement strand
GCTTGAAATGGCTGAGCACACTCCCACAGAAGCAGCATGGCAGAGTGAAGCAAGGAAGGGCTTTTGTGTCTCAGAGCCCTGCCACTTTCTAAATAGGTGACTCCATATCCATCATTTCATCTCCCTCCACCTCCATGTCCTCTCCTATAGAATGGTAATAAGAATAGAGACCTCATGGGGTTCTTGTGAGGATTACATACTTAGCCCAATGCCTGGGGCACAGGAAATGCTCACCAAATGGTAGTTTCCTCCTCCCCAGCAGCTTGCAGAATTCCCGAGGGCAGAAATGTTCCTAATTTTCCCTCGTGTCCCCAGCGCTCCACACAGAATGAGTGCCTAATAAACATCTGTAAAACAAGGAAATGGATGTACTCAGCTCACAGTCATTTATTGAACATGAATGAACAGATTAATTGCTCTGTTTTCTTGAATGTCTCTCTTTTCTCTTGTCTTTCTTCTCAAAAGATGATTAAGAGGACATGGTCTCTCAATTTCTTAGGAGAGAAAAATTAAACTAGTCAGAATTGCTCACTAATTTTCCAAGGCTCATCCAGGCTTGGGTTGGCCCCCAGAGACATTACGGTGGGCCCCAGGGAGGCAGCAGCTGTTGCTCCAGCCTGCCACTCCTGTGTCTGTGCTGTGAGGCAGAGGCAATGACAGGCTGCTCTGCTTGGAGAGGGGCTGGCCTCTTGTTCTGAAAGTGGCTGTGTGGACATGGTGGCAGTAACCCCAAGGAATGGCCAGGACAAGATCATCTAACCCAACATGACCAGATACTCTGAAATTCTGAGGACAGTCCCAACACTGGAATTTGGCCTCCCTCTCCACCTAAAGAGATTCATATTTGTTGTTAATGGGTCTCTTGACTTTGGCTCAGAATATGAGGTCCCACTACCTGTTTCCCAATGCATGAAGTAGGACTGAATATGGTTTAATTACGTCTTGATTTCATAGTGAGAATCGGGAAGCAGTGAGGTGCTAGAGATCCATTCTCCAAGGTGTTCAGGCGCTCACCTGCCCAGCTCCACAGCAGTCGCCCATAGCAGCTGCAAGGTTTGGATGGCGCTACAGAAGCTCAGGAAGGGAGGGAGGTTAGGAGGTTAGGAGGGAGGGAGGGAGAGAGAGAGGGAGAGAGAGAGGGAGGGAGAGAGAGAGAGAGGGAGAGAGAGAGAGAGAGAGAACATAGGAAGATTCTAGAAGGGGCTGAAACTCACACCATGGGCTAGAGATGTCTGGGGTTATAATAATCATAGGACTAATAAGTGAAATGTACTGAATACTACTAAATATGGGGCAAGGTACTACATACTGACTTTTCCGCATTACCTCATTTGAGCTACCCAACTACCTGTGAGAGACCCAACCATTTCACAATCAAGGAAACTGAGTCACAGAAAGACAGTCACTTGCTCAAGATCTCCTTGTCAGAGTTTGAACCATTATTTTGTATTGCTTCTTATATTCTGTTAGTGTACACTTCCTTTTTATTCCATCGCAGGACTTCTCAAATTTCAGTGTACATCAGAATCACCCGGTTGACTTGTTAAGACAAATTCCTGGGCCCACTCCTGGAAATTCTGATTCTATAGGCCCGGAGTGGGGCCTATGAATTTGCATTTCTTTCAAGTTCCCAGGTGGGGCTGATGCCGCTGGTCTGGGGATCATGCTCTGAGAAGCAAAGTCTAGCAAACTTTCACCTCCCAGCTCATAACCACAATGACCCAGGAGGCTAGGAATTCATGAAGGTTAGGAATTCTCAAGAAAAGCAAAGGAGTCCGTACAATGTCAACCTTCAGCTCTATGGAGCAGGAACTCTACAGCCTTCTATTTGCTAGAATAATAACTACCAGTTTTTTCCTCAGGAAGTTTATTAGCACCACCTATCATTCTTACCTCATTGAAAACATAGAAAAAAGTTTCATACAGAGTTCAAATAACTCTGGCATTCTATTTAAGTTTCCTGTCTCCTTGTTTGGTTGGTTGGGGTGATTTCAGCATCCCTTTCACCCAAGGTCAGAGTGAACCTGGAGGTGCCACAGGTGGGCTGTAGGTTATATTAGAAAAGCATTGCTGGAGGTTCAGAGAACTGGATTTAGTCCTGGCTCTGCCACCTCCAGCCACGTGCCCCTAGACAAGTCACTTCACCTTTCTGAGTTTCATTCTCACTCTGGGTTCCTACTTTCAATTTAACACTATTGGTGGCCATTGGCTAGTCTTGGTGGTTGAGAACCAAAAAAATAACATGGGGTGGGACCTACTGACAATGCACATTGGGCTGTCCCAGGGTCTCCCATCCAACTCTGAGATGCCACCTCTGAGATTTGAACCCCTGCTTCTTCCTCCAAATGCTCGGTCCTCCGAATGCTGGTGTGGCTGCCCCTCCAGGACTCAGCACTCAGGCAGTCCTGTTACTGAGAGGCTCCAGCTCCTGCCCCAGGTCCCTGGGCACCAAATTCTCCCTTGGGAGGCTCTTAGATTCCTGGGGAAATGGCAGGAGTCTTGTCAATAGAGAATGCTGAGCTAGAACCCAGGGCTCTGTCTCTTCTTTTGCTCTCTTCCCATTACTTCCCAAGACCTCTAAGGATTGCTATACCTATAGCATGCTTTAGTAGAGACTAGAACTACCAATGCCTAGTTGGTTTTCCTTCCCCAAGGAAGTACGTCACAGTGATAGTGACATTTTAACTAATCCCTGTAGTTATGACCCCTATTTTAATTAACTAACCAAGAGTCAAATGGCCTGGAGTAAATGAGCTGGAGCTATCCCTGAGGTTTGAGCATGGTCTTGCCTTCACAATCTCTACCTGTTGGACAGTTTGGTGGGTAAACTAGCCAGTTATGTACTGACAGAGAAAGATATCCTTAGGTAACTATACTCACCCAATCCTTAGCTCTCCTCTCTACCCAGAGGCCAACAAGGGTCTTTCTATTTTGACTAGGAAAGTTGCACAAATGATGACTAAATGGAACTATTTTATTTTGAATTGAGGGAGAAGAGTCAGAAGAAAGAAATTATATACAACATCTAAAAACAAAACTGGGAGCCCAGCTGGTGTGGCTCAATAGTTGACATCAACCTATGAGCCAGGAGGTCACAGTTTGATTCTTGGTCAGGGCAAATGTGAGGTTGCAGGCTCAGTCCCCAGGAGGCGGTGTGCCAGAGGCAGCCGATCAATGATTCGCTCTTATCATTGATGTTTCTCTCTCTCTCTTCCTCTCCCTTCCTCTCTGAAATCAGTAAGAATAATTTTTTTTTAAAGAATAAAACTGGGAGAGGGAGGACAGTTATAGCAGAGTATGGAGATGTGTTGTGTCCCAGGAAAAGGCCTGGAGAGTGGCACTCACTGTCCCTGCCAGAGCCAGGGTCCACCTCTCTCTGGCTTACAGCCAGGTACACACCTGCCCACATGCAGTGGAATTCATAGAACCATGGCAGAGAGTGAGGTCTGTGTCTGAGGTTAGTGCTTACAAGCCCACCCTTGGGCCATGTGTAGTAATTCACATGGACAGACCTCGGGTGCCCTGAATCTGGTGTGCCTATTTGGAATATTACTCTTTCCTCTGCTCTTGTTGATTTCCTTTCATCTCAACCCAGCTTTTCTACTTATAAGAGCCATTTGCTGTTTTGTATCTGTATTGAGTTATTAAAATCTGGACTCACTCAAGTTCCCTGGAGTTAGAATAATTATTATAAAGATGCTTGAGAGACAAGACCCAAATATCTGGCAGTTACCACTCCCTGCTTCCCACCCACACCTACATCTCTACACGGCACATAGATTCTCACTGCTGGCCTTTGCCACTCCATTGCCACTCAAGTCCAGAGAGAGAGAGAAGGGGGGGTGGGGAGAGGGCGGGGAGAGAGAGTATTTAGAAATAAAGCCACCAATGCAGGAAAAACTTAGGTTTACCGCCTCCCCTCCATGGTGGCTTTATCTAAAAAGGATTTAAATTTCAAATAATAAAATATGCATTTAAAATTCCCTAGGCTTCGGCCAGTCCACCTCTGACCCTACCTTCTGCTACAACTTGAGTAAATTTGAACAAGTAAATAGGAGTGATATTGGATGAGGAAAAGATATATGCATTAACGGGAAGGGGAAAAAAGTCCACCCGTAGGAGCTCCCTTTTTCACTGAGTATAAATAAGAGTGAAGACACAATTACAACTTGGCATTTTAGCAACAGCATAAACCAAACCAGGCAGTAAGTGGGCAATTCCCCTTCTGTTCCAATATGCCCCAATTAACACAAACTGAGGAAGGAATAAATTTAAGCAGGAACAGCTTATCAACATACAATTAGCACTCAATAATTTATCCCTGTAATGCCAGATCAAATAAAAACATTGTGTCATAAATCACTTACTCAAGTAAGCCACCAGCTCTGCGCTAAAATGATCTTTGGTTGATTTGCTTTCTATTCACCAACCTTCTGCCACAACAGTTTGTGTTTTTTGGTATATGTTTTTGCTTTTTTTCTTTCTCAGATCCCAGACCGCAAGGCAGCTGCAATGGCATTTGCCACTCTTCTGAGTTCAAGGTGCTATTAACCACAAACAGAATTATAGTGAGGGCTGGCTCAGACCCACAGAGCAGGCACCAGGTAAGCTGGCTACCAAAGAACTGCAGATAAATAGGTGCCTAGTCCTTCACCATTTCTAAGGAAGGCAGTTCCTCATTCATCCTTTCTAAAGTATTTCTAGATCTTTCAATCCTTACAGGGAGAAGAGTTTTCATAAATCTTCTATCCATAGTTTCTATTTTAATTTAATAAGTCAATTGACATTGGCTTTATGGAAATTAAAAACAGCCTGTCATCATCCTTTCTATAATAAGGTCTATAAATCTAAAGGCAATCATTAAGTTCCTTGAATAACTTCTCATTAGTTCTTTCACCACCAAATCTTAGTTCTTTAAACCATTTGTGCTGTGCATCACCTCTTTGTAATCAGATGTGTTCTCCACCCTTTCCTGCTAACTCTGTTTCCCAGACTCGCATGCAACTGATTTAGCCAGAGAACCCTGGTGGAAGACTAGAGGGTGAGAGAATTCAGGGTATTACATCATCCCTCTGTCCTGGGAAGTAAAGTAGATCCTCATTACCCATAACTTCCATATTTGCAAACTCCCCTACTTATTGAGATTTTTTTTTCTAACCCCAACATCAATACAGACAGTCCCTGACTTAGAACGGTTTGACTTAAGGTTTTTTGACTTTACAATGGTACAAAAGTGACAAGAATTCAGTACAAACTGTACTTCAAGTTTTGAGGTACTTCACCATCCTTTGACTTTTTCAGATCTTCCATTTCTTATGTAACAAATTCCCCATATTAAATGTCCTCTGTATAAATTAAAATGTTTCCTATTTCCTGGCTGAATTCTGATTGCTATACCTTCTCTTATTAATCCTACTAGAGGCCCAGTGCATGAACTTGTGCATGGGTGGGTCTGGCTGGTCTGCCCCGTTCAGCCCTGATTGGGCCAGGCCAGGGGGAGGGGCAGCAGGCAGTTGGTCAGCCGGCCTGCCCCCTGGTCAAACTCCTGGTTGAGGGGACAATTTGCATATTAGTCTTTTATTATATAGGATTTCCCAACTTCGTCATTTCTCTTTGTAGTAGGCAGAATATTGCCTCCCAAATATGTCCACATCCTAATCACTAGAACTTTTGAATATACTACCTCACATAGCAAAAGGGACCCCGCAGATACGATTAAGTTAAAGTTTTTTGGGAGATGGGGAGATTATCTTGAATTATCCAAGTGGGACCAATGTAATCACAAGGGTCCTTATGCGAGGATAGAAAAGCAGTAGAATACGAGATGTGCAGACAGAAGCAGAGATCGGAATGATGCAGACATGGGTCCAAGAAATGGAAACAGTCACTAGGAGATGGAAAAAGCAAGAACAAATTCTTCCCTGGCTCTCCAGAGGGAACACAACCCTGCCGATACCAGGATTTTAGTCCAGTGAAACTCGTTGTGGACTTACAGCCTCCAGAACTATAAAATAATAATTTTGTGCTGTTTGAAACCCTCCCATGGCTGGCCAACCTCCCGCAGTCCCTCACCCCAGCCGGCCAGCCCCGATCGGCTCCAATCGGAACTGGGCAAGATGGCCCCCATCGGCCCTGATCACTGGCCAGGCTGAGGGACCCCACCTGTGCACAAATTCATGCACTAGGTCTCTAGTATTTATATATTTATGTTAACATATACAGAATATCATAAATGTGACTATGCCAATGCAGACTAATACAAATATATTGTATCAGAGTAACTTTCTGAGGCTTCTCTTCATTCTTTCAAGCTGAGGGGCACAAAGGTGGTTCCAAACCTTATTTAAATGCAGATATAGTCTCTATACCTGGAAATACCTGAGCAACTTATAGGAGGAAACCTCACTGAGAACTGAGGGCATTCTATTTCCTGAAACCAGGGTCCAAGATCTTCATCTTAGGCTTCTCCAGCTACTTCCCCCCTTTCAATAGGGAGAAGTTCTAGCATGTATAAAAGTAGAGAGAATAATATCATGAACCCATGTACCTATCATCCAGCTTCACCAAAACTCAACTCTGAACCAATTTTGATTCAAATGTATTCTCACAATTCTTCCTTCCCTGGATTATTTTGAAGCAAATTCCAGGCATCAGATCTCTACAACTACTTCAGTATGTATCTATTGTCAATGTAAGAAAGAATTTGCATATTAGGCTTTTATTATATAGGATTTAGCCAAACTGACAACAATTGCCAAGAAGTAAATCCCAACAGATTGAGAAAATGCTCCAGAGAATGGTAGTTTTGCACCTTACTTTATGCATTACAATCAAAGGAGGAGGTGTAAGGGGGTTACATAAAATCTACTGGTGACAGATTAGGGAGGCAGGAGAAAGCAAATGGGGGATCTCTGGGATTGGATAGAAAGTAAAACAAATAAACACACTTTCTAGATCAGGGAAATTGGGGCATCATCTTCCTCACTGAGTGCTAGGGGGTGGATTCCTTCCAATATCTAGAGAAAAAGAATTTTCTGAGACTGTATGGCAATATGGCTGATTTTTATTTGCAATTATATCCCTGGGTTTCCAAAGTGCCATGTCCCTTAATTCAGTTATAGAAGAAGCATAGCTGGGGATTCAGTAGAGCTAAAAGCAAAGCCAGTGTCCAGAGTTTTCTTTCCATGTATCATCCAGGTCCAGTTCAGTATCAGGCTAATTACAGTCCATTAGTCCATCGTGTATGTGGGCCACGTGGCTGTGGGCTACGTGGGGGAATTCAGGCGAGGAGGAGCATGAGAGCCCCACAACACACCAAGCGCCACACAAGACCCAAGAGAGCGAGCTCCTTTGTTTAGGGGATTAAATATCCCAAATTTTGAGCCCTTGCAGTGGCCATACCCATTCTGGCCAATGACCTGTTCCCAGTTGTAACTGACAGTCAAGTACCTTTCCAATGTCACCCCAACTTTACTGGGCATGCATCTATTTTTCCCCCTGTCTAATCCCTTGCCCCAGCGATCTGTGGGGAAAAGACAGGTGGCTCCCTGGGCAATGTAAAGCTTTAGCTTCCTGGTGAGGCTGCCCAAATGACATGCCTATACTATTTGGCCTTCCCTTTTCTCCTTTCCTGTTATTAATAACTGGGTTAATTACAATGGTATCACTTTTACATAGATGGATATAGAACAGTTAACAACATGATAATAATAATGAGGGGCTCTATGGTCTCTGGCTCTGGTGGGAGATTGTGCCCTGGAGAAAAGGAAATTGCCCTGACATTCCAAAGGTATGTTATCATAGATGCAAAAAGACAATAGACAGGCTCACTCAGTTAAGGGGAAAATTGACTTTTGTCAGGGAAGATACCGGCCTAGGACATGACTACCCAAGACTCACTTTTAGTTAGAAAGATTTAATTTCAGACTATCCTATATGGTTACTTTAGGTCTCTGAGTTCTTAAGAGCCACCATGCAGGCCTCCCCTGAGTTTGTCAGGTTTAGTATGTGGTCCCTTTTTCCTCCACACTGTAAATGACTCTTAAAAAATGACCAAAAATTATTATTGACTCAAAAGAGAATTAACAATTTCTTACATAATCAATTATGTAGTCAGTGTTGAAATTTCTCTAATTGTCCCATGATTTTGTTTGTATCAGGATCCAGATAAGACTCTACATTGCATTTATGCAATATTTCTTAAGTTTATTTTAATCTATAGGATCCCTGCTACTACTACTGTTTTGTTCTTACAATTTATGTACACATACAATTTATGTACATGTTAAAACCCACAGTCTAGGTTCTACTGAATTCATTCCATGGTGTTGTTTAACATTTTCCTCTGTTCTCTGTAATTTGGTAGTTAGTTCTAGTGGATTTATTAGACTTGGGTTCAGTTTTTGGCAAGAATATGTTATAGATAGTGTTGTGTATTTCAACATACTATCTGGCTTACTCTCTGTAATGTTAGCAGTCATTGATGATGTGATATTGTGATTTATAATAAGAAATATATATATTTGGTCTTTGTTCTTATTTCTGGCACAGAGTTCCTAAAACTCTTGGAATTTCCTAACTGATGAGAGAGACAAAGGTGTTTTCTGTTATGTTAATGAGGTAACTTTTGAAAAAGCACAAAGGATAGGACTGGTTGCCAGAAGAACCAACCATGTGATCAGAGGGTGGAAACTTTCAGTCTCATCTCCCACCTCCCCTGCCCACCTCCAGGGAAGGGAGAGGGGCTGAAGGCTGAATCAATCACCAATGGCCAAAGATTTAATAAAGAATGTCTAAGTAATGAAGCCTCCATAAAATCTCAAAAGGACGTTGTTCAGACAGCCTCCTGGTTGGTGGCCACATGGAGATGGTGGGGAAAGTGACTCACTCAGAGAGGGTATGGAAGCTCCTCACCGATTCCTCATACCTTGCCCTATGCATCTCTTCCATCTGACTGCTCCTGAATTGTGTCCTCTTATAATAAACCATTGATCTAGTAAGTAAAATGTTTCTTTAGCAAATTAATAGAAGCCAAGGAGAAGGTGGTTCGAATCCCCTATCTATAGCCAGTAGGCCTGTGATTGGCATCTGAGGGGTGGGGTGGGGTGGGCTCAGTTTTGTAGGACTGAACCCTTAGCCTGTGGGATCTGCTGCTATCTCCAGGTAGATAGTGTCAGAATTGAATTGATTTGTAGGATACCCAGCTGTCTGAGAAATGTTTCGTGGTATGTGAGGAACACCCCCAACCAAACATGCATGCACATTGGAATTGGTATCAGAAAGTTAGATGATCACTCACTGCCTTAATTTATTAGGGATATTCTAATTCTATCTTTCCTTCTTTTAGTACCTAGTATGCTTTTATAAAGAGAATTTCTTCTAATCACTTATTTGGTTACTTCAAGATACAACTCATAAAAGAAAGGCAGAACAAAAATAGATCCAGAGACATAGAAGTATTGCACACACTTTCAAACATCAGAGGGAAGGCAGAGAACGGTGGAAAGGAGGTGGGGATGAGGGGGTAAGGGTGTGGGGAGGAGGATTAAGAGATCAATCAAATAACTTATATGCATATAAGCATAACCAATGGACACAGACAATAGGAGGGTGAAGGCCTTAGCTGGGGGCTGGGGGCGGGCTGGGAGAGGTCAATGGGGGAAAAAGGGGACATAGGTAATACTTTCAACAATAAAGAATTTTTTTAAAAAAAGAAAGGCAGAATAAAAAAATATTCATCCACTGTGTGAATTAGCTCCCTAGCATCTTCCAAAGGTGAACAATGATGTTTCATGTTTTTAATTCTTAGTCTCATGTATGTAAATGTATTTTATGTGCTTCAATTCATTATAGTTATTACTTATTGTTGTTCAAATTGACCCATATTTGGCCAATGGAAACTTCTTTGAGTTGACTACTGAGTTCTTTTGACACAACACAAATTGGTGCTTGACAACTTTCCTGCTCTGTGTTATGGCAAGATGTTCCAGATGTATCTTGTACATTTCCTGCCCTCTGGCTATCAGCCATTTCTCCAAGAAATGCTCATTCTTAAATATGGGAAATTATATTTAGAGATGACAATCTGTGCACTAAAGGTGCTCATTGCTAATGAATAGGTCATTGTTTCTTGGCCTTTTTAGTGGGACTAGCTGAGAAATATATTTTTAAAGATAAAATGGGTATCCTCATCAATTTAAAGTGTTAATTCCAATTGCAATTCAAGATTACAGAGTTTTTAACTTAACCTCATTGATCTTACATTTGTATCTCACTCTGAAAAACTTGGTACACAGTGACACCAACATAATTATTCATTTGCTTTATCACATAATGTTCTAGAAGAGTCTTGGAAAGCAATACCAACATTTATACCTACAATATGATTACTGAAACAGTTTAATCTCATTTTTCTTGGTTTTTGTTTGTTTTGTTGTATTCCTTTTTGTTCTAAGAATATACAGTAGTCCTACCTTATTTCTGGGGGGATATGTTCCAAGACCCCCAGGGGAAGCTTAAAACTGTGGGTAGTACCAAATCATACATATACTATAACTTAAGAAACTATATTTTGTTTGTACATATGGATCTATGGTAAAGTTTAATTTATAAATTAGGCACAATAAGAGATTAACAACAATAACTAATAATAAAATAGAACAATTGTAAGAATATACTGTAATAAAAGTTATGTGAATGCGGCATTATTATGTAAAATAGTGGTTACTTGAACACAAGCACTGCAATACCTTGACAGTGGACCTGATAACCAAGAAGGCTACTAAGTGACCAATGAGTGAGTATCCTATGCAGTATGGGTATGCTGAACAAAGGGAAGATTCATTTCCCAGGCTTGATGACGTGAGACAGTGAGAAATTTCATCATGCTACTCAGAACAGTGTGCAACTTAAAACGTATCAATTGTTTACTTCTGGAATTATTTTTTGACCATGGTTGACTGCAGGTGACTAAAACCAAAGCAAGCAAAACCACAAATATCGGGAAAGTGCCATAAAAATCTCTGAGAAAAGAGACCAGGACTCCTTGGAGAAGTGGCTGGTTCTAGAGCTGGGACGGGAAAGATACAAGATGAGCCTGGAGCATCTTATGGTGTGAGAAAGTAAAGAAGTGTTCAAAAAAAGTCAATCCTGTTAAAAGGACACAGAAGCCAACTTGAAGGAGCCCCCAATGGCCAAAGCTGGGACAGTTTGAGCAATAAAAATATAATAATCATAACAGTACTGGATTATAATCCATAGAATATACAATAAATATCCATGAGTGCATATAAATCTAAATAAATAATTGAGCAAATATAAACCAACCTCCCCCCCTAAATATAAGACAAGCAAGCGTCATATGTTTGTGATCAGATATCTATCCTCAGAGAAACTACATAACTTGCTTTTAAATATGATTCTTTTCTGTTTTTTGATTAGGAATAATTTACCCATTAAATAGGACAGCAGCCAAAGGAAAAGGAGACCTACACTGAAATCTGTTAGCATCAACTGTTACAGTCATCCTTCTTAGATGACATATTGCTGCTATATATAGTTTAGATATGAATAATGAGAATGTGATTGCAAGCCAATATTTAGGGAAAAGTTAGGCCTACCACAACCACCACTCTGATGGAATGTCTTGGTGATGGATTTAGTCTTATACTTTCTCAATTTATTTTTCTCTAGGATGCTTTTCTATTTAGAGTATTAAATGACTTATATTTAATGGACAGAGAAAGACATTAATTAATTGTGAAATCTTGGGTAATTTATTTAATTTTTCCAAAATTCCTTATCTACACAATGGGAATAATAGCCTCTACCTCACACAATTATTTCTGAGAATTAAATGAATCAATAGACATCAAGAACTTGGAATAGTGCCTAACATATAGTAAGTATTCAATAAAGTGAACTGCTTTTATTCTTGCTAAAGAAATGGTTAGAGGTCCTTTCAATTATCAGGTAAAAGCAATCTTATTTGAACACTTCTTCTTATAAATCATAGCTAATACTAGATCCAGGAGAATAAGTTAATGATACCAATAAAGGAGTCACTAAAAGTAGGAAGAAAATCTCACATAAAGAAAGGGTTAGGTATTCATGGCAAATGTAGAGGCTATCATGTCCTGGAGTCCAAGAATTTCTCCTCCCCCAAGACAAATGAGGATGGTAATCATAAACTTAAGCAACTTCAAATGAGAAAAAATATAACCTAAAAGAAACATATAATGGGAGGATCATTCTGAGGAAAGTAAGAGTTGTTGAAACCTAATCCTCATTAATTTTGTTATTTGACATGAGCAGTTCATCTGTTTGGAAATTAAAAATGGGAGAGCTATTGGACATAAGGAAGATGTGAGCATGCCCAGCACGGGTCAAAGGAGAAAGAGAGAGAGGTGCCAGGGAAAATAGAAACTTGCTTTCACTGAGCTGGAGAAATCCTTCTCCTCCTTCAATTCAGCATCAGAATGTCCCGCTTTGCAGTCTGGTGAGGTTGAAGCTGAAGGTGTGGCTTCATATAAAAAATTATGCAATCTTTATATTCCCTACAGAAAAATGTAAATTCACAGTGGACTACATAGCTAAAGGTGATAACATGTCACTACAAAACAATACTCTGTGATGAGAACTATAGTGCTTCTTTTTTGTTTATTTTTTTTTTCTTTTAGAAGAAGGGAGAAAGAGAGACAAACATGGATGGGCTGCCTCTTACACGTCTCCTACTTGATGGAGCCCACAACCTGGGCATGTGCCCTAACAGGGAATCAAACTGACAACCTTTTGGTGCATAGGACAGCACCCATCCAATTGAGCCACACCAGCCAGGGTTATACTGCTTCTTTATGATTTAAAATAATTATGAGCGTTAAGGATCTATGTTGAAATGATGGTCCCTTCACTGGATCCACAAACTGATATACACACACACACACACACACATCTATATATATAAAAGCCTAAGCAACCAAATGACTGAACGACCGGTTAACCAGTCACTATGATGCACACTGACCACCAGGGGGCAGACTCTCAATGCAGAAGCTGCCCCCTGGTGGTCAGTGCGCTCCCAGAACCAACCTCCCATGGCTGGCCACCCTCCCGCAGTCCCTCCCCCCAGCCGGCCAGCCCCGATCGGCTCCAATCGGAACTGGGCAAGATGGCCCCCATCGGCCCTGATCACTGGCCAGGCTGAGGGACCCCACCTGTGCACAAATTCATGCACTAGGTCTCTAGTATTTATATATTTATGTTAACATATACAGAATATCATAAATGTGACTATGCCAATGCAGACTAATACAAATATATTATATCAGAGTAACTCAAATTAGTAGTTGTAACATGATTTTTGGAAATGAAAAATTCTTGGTAAATTTCCAAACAAAAAAGACAATCTCTTCTCAATTAAATGATAATTGTATTCCTGGAAATTCCAGTCATCATTAAGATTGAGCAAAACTACTCTGTGCTTCTATATTAAATTGAATTAGGTTCAAAGTTCAGATCATTATAAACAAATCTTATGAGACATCCAAAATTCATGTCGATCATGCCACAAATCTTTAACATACAGTATCCCTGGCCTCTGCTCATAAATGCCAGCAGTTTCCCATTCATTATGTCAACCAAAATTGTCCCCCTACATCTCTAAATTGTTCCCCTTCTCCACCAGAGGCAGTACAACCAGTTTCCCATTCATTATGTCAACCAAAATTGTCTCCCTACATCTCTAAATTGTTCCCCTCCTCCACCAGAGGCAGTACAACCACTGTTAAGAAGCACTGATATATAGCATCCATGTTTTTGAAAGGGAGTTGGCAATAACCTATGTGAATAAAGCACTATTTTCAGAAAATACCCCCATTACACAAAACATAAGCATATGCACTTACTACTGTCATCAATTCAGCTCTTTACATGGCAACAAGTATTGCAGACTGAGCTGAACAGTCACTAAGTGAACCTAAAACATCCTGGAGAGAAATACACATACTTGCCCTTGGCCACATCTGACTTCCCACATCAAGGCTAATCCAGGCAGCATGCCACACATCTGCAACTGGCACCCACCCTACTCATCATTACAGACCTAGATGTCTCTGTTCACCTACAAGTATCACTGACAATAGTGCCCACTTTCCTGTAGGAAATGCTACCCTGCAGTACTATAAACAGGAAAGTCCCTTCACTTATATATGTGGAGTGCCTGGTAGAAAGACAGTCCTACCCGAGGGCCCATTGAGTAGAGTACAAAGGAAAAGAAGCATGGAAGAAAGATGTAGTGCAGCGCAATTATGTATTTACTAACAACAAT
>NW_006288615.1:14759614-14774313 GCF_000327345.1 Myotis davidii | reverse complement strand
TTGTCCCCAGGAGACATTTGGCTATGTCTGAAGACATTTTCAGGGGGGGGGGCGGTGTTTACTGGCATCTAGTGGGCAGAAGCCAGCAATGCTGCCAAACATCCTACAATGCACAAAGAATTATCTGGTCCAGAATGTCACTAATTCAAGGTTGAGAAAACCTGTTCTAGAGTGAGGTTCCACAGCAAGCCTTCATCACATCCTCGATGTGCCCAGGCCCTAAACAGGTTTAGGAAACACAGCTCTATTCTTTGGCAGAAGGCCACAGAGAGTCCTGCTTGCTGTTCACCTCATGTCTGGCTCTTCCCCCTGCACCCAGGGCAAGGCCCCCCAATTTCCTCTCTAGCTCTGCCACTGCAGTCACTCATCTGCAGAGAGGAAAATCCCTGTCCAAATGCAACTCACCTTTGAACAAACCATCTCTCTGATGGCCTGATTTTCAATTCCCTGGGCCAATTTGAAGGCCCTTGGCATTTCCCTCTTTGACACCCTCCTATCACCACACACACAGCAAGCTGCCAAGTCCTTCTCAAGCCAAGCTGGCTTGCTAGGTCAGTGAGGATTTCCCTCTTGCCAATAATCAGCTGTCTTATTGCCCTGTCACTGTAGACTGCTTCTCCATTTCTATCCCTACCTCTTCCACGCTATATAAAGACAAATAAGCCTTTCTAAAATAAATGACAAAGCAACAAAGCATCCTTTCCCACTAAGCAAAAGGGAGCTCTGCCCTAAAGAGGTAGTTGAATGGGACATATTAGGGCTTCTGTGTTAGCACAGCAATAGGTTAGTTCTCTAAGCTGGCAGAGGTTGAAGTCCTCTCTTTGGGATGCATTCGTTCTCTGCGTGGAAGAGAGCCCTCCGTGTGGTTTAACACCACAAAGTATAAATACAAACATTAGACGACTGCAATAAAGCACAGCATAGCATCACCCCACCTCCACAGTTGCGTGCTGTTAAATATTTAATTAAGAAATCACATGAAGAAAACTATTGTACAGACAATAAAGAGAGAAGAAAGAAAAACAAAATGCAGGTGTAGAACAGAGGCCAGCTGGGTAGTACGTACAATTTTCATTTGCTTTGACCCAGGGGCATTTGTATAAAAGATTATTTTGCCAAATATTTACCTTTTTCTTCATTTTCTTGAAGCATGTCTTTTCCAGAAAGAAAAGACATTTAACAAGTATTAAAAACATGTGTTTAAGCCATTTTAGAAAGTTTAATTTTCTTTTAAAATGGTTTCCGGACCTGAGGTCTTCTCCAAGTTTCTGGAGCTGAATTTTCACCTGATCATATGTCAGGTCTGACCCGAGTGACCCCACGTGGGTCTCTGTCAATCACGTAGGATTTTCCTTGGACCCCCCCACCTGAGAAGATCCATCATCCACTGGCATCTGCTAGGAGAGAAAAGCAAAAAGCCTGACACAGTATTCTGACATAAAGGGCTTGGTTTTCTGGGAGCTCATTTCATATAATTGTGAAGTTTATAAAGCAAACTTCTGGAAGAAGGCCAGGGAGTATTGAATACTATAGTCCTGAGCAGCTCGGGCCCATAAACATACAAAGTCTATATCAAGTTTATACTCAAGGCAGTGGTAACAAATGACACAAAATGTAGTAAAAGATGCTGGACACCGATCATAGAAATTAATGAAACATGAATGAAAGTAAACAAGTGCCTCATTCACTGTAAACCGGGTTCATGCGGGGCCCTGTTCTTCCAGTAGGCAATTGGGCTGAATGAAAGGGAGGTGCCAGCTTCCAGCAGCCCAATTCCCGCTCGGATTTTATAGGACCTACCAAATTCACAAAGGCAGAATGAGAGCAATGGTTGAAATTGTTTCTTGTAGTTTTGGTTGCCTGATTCCCATTTCTAGAGCTGATAAACTAAGCTAAACCTGACCTTGAAGTGGCAGCATCTGAAGGTGAAGGGTCTTGAAAAAGTTCTCCAGAGTATAGAACCCTTCAAATTTGATAATATGCTAAAAAAAATTCATCTTTCCACAGTGTCCTCCACCTTCTGTATTCAGAAGAAAAAAAGAGCGGACTCAATGCTAACAAAAGCCGACCTCATTTCCTTTAGGATGGATTTTGAGTGAAGGCTGGGGCAGCAATCAAATCTTCGGTAACTGCATATCTCTTAGAAGGGTTGTCTTCATGATCCATGCCGAGAGAAACTTGAGTTTCCTTGTACCATGCCTGCCTCGTGTTAGAGGACATGAAGGCCTATCTCCACTGCAGCAACATCAAGATCCTCCCAACTTCCCCTAAAATTTTTCTTCCAAATAAAGCAAGGAGTCTTATAAGAGGAAAGCAGCTTTTTCTGAATATCAAATGGCTGGATATGGAGATTCTTCTTGCTAAGCAGATCTACAGAATGTATTCAAGAAAATTCCTCCAAAGATGGAGAGACTTAACCATGATTTTGCACACACTTGCACAGATGTTGCTAAATTAGAGAGAGGTACAGCAATTATACATTTTCTGCTATTATTAAATTTGGGTAAAGATTTGAATGCCTGAAACTTATTTTAACACTATCACCAGTCTGTATTTATTCTACTCTGCTGTCAACAATGCTATGGATAGATTCAGATTTAACATATAAATATGCAGGTTATCGGTGTCACTGCTTATTATGAAAATGGCGTTAGTGACCAGGAAGGAAAAACTCAGGTAGAAATAAACCAGGAATTAGTTTAGTCATGGAATATTTGGATCCTCAGCCTTCAGCTGGCTCAGCGATCCTACCGCCAGCAATTACACCAATGCCAGGCTTTCATTATTTTGCATTTTTTGCACCTGAAGTGTGTAAAAGCAGCTCAGTTCCAACTGACATATAGTTTTACGCTCAAAGGCTCATTTGCCCCATGAATCCAAACTAAATCAGCAGTGGTCCTCAGCTACAGAAAGGAATAAACAAAGCAGATCCTTCAAGGCGCATGGCTGGCAAATTTATTATTTTTCTAAATCTGGACATAGATTTCATGCACAATTCAAAAGTGCTTCAGTGCTGTGTATTTATCTAAAGTAAATCCGTCGGAAATCAAGCTGCCAGCAGTCAGTGGGCACTAGAATTTTTTAAAGGAGGAGACGAAGAAATATCATGAAGAATAAAGAAGTTTAAGAACCATAAAAGTCAATCCTAGCAGAGGGAAAAAGAGGAACATGTAAGCAGTGTAAAAAATAAAAGATGATAAGTATCACTGAGTAGTAAAAAAGATGTATTTTAAGTTTAGCAAAGATCTGATTGTACTTTTGAAGTACTGGGAACAGGAGAGGCGGACTAAGAACAAACTAAACCTCAGGGTTGCTCAACGAGGGAAACAAAGAATAATAGAACAAAACAAATATGCCAGACTTTTCTTTAAAACGGCCAAGGGGCTAGGGGAGTTTTAGGTGGTTATAGACCAAGAAATATTGGGTGTTCTTATCTAGAAAGTCAAAGACTGGAATGGGGATGAAGAGACAAAACAAAACCATTAAAAAGAAAAAATATATACAGATTTACCAAATGCTGCAATTCTTGGAAATTTTTTGGAAGAAAACAAAATAAACTCATTTTTTTCTAAGAATCATTGTATGCTTGTGATATATATATGTGTGTGTATATATATATATATATATATATACACACACACATACATACATACACTCTCTGAGTAAATTTTTAAAATTTGCATTGCTAAATGAGAGTTTACTGAAGAAAACCAAAATTTTTCTAAATACATTTCTAATGGTTGTGCTTAGCCTCCAAAATTCTGCTTAGGTGCTATAATTAGATCGATGTGCTAAATCTAATATTTTTAACCAAATGTGTGAGCTTATAAAAATGAATTAAAAAATGAATAACACCTCATTGATCAATATTGGTCCTTCATATTCCCCCACCAAATACATTAAAACTCATTTTTCCTCAAGCTACAAAGCAAGGTACCACCTTGAGGACATAGAGTAGAGTCTTTGAACTTGACTTTACATTTAGTGTATATTAAAAAAAAAATAGGGTGCATATATTAAAGCTTTACCACATTATGTTTATTTTGGGGAAATCAACAGACATGGGAACCAGATGCCTTTAAGAAAAAAAAATTCTAAAATTATTCTATCAACAGAAAACATGGTCTTGTCTCCTACCCTTAAACCTGCTATACTAATTCATAGCAATTTGCTCAAATTTTCGTGCCTTTGCCTACCATTAAGGAAGATGATACCACTAAAAATGGTTTTTGGCCCACACCAATCCAGAACCAAATGGAAGAGAGGAAAACCTAAAGGTTATAAGTTGAGGGACCATCTGGAATCAATTCTGAGTAAAGTTCCAAGCTACAGCACTGGGGTCCAATCACCAGAATAGTCTTGGAGCAAAGACAAAGAAATCACCTGGCAAATGTATCTGGGATCCAGAGAAAACAACTGAGGGTGATGGAATTCACCAGGAAGCAATGCAGCATTTTGATGCATTCCCTCTGGGAGTTTGCTTTGGCTGGACTGTGTAGAATAGAGGAGTGGGTCTTGAAGGTTAGACAACTGCCTTAAAAAGGGAATTGGTGTGGGAAGGAGCATAGGAGAAGACACCCTAAGAGTGGACATAAGGCCTTCTCCTAGACTATGCATCTGCTAGTGCCTTATCTTCCCCAAATGCTATAAGATTTGAGAGGAATACCAGTGATGATCAACAACATGTCCAGGTCAGGGAGTCATGCTGGAAATAAAAAGGATGCCATGACAAAGGTGCGGTGTGTAGGGTGGAGGGGAAACGTGCACTGAAGTCTCTGTGTCACCATAAGCAACACTCCATCCTGGGCCTTTTCAACAGGTTGTGGAGAAGCTTTAAAACACTTACGGTCAAGGTAACATCTTAAGCCTGGTATTCCTGTAATTGTCATCTAAAAGCTGAAAAGTAGGAAGTGTCTTCTTTTCCTCATGGAGCCCATGAAGTTACGAAGTCTCTTCTCTCGCGCGGCTTGCTCATCTTCTTTTTATAGACTATTCCAAGTCCAACTCCTTTACTTGCAGGGTACACTTTCTTCCTTTTCTGCTCCTAAATTCTTTTTAGCATATATATTTCTTTTCATCCCTCCCCACCCTGCCATCCCTTTAATGTATCCAGTGCCCCATGATTATGCCATCTAAGCCATTGGCATTGAGTTGGCCATTCTGACATGGAAGTGGGATCCAAGCCTTGCTTCAGACCCCTGCAGAAAACCTTGGGGCTTAAAATGAAATGATGCTGTGAGTTACATTGGTTATATCCATTTGTCAAAATTGTAGAGTTAAAACTTTTTGATGTTATGTAAGTTTTATTTGAAACACTTAAAATTATTGAATAGCGGATAGGGAATGAGTAGAGGTAGATATGAAGCAAGAAGGACAGAATATGATAATGAGTGATTAGTACACGGGAGTTTATTTTACTATTCTGTTTACTTTGTGTATGTTTGAAATTGTACATAATAAAAAGATAAAATGGTAGTTCTTCAATATGTATTATGCCATAGCCATATATGTATTCATGTACAGAATATGAGTACACACACACACATATTCCAGAGGAGTGGAGGCATTAGTTTTAGAGCCATCTGCTTCTAATTTTTTCACATGTGGTTCACTATTCATCCAGCGAGGAAAAGAGGGAGATGACGTCTGTCAGCCTACCCAACATTTTGCATTGACTTGAGCATTTGGGTAATGAAGTCATCTTTATTGTTTTCTGGTCTCCAGAATGGAAGCTGGACAACTGGAACTCATCTCTGCACTGAGATTTTCAATATCACCGCTGCATATAATCCTCTCAATCCCTTGCCACTATCCAAAGCATTTGTCTGAACTCCATTACTTGAAATGAAAATGGAGGCTGCAATGTGATATCTCAGGGAACAGCCAGGTATGTGACTAAATACTTTCCCCTAAAATTCACTTCAACTGCTGGTACTATTAAGGACACTGTTCTTCTCATTCTCGTCTGGTAGTTTATTTCCTTTTCACTGGTACATTCTTAAATTACCAAAATACTGTACAATATATGGTTTCTCACCAACTCTCTAGCAGGTTTATTTCATCACCTCACCATGGGTTACCTCCCATCCTGTTTTACTTTTCTCACTTTTGCGGCCTCTTCCTTAATATAATCTCTTAAATGCTCTAGAATAATTTCTGTAACAAGTGTATTTATTCCATTTCCATGTATAGAAATTTATTCCATTAAGTAGGAAAGACCACATCCCAAATATCTTTAAAAATAGTCTGTTTATAAACCCCTCAATAGACACTTTAGTGTAAGATAAAATATTGATATGGACTAATGTATGATAGCCTAGTCTGAATTAAATATATATATTTTTTAATATTTATTGTTGAAAGTATTATAGGTGTCCCCCCTTTTTCCCTATCAACCCCTTTTAGGCCACCCCCACTGAAAACAAATATCTTATAAAATAAAAACTACTACACCCAATAAAGGATAGAGGCTTACAAATTATTAGAAACAGAGATGCTTACAGATTTATTCTGATGAATAGAAAATAATGCCTTCAATTAGTATCCTAGTAACTTTCTACATAAATTTTTGCTCCTAAAATACTGGCAACAGCATGCCTTCCTAATGAGGTTCATATGAAAGTCCACTTCCATCATTTCTGCTCCCCAGATCCTTTCTCTTTCTTTAAATGTAAGATAAACTGGGGAGGCCTCTGCCTCCAATTCATAAATTTTGAGTTCCTGGAGTCCAAATTCATGAAGTTCAACTATCATATAATAAAATGATGTTTCTTAACAATTGTAATCTGACTTAGTTTATCTGATGTGATCTGTAGCTCTTCCTACTGTATTTTTTGCTTATTTGTTTGTTTGCTATCACATAAGGGATGTAATGCCACAAAATAATTCATCATTATCTCATATAACTAAATTCAAAAATCTAGAAAAGAAAATTTATGAATCCACTAAAACTAGGCACAAAAACAATAGCAACTGCCTGATAAACAGCACTGATTTTAGGCCGCCCATTGCTCCTCACTTTAACAGGTCTTTATCTCAGTTGCTCAGAGCCAGTCACGGTCTACTTTCCTTCCCATCCACGTCACTTCCTGCAAGCTTAAACATTTCATACTGGGTGATCCCAGGCCCAGCCCTCTTACTTCCTGCACTTTCCTTTCAGCTAGAAATGCTTTGACCTTTGTCTCAAGCTGTATATTGGTGAGTCTGCCAATGTGTTATAAAGCACCTTTATCACTGGGGCCCAGGGTAGGCCTGAGTGCTTGGCCCCAGGTGTGTGGTTTGAGCGCAAGCAGGACTTTAACTAGGCTGATGACTGAATAACCAAACCAGTACAAATAAAAAGGTACTTAAAGTGCCGAACCCGTTTGGCTCAGTGTATAGAGCATCGGCCTGTGGACTCAGGGGTCCCGGGTTCGATTCTGGTCAAGGGCATGTACCTTGGTTGTGGGGACATCCCCACTGAGGGGCGTGCAGGAGGCAGCTGATCGATCTCTCTCATCCATATTTCTGGCTCTCTATCCCTCTCCCTTCTTCTCTGTAAAAAATCAATAAAATATATTTTTTTTAAAAAAAGGTACTTAAAGTGAGGTGTAATGCCTTTAATGCACTGAAACTTGGGCGTACGTCCACATCTAGCTGAAGTGAAGAATAATGGTTAGACCATAAATTTACTACTGTGGTGCAGTCTTGAACATATATGTAGGTATTACATTAGTTAAAATGAGTCAGAAGTTTAGGTTAAAATTAACTTGACATTTGAGATCAAGAGAATAGAATAGAAGGAAAACATCCCCAAATCCCCAGAGCCCACTCTGAGCTCATCTAAGCTCCTCTTTATAGCTACAAGTGGGTTTTCCAGAACATGGATTTCCAGAGCCAAATTCCTCTTGTGTTTCCCTCTGTTACCCAGCTCAAACTAATTTGGATCTGCCTGAGCAAAGTGCAACAATATAGAATAATCTTAGTTTTTTAAAAGGAAAATAAAAAGTAGAGTCCAAGAGTCTCATTAGAGTTAGTTATTCTCCTAGGTAAATATCCAGGGACATTCCTAGGAGTATATGGATTTGAAAACTTTTCCAAGATTCCTGGCTACTTGAAAATGGACACTTCATGGGCTTGGTGTTACATTTATGTTCCATCATACAGAGTGGATATTTTTGGGTGTGGGGACTGTACTTGAATCAAGGGACTCGGTAAATTTGCCTTCTACTAGTAATGCTGAACCAAATCAAAAGAAATCCAAGAAGAGCTGCAAACAGGATACTCGAAGGAGCAGAAAAGGAAGGAAACGTGGTTCCTATCACCTACTAGGAACCTGACACAGAGCTAAGCATTTCACATATATAACTGTGCAGAATCCAACTTACCTTCTCCAATCGCACCAATCCCCATTATACACAGAGAAAACCCGGGCTCACACATGTTAAGTAGTATGCTAGTGCATGATGGAGCTGGGAGTCAGACTCCTGTAGTGCCAAGGGCTCATACAGGCTTGCTTGTCTGGGCAACCCTAAGAACACTAAATTTACAATAATAGGCTGATAGATTGGAAGGACATTTCAGATAGCCTGCCACAAAACATTCCATGGAAGATGTTTCCTGCTCCATTTTTTTCAGTGTCTTGAACAAAGCCATGGAAGGTAAAGTCACCTAATTTGCATATGACTGCATATGACACTTATGAGAATAGTAAATATATTAGGTGACTAAATCAAGATTACAAAAAATACCAAGCAGCTGGAGTGATGGACTGAATGGAATAAGCTGTTACTATAAGTAGGAAAATATCAAGATCTATATATATGTTCAAAAACCCAATCTTACAATCCTATCTAATAAAGAGGGAATATGCTAATTGACCATCACACCCTCACAAAGATGCCAGCGTCCACAGCCAATAAAGAGGGAATATGCTAATTGACTGCCATGCCCTCAAAGATGGTGGTGCCCACAGCCACAAGATGGCAGCATCCAGTCTCCTCAGCCCCACCAGGGCAGCAGGTGCGTGACATGGCCGGGCCCACCCCAAGGCAGGTCTGGCTGCTCCGTGCACCTGCTTCCAGAGTCACCAGTCCCCTTAGCTGTCCAGCCACCCAGGGTTGGCCCAAGGTTCAGGCAAACCTCGAATGTTGGCTACCCAGCTGCCCAGGGTCGCCCGAGGCTCAGGTAACCAGGGCCGGCCGAGGCTTGTGCTGCTGGCAGTGGCAGCAGCAGAGGTGTGATGGGGTGTCGCCTTCCCCTGATCACCAGGTCGCCTCCTGCCCCTGAGAGCTCCCAGACTGTGAGAGGGGACAGGCTGGGCTGAGGGACCCCCAACCAGTGCATGAATTTTCATGCACTGGGCCTCTAGTAATATATGATGAGCCAAAGTTTGAAAACAACTACGGAAAATGTTTTAGCCAACAATGGAATCAGGGTCATGTGATCACACGCATGTGATTCTAAACTATATTAAAAGATATACAACATCTACAATAGGGTGGTGATATTTCTATTACAACGTGCATTTATCAGGTCACAAACTAAAAGGAACATTTTATTCATTTGATATATATTTACTGAGTGCCTTCTATGTGCTAGGTATCGTGCTGGGCCTTGATGATCTAGTGGAGAACAAAACAGATACAGTCCCTGTAGTCTTGAAGCTTCATAGGCCAGCAAGTGCAAGTAGAGCATGCTCAGAGGATGGAAAGGAACTAAAAACTATGTCTTAGAAAACAATAAAAGGAATGAAGGACTTTTAGCCTTGAAAAAAGTATTTTCTTGAAGAGTTTTTGAAAGGTTGATGGGGGGAAAATGGACTCATGTTTTATGGCAGCTTTTATAATATTTCAAAAATGTTCTTGCCCTCTCTGTGAAAAGATTTTACATCCCTGGCCCACAAATGTTAGGGCTGGACACCTGACTTTTGGTGTGCCTCCTCCTGGGAGAATTATATATCTCCACCCCTGTTGGCCTCCAGAGCAGCCACATGACTTGCTTTGGCCAATGAAATCTAGTCACAAGGATTTCGTAAAGAGAATGCAATGAACCAAATTAAATATGGCAGCTCATCCTTGTTCTAGTTGGAAAAAAATTCATTGAGTAGTTTGGTTTCAAGCAGTAACAGAATATTCCATTTATAACCAGAAGAAAGAGCTCCTTTTATCAAACATGTGTTATCTTAGCCAAAACCAGAAGTAAGATTAAATTTACTAAAAAGTCGAACAGACAAGGTCAAGGCTGCATTCTAATCGTTACTATTTCTCAAAATTAGGTGGCCCACCTATCATTAACACATATTAGTGTTGCCAATTTCACTCTAATTGTGGGTTTGATTCAACTTGTTCAAATCAATGTTATTGATATATAAGGACATTTACAATGTATCACATGCAGTTTTGGTAAAAGTTTAGTGATTGGGCTGGAAATGAAAAATTGATGCTTGACTTTATTAGTATTGCTATTTACTCTACTCTTCCACAGTAATCTGCTTCTACTTAAGTGTCCAGCATTAGGAAATGAGTTATCATTGGTGACCTCTAAGTGAAATTGTAAAGCTGTCAGATAACTAGGTGGTTTGCGAGCACACAGAACAGGAGGATAATGTGCTTCCTTTCTTGCCTTCTGCTCAATACTTGGCCTTTTAGTTTGCACTAAAGCTCCTTCGGAAACTCATTTATGTATTTCTTGCAATTAAGAAATGCTGCTTCTAAAAGGAACTCCAGTGTGAACTTTAATTAGGCCTTGCTTTCTGGGGATATGCCCTGCTAGCCACTCCCTTTCATTTATTCCTCATTCTTCCAGAGGAATTTAAACTAGGGATCACCTTTATGACCACCTGAGCAAGTTTTCTCTCTCTTTTGGAGAAGATACTGCCCAAGCAGTCCTTGCTGGGTTGGAGAGGTGTCTCAACTCTGAATCTGTACACCTGCCACTATGACAAGGGCCAAGGTGCCCTTTTTTACATTATCACTAGCTAAGACTTTGCCTGTAAGCAGCAAAGATCTCGTGCTTACTTTGAAAGCATTCACAAGGGACACCTAAATATTAGAAAACCTGATCGCTTCTCAGCCTTTTGGCTAAGATCATGTGTAGTATCTGTTCTTATCAGTTTAAATATTAGAAAACCTGGTCTCATATCTTATAATCCAGTGGAGAGATGAAAGAAATATAAAACATGTTTTTAAAAAGTCAAACAAAACATTTTTATAACAGTTTGAAACAAAATAGTTTATCTATTGTTAAATGAATTGCACCAAAAATAATTGTATTCATGTTCAGAGCAGTAAATGTTTATAGTAAAAAATGGAGGGTTACATGATAAAGATGGATCTTAAGAGTGGATTTGAGAGGAAAGGAGGTAGAAAGGAGGTTCATTCCAGGGAGGAAGAACATGAGCGGGAGACAAGGAGTGTGGGAGGGACTAGGAATCAACTATTTTGGCCATAGTTTCTAGCATGCAAGTAGGACTTAATAAATGCTGGCTGAAGGATTGAAAGGAGTGACAGAATGGCTCAGAAGGAGAGCTTTCTTAGAAATGAGACCAAAATGACTGGATTTGACTCGAATTGTGCAGACTTTTCTACTCAAGCTATGGAGCTTGGGCTTATCTTCTGGAAGGGGTTTTGGTGTTTTTGTTGTTGTTGTTGCTTTAGGGGGAGGAAGTGGTGGTGTTAGGGCTTTACCTTTCTTTTTTCTGATCCCAAATTTATCAGTCTTCACTTATCTGCCATCCAAGGCACCACAGACTGAAGTGACCTCACCCCCCTCAGGTATCTCAGAGTATTTATTATCTGTATAACTCATGGGGCAATTAATTATGCACTATCTTTGATATGTCTTTGTGATGGTTAATTTTATGTGTCAACTTGACTAGGACCACAAGATGCCCAGATATTGGTCCAACATTTTTCTGGCTATTTCTGCAAGGGTGTTTTTTGGATGAGATTAACATCTGAATAGGTACACATAGGTGAGCCTCATCCAATCAGTTGAAGGCCTGAATATAACAAAAAAGGCTAACCTTCCCCCAGGTAAGAGAGATTTTTTCCAACCTGATGGCCTCTTAACTGGAACACTGACTTTTCCTGTCTTGGACTTGAACTGAAACATCGGCTCTTCCTGAGTCTTGAACCTGCCAGCCTTTGGATGGGAACTACACCATCAGCTCTCCTGGGTCTCCAGCTCACCACTCACCCTGTCAATCTTGGGACTTTCAGCCTCCATAATCTCATTAGTTAATTCTTTATAAGAAATATCATAGATGGATAGATAGATAGATGATAAAGATATAGATACAGATACAGATACAGATATAGATATAGATATAGATATAGATATAGATATAGATATAGATAGATATTTGTCTACTATTGGTTCTGTTTCTCTGGAGAACCCTGGCTAATACAGTCCTATTCTCCTGTCTTAAACTGTTATTAAACTCTTTTAATGTTACTTAGTCTTTCTTCATGTTTTATCTTGCCTTCCCAACTCAATTGTAAACTTTCTAAGGTCTGAGACTAGGAAGTCTTCAACATCTGTCGACCTTTGGGGAAATATTGGAGGCATGACCGTGGAGGGCAGCAGGACTACAGTACACCATTGTACAAACTGTGCCCTGTGCAAGCTCCTGACTGAGAGGGAAGGGGGACAAAAATGCAGCACTAGGTCCACCTGCCAAATGTGATCCTGGAAGGACCTGTGCCCACCGGCAAGAAGAAACCCTGTTTCCAGTTCTCAGAAGCACTGAATGGGCTAGTGGAGGCCCTGGACAACAGCATTTCATTGAGGACCCAAGCAGGGGCTGTATGAATACTCCAGAACAATCCACATTGTCTGTTCCACCCAACATTGGGCAAAACTCACCTAGTTCTACCTTCCAGTGGCCAGAACTAAGTTTCAGAAATTGCCATAAAGTTTCCAAGAAATGCTCTAAAAGCAAGTGTTCCTTCAGTTTACTTGGAATGAGGACAATACACATTTTACCAATAACCAAGTTCCCATAATTTTCATATTTAAAAGTGTATCAGGGCTCTTAATTGCTAGCACCAGAAACCAACTCCAAACGATTAAGCAGAAAAGAATGTATTAAGTCACTCACAGAATCATGGGGAAGACTGGAAAACCACACGCAGAAAACAGGTAGGAAAACTGTATGTCCACAGCCAGGACAAGAACCAAAATGACCCTTAGAACCAGCCAAACACACTTCTGCCAAATCCATTAAACACTGGTCGCCTCCCCTTCCCCAGCCATCACCAGCACTTGCGCTAGGATGATTTCTCCACCACACCTGCTTCTTTGCACCCCTACTCTTGGATGCCAAATCTCAGGCATGGGCGCCTAATAGGCTGAGCCCCAGGGGTACTGAGAAAAAGAGTATCCAGCATTTTCAGCATCACAGTGGGGGTGGGCTCTGACTCTCACCTTGCCTCCTAAAGTGGGAAACTCCTCAAACACAGGAATTGGGATTCAGATTTGGGAAGCCAAAAAATAAAAATGTTCACTCTATGATTATAATTGTACACATATTTGAGCATCAGTTGTGTATAAGACACAATTTAATATGTATGGAATAGAAAATTGCATTCATTTATTTCAACTTCATTTAAACTCTTCAGTGGGAGATCTTGCTCTCAGCTCCCTAACTTCAGGAGAGAACCCAACACCTAACAGGATTCTGTGGACGATGAGTATCTCACAGAACTGGGTTGAAATGCACTGAATCAGGGCAAAATTATACATGGGGATAAATGATTCTCACAGGAAAACAAATTTCAGCCAAAATCTCTTTAATTCTGACATGTCCCATGTCATTAGAACCTACATTAACAACAAATGCAAAGCAATCATGAACACATATTTAGCAACTGCTTCAAAAACACTCCAAAGTTTTTCCCTGTTGGTAAACCTCACAGGCTTCCTTATGATGAAGCTAGCAAACAGTGTTTATCATATGGAAAGAGCACAGATGGTCTTACTGTTTTTACTTCAGAACCTGTACCAAAGCCCATAATGGATTTTTAAATCTAAAAAATATATAAAAGATCAAGTATATTTTCTTTCTTGAAGTCTAGTCTCACAAATCTTAAAGAAATTGCTATGGCTCCTACTCACTTTGTAGATTGCTAACCTCTATAAAGAAATGCTGACTTGCCAAAACCTGTTTGGCTCAGTGGATAGAGCGTCGGCCTGCGGACTGAAAGGTCCCAGGTTCGATTCCGGTCAAGGGCATGTACCTGGGTTGCGGGCACATCCCCAGTAGGAGATGTGCAGGAGGCAGCTGATCGATGTTTCTCTCTCCTTGATGTTTCTAACTCTCTGTCTCTCTCCCTTGCTCTCTGTAAAAAATCAATAAAATATATTAAAAAGAAAGAAAGAGATTCTGACTGGTTATACACTGAGTCGCCAGATATTATGACCGCCTGACATTTGTAGGCA
The DNA here is from genome assembly GCF_000327345.1 of Myotis davidii. NCBI lineage: Eukaryota > Metazoa > Chordata > Mammalia > Chiroptera > Vespertilionidae > Myotis > Myotis davidii. Next base: position 14,759,892 of record NW_006288615.1, on the reverse strand, counting down.
AATTAGCTATAATTTCGCGCTAAAGTTGCTAGAGGGCCAGATCATTATAAACGTCTGAATAGCACAACAGAGCTAAGTATCGTTGCTGATCAAGTTCATCCTATCATGTTGATGGCATATCCAATGGAGATGGCTTCTTCCACCAAGACAATGCGCCATGCCACAGTGCTCGTATTGTGCAGGAGTGCTTTCTGGAAAATGAGGGAGACTTTACCTTGCTTAGGTGGCCCTCACAATCACCAGATCTCAATCGAATTGAGCATTTGTGGGACGCAGTT
>NW_006288615.1:14752521-14754741 GCF_000327345.1 Myotis davidii | reverse complement strand
CACAGTTGTGCACCGGTGGGGTTCCTCGGCCTGACCTGTGCCCTCTCGCAATCTGGGACCCCTTGGGGGATTTCGGAGAGCTGGTTTCAGCCCAATCCTGCAGGCCAGGCCAAGGGACCCCATTGGTGCACGAATTCATGCACTGGGCCTCTCAATAAAATATATTAAAAAGAAAGAAAGAAATGCTGACTGGTTATACACTGAGTGGCCAGATATTATGACCGCCTGACATTTGTAGGCAAATTAGCTATAATTTCGCGCTAAAGTTGCTAGAGGGCCAGATCATTATAAACGTCTGAATAGCACAACAGAGCTAAGTATCGTTGCTGATCAAGTTCATCCTATCATGTTGATGGCATATCCAATGGAGATGGCTTCTTCCACCAAGACAATGCGCCATGCCACAGTGCTCGTATTGTGCAGGAGTGCTTTCTGTACAAGAACATGAAGGAGACTTTACCTTGCTTAGGTGGCTCCCACAATCACCAGATCTCAATCCAATTGAGCATTTGTGGGACGAAGTTAAAAGAGCCATCAGGCAGCTGGTTCCACAAACCATCCAATCTCACAGAACTGGACAGTGCTATTCATCAGGCATGGTGTCAGATTCCTCGCATCACCTTTCAACATCTCGTGGGGTCAATGCCAAGAAGAATCCCCGCAGTACTGAAGGCAAAAGGTGGCCCAACGAAGTACTGATGGGGTGGTTATAATAATCTGGGCACTCAGTGTAACCATGAATAATAATTATATCTCAACATCTATGTGTGGATAAATGAAATAACATAGGTAAAAATATCTGGAATTCTTTTTGTCCCCCCAATTAAAACCCACTGTTACAACTTTTAATTAATCCTCACCCGAGGATATGCTTATTGATTTTAGAGGTAAAGAGAGAGAAACATCACTGTGGGAAAGAACATTGATTGGTTGCCTTATGAGCCCTGACTGGGGATTGCACCCACCACCTTTTGGTGCACAGGGTGAAGTTCCAACCAACTGAGCCACACTGGCCAAGGCAATATTTAGAATTCTTAAGAAGAAATGTGCTGAGTAAATTGAAAGCAAGAGTGTTAAAGAATAGCTGCTCAACTACATGATGGACAATAAAGAATATCATGAATATGATAAATAACATTTTTTGGGTTAAAGGAGTCACGCTAATATATACCTTTTAAAATTTTTCCCAAATAGAAGATGACTTCTGCTGTCTAAGCCCCATGTTTTTCCTCAGGATGTGGGTGAAGGCCTGGTTCGTGGACTCCATCTTGTTATCATACCACTATGGTAAACTATTAAAAAGTGTTAAATCCTTATTAATAAAATCAACCCCAGACATCCCTGTCATCACTGCTCTCTCTGCTCTGTGAATCCCCATCTCCTGCTACTTGTGACCTCTGCCCCATTCCCCTGAGGCCTCACGCTAAATCTCATAACTTTTAGCTACTAACTCTTGCTGTTTTTACCACTTCCGTGTGTTTTGGTTTTCCTTCTGAAAAGCCTCCAGTACACAGAAGAGGTCATTTGGAGTAAAAGGCACCTGACATTACACCACCCATGCTGCATTTTCCCAGGGCACGGCTCACCGACATTACATGGGTGCCAGCCTGCTAACATCAGCTCCCACACGAAGGAGAACTGAAAACGGTTCGTCTGGACCAATGTCTCCAAACCACTGGCCTTCTGTGGAAAGAGGGATTCCAGAGGTTGGGAGCCCAGAGGAAAGCCCCCAGGCTTTAATAGACCAGGAACTTCTGGGCAATTCTAAGATAATGAGCCCTCTGCCCGGATGAGGAGGCAAAGGAGAAGTCCTGTGGGCCTGTTTGTTTACTTCATTGTCTACACTACTCCAGATGTGGCCATTTGCACATGTGGTACAGGTCACTGACAGGTGAGAAGAAAAATAGGGAGCAGACATTGAGAAAATTGTATAGCAATTTGATAGTCTGCTGAATCTAGTAATAAAAAATTGACGTTTGTATTTTGTATTTCTTTTTTCCCTAATGATTCATTTTTATTGAATTTTACAAAAGTATGGATCTACCAAGGATTGGAAATTTTTTAAATGGTCCTTCACCACTGACAGTTTGATAAGAACTGGTTGGAGCCCTAATCAGTTTGGCTCAGTGAATAGAGTGTCGGTCTGCAGACTGAAGGGTCCCAGATTCAATTCCAGTCAAGGGCATGTACCTTGGTTGCGGGCACATACCTAGCAAGGGA